>NC_135665.1:65101373-65453248 GCF_964188315.1 Podarcis muralis | reverse complement strand
CTCCAGTCTGCCGGGACTTCGCCTGTTCTCCAGGAATTCTCAAAGATGACTGCCAGTGGTTCTGAGATCACATCTGCCAGTTCTTTTAATACTCTTGGATGCAGTTCATCTGGCCCTGGAGACTTGAATACATCTAGACTAGCCAAGTATTCTTGTACTATCTCCTTAGTTATTCTGGGCTGTGTTTCCTCTGCTGAATCATTTGCTCCAAATTCTTCAGGTCGGGAATTGTTTTCTTTATCGGAGAAGACTGAGGCAAAGAAGGCATTGAGGAGTTCAGCCCTTTCTGTGTCCCCTGTTTGCATTTCACCATCTTCTCCTCTGAGTGACCCCACTGTTTCTTTGTTCTTCCTTTTGCTACGAACATACCCATAAAAGCCTTTTTTGTTGCTTTTAACCTCTCTAGCAAGCCTGAGTTCATTCTGTGCTTTAGCTTTTCTGACTTTGTGTCTACACGTGCTGGCTATTTGTTTGAATTCCTCTTTGGTGGTTTCCCCCCTTTTCCATTTTTTGTACACATCCTTTTTTAATCTTAACTCAGTTAAAAGTTCTTTAGATAGCCACCCTGGTTTCTTTAGGCACCTTCCATGATGATGATGATGATGATAATAATAATAATAATAATAAATTTTATTTATACCCCGCCCTCCCCAACAAAGACGGGGCTCAGGGCGGCTAACACCAGGTATAAAAACAATTGATTAAAATACAACTTTAAAACAATATTAAAGTACAACATTAAAATGCAGCCTCATTTCAGTAGAAACTCAAATCAAAAACTTTTGGGGGATGGGCTGCGGCGATCACACAGGGTCCCCGGACGATTCACTGTCTACTGATCCCTGTGCCACCACTTTATTTCTCGCTGCCACCACCCAGACCCTACCTGGTACAATACTGAGTCCAGTTTATTTATTGCAGTTTAACAAGCGTGTGGTTTCATAAACGGTATCGGTCCATTACAATCATGGGGTGCCTATCCAGACCTATAACTTCCGCTACCTGCTCTCACTCACTAGACCACCTCTCAGATATTTACTTGTCTTCCTAGCTCCTAACTGTTCCTGACTCAACTAACTCAACCTACCCCCAGACTCTATCCCAATTCACTCCCACTCCAACCAACCACCCAACTCCCAACGAACTCCCCCCTTTGCCCCTCCCAGAGCTGGTTTTATAGTCCCTCTGACTTCACCCCCTGGGTTCTGATTGGGCAACTTGTTTAACTATTTCACCTCCAGCACTCTCTTATGTTAACATCACATGGGCACATAGCTGTCAAGCGTCCCTTATTTGGCAGGACAGTCCCTTATCCCAGCGCCATGTCCCGCTGCTGTCCCTTATTGATGATGTCCCTTAAATAATCTACTGAAGGTAATGGGGCCCTTTCTATGTCCAGCTGTGCTTTGTCAACAACAAATTGTTGCTGAATATATGCTATATGGAATTTATGGACCGAATAGGTATCTAAAGCCATTTGCATGCAACAAAATATGTATTTTATCAAAGTAATTGTTGATCCCTTATTTTGGCTGCTGATCCCTTATTTTCAAATCTGTAAGTTGACAGCTATGCATGGGCAGCCCTGGATCTGGCCAAAAAGGGTCCCATCTAGCCTTGCGGTCTCTTCCTTGCAGTGGCCAACCAGGTGCCCATTGTGGGAAACTTGCAAGCAAATCGGGGCACGACAGCAACCTCTGCCTTTGTGATCCTGAGCATCTGGTACTCAGAGGCCAAATCTTACAAACGAAGCCGCCAAGATGGTCAAACTCACAATGACAAATATTATGCAATAGGATAAGCTTTGCAGCCTGAGACTTCCGTTTTCGTCTCTGATTTAAAGAGTCATAAACAAGACAGTAAAATATGCTGCCATTTCTCTCTGCACCATGTGTCTCTGTACAGCCATAAATCTTGCTTTCCCACCCATTATAAAATCATCAGTGTTAGGCTTGTCCTGGAGAGTCAGTCCCGACAGAGAGAGAGATTCTGACCATCCTTCTTTGAAAGGGGAAGGCAGAGAAGGCCCTCTGGATAAGTTGCCACTTGTCTGGGGAGAAAAGGTCCAAGGTTCTTGCAGAGTACCCAGAAGAGATTCTCTCCCATCTGCCTTGAAAGCTCATGCCTTCTCGGCTTCAAGCCAGCCAAATGTGGTCTCATCAAAATCAATGCAACAACAACAAGTTAAAATGAAACTTACGCCATCGGTTCCAGTGATTTCAGTGGAACATTTTTTGTTGTTGTTTAGTCGTGTCCGACTCTTTGTGACCCCCTGGACCAGAGCACGCCAGGCACTCCTGTCTTCCACTGCCTCCCGTAGTTTGGTCAAACTCATGTTTGTAGCTTCGAGAACACTGTCCCACCATCTCGCCCTCTGCCGTTCCCTTCTCCTTGTGCCCTCCATCTTTCCCAGCATCAGGGTCTTTTCCAGGGAGTCTTCTCTTCTCATGAGGTGGCCAAAGTCTTGGAGCCTCAGCTTCAGGATCTGTCCTTCCAGTGAGCACTCAGGGCTGATTTCCTTCAGAATGGAGAGGTTTGCTCTTCTTGCAGTCCATGGGACTCTCAAGAGCCTCCTCCAGCACCAGAATTCAAAAGCATCAATTCTTTGGCTATCAGCCTTCTTTATGGTCCAGCTCTCACTTCCATATATCACTATTGGGAGAACCATAGCTTTAACTATATGGACCTTTGTTGGCAAGGTGATGTCTCTGCTTTTTAAGATGCTGTCTAGGTTTGTCATTGCTTTTCTTCCAAGAAGCAGGCGTCTTTTAATTTTGTGACTGCTGTCACCATCTGCAGTGATCATGGAGCCCAAGAAAGTAAAATCTCTCACTGTCAGTGGGACATAAAGGGTAAAGGGACCCCTGACCCTTAGGTCCAGTCACAGACGACTCTGGGGTAGCAATGCTCATCTCGCTCTATAGGCCGAGGGAGCCAGCGTTTATCCGCAGACAGCTTCCGGGTCATGTGGCCAGCATGACTAAGCTGCTTCTGGCGAACCAGAGCAGTGCACGGAAACGTCGTTTACCTTCCCACCAGAGTGGTACCTATTTATCTACTTGCACTTGACGTGCTTTTGAACTGCTAGGTTGGCAGGAGAAGGGACCGAGCAATGGGAGCTCACCACGTCGCGGGGATTTGAACCGCCGACCTTCTGATTGGCAAATCCCAGGCTCTGTGGTTTAACTGTCAGTGGGACATAGGCAGTGCTTTTTTCTAAAAAACAACAACAACTGTTTAGGGGTACTCTCATTTTGCTACATATATTGAAATACTGACCCTCAATGAAGCCAAACTTAGATTCATAAAATGTTTAGGGGTATGCATACCCTTGCATCCCCCCAGGAAAAAGCACTGGACTTAGCCATCTTTAACTCAAGTTGGATCAGGGCCAAGGAATGCGGATATATAATCTATTTTAAAGTTTATCTCCCCCAGGAATTTTGGAAAGCAGTTTATCAAGGATGCTGGGAACTGCATCTCTGTAAGGGGAAAACTACAGTTCCCAGGATTCTTGCTGCTGTTGGTGAAATATGAATTAGAGCCTGCTGGATCAGGCCAATGGCCCATTTAGTCCAGCATCCTGTTCTCACAGGGGCCAATTGGATGCCCATTATTATGGGAAAACTGCAAACAGGATTCGACTCCTCTGGTTTCCAGCAACTGAGATTGAGAAGCATTTACAGTCATACCTCGGGTTACAGACATTGTGCATTTTTGGGTTATGGATGCGCCGAAACCCGGATGTACCAGAATGGGTTACTTCCGGGTTTTGGCGCTCGCGCATACGCGGAAGCGCTAAATCACACTTTGCACATGTGCAGAAGTGCCGAATCGCAACCTGCGTGTGCACAGACGCAGTGCTGTGGGTTGCGAACAGGCTTCCTGCACAGATCACATTCGCAACCCGAGCGTTCACTGTACTGCATGGGTAGGCAAACTAAGGCCCGGGGGCTGGATCCAGCCCAATCACCTTCTAAATCTGGCCCACAGACAGTCCGGGAATCAGCGTGTTTTTTACATGAGTAGAATGTGTGCTTTTATTTTAAATGCATCTCTGGGTTATTTGTGGGGCATAGGAATTCGTTCATTTCCCCCCAAAAATATAGTTCAGCCCCCCACAAGGTCTGAGGGGCAGTGGACCAGCCCCCTGCTGAAAAAGTTTGCTGACCCCTGATTTACTGCATCTGCATAGCAGTCATGGCTAGTAGCCTCCAATTGCCTTGACCTCCCTGCCTTTGTGCAGTCCTCTTTTAAAGCCATTCACGTGACTCTTGTTTTCCCTTATCAGGCTTCCCCCGCATGCCCTGAGCCCTGTGGAAAGCCCAGCAAGAAACCAAAAGCAACAAGAAAGCCTAAGGTGGGGGATATTAAGCAGAAAAAGGGGGGGGGGAGCAGAAGTGACTGGGGAGCGGAGAGAGAAAAGGGTGTTGGTGAACAGGATGGGAAAATTCCTGTTTATAGCTTTCAGTGGTCTAAAGATGGCTCGGAGGAGATGCTTTCTGGGCTTAGTTAGGTTAGACCATGCCTGGGGCAAGAAGAGATTGAAAAATGAAATCTAAAAATCCAGTAAAAAACAACAACCACAAACCCTAGAGCAGTCTTTGAGCTGAAATGTTTAAAATTCTGCAGCTGAGTTGAAGCTGCACAAAATTGAGAGCCTGTTTTTGCAGCACGAAGCACAGCCAGCAGAGGGCAGCACACGTTTAGTCTAGGTCCGCAGAGAGGGGAGGGGGGTGGATGAGGAATTCTGCCTGTGCTGATATTCAGCTTTGCAAAACAAGCTTCAGAAACCCTCTCAAATAAGACAGCTGCTTCAAAGTTAGGTGATTCTGCAAACCTGGTTGCCACTGGTATGGAAGAACACATCCCCCAGGAAACTCCGGCTGGGCAAGAATGTCTGTCTGCAGGGCATAAATCCCAGATTTATGCAGATTATGCAGCCGAGTGAAGAAATGTGGTTCGGAGGGGCTGGAGGGGCATCGTGAGCCTCCCTGCACCCTAACAATGCTTGGGATCTTGTCAGCCCCATAAAGGTAAAGGTAAAGCGACCCCTGACCATTAAGTCCAGTCGCGGACGACTCTGGGGTTGCGGCGCTCATCTCGCTTTATTGGCCGAGGGAGCCGGCGTACATCTTCTGGGTCATGTGGCCAGCATGACTAAGCCGCTTCTGGCGAACCAGAGCAGCGCACGGAAACACCGTTTACCTTCCCGCCAGAATGGTACCTATTTATCTACTTGTACTTTGATGTGCTTTCAAACTGCTAGATTGGCAGGAGCAGGGACTGAGCAATGGGAGCTCACCCCGTCGCGGGGATTTGAACCGCTGACCTTCCGATCGGCAAGTCCTAGGCTCTGTGGTTTAACCCACAGCGCCACCCGCATCCCTTGTCAGCCCCATAAGCAATGATAAAATCACATCATTGGAGAGTTGGAAGGGACCCTAAGAGTCATCTAGCGGACCTGGTGACTCGACAGGCACCATTTGCGCCCCCCGACCCACGAAGGAGCCTTTTTAAAGGCTACGGAATGGGGGACGGGGTGAGCGGCGCGGTGCTGAGAGTCGACTGCTTCTCCTGCGGAGTGAAGCCGCATGCCATGGTCGGAGAGCGCTGACTTCTTCCTTTGAACAATCGGACTTTAAAATCAACAACCCGTGAGTAGTACGGAAATTGGACTTGAAAGGAAAAGTGTTTTTTTTTAATTTGGCACGATCGGGGAAGGCGCAAAAAGGAAGTCCGTCTCCCCGTCCTGTAAAAAATTTAAAGCAAGGACTAGATAACTAAGTTCGAGAGAACTTCTTTTTCTTTATTGGATAAAAGTTACTAATTTCACAATTTGGCAGTATAACAAATTTTACTGGAGGATAAGTGCCAATTTTGAGAGCTGAAGCGCCACCCCCCCGGACCCGGGAGTGATCCGCGAGAGAGCCTGTTGAGGAGATATAGAAGAGTTTGACAGCTGTCAAATTAGCTGTTAAAGCTGAAAAAAGAGAATTTTGTTTCTGTTATCTCTGCTGGTTATATTTGTTACAATTTGGTAATAAATTGTTGAAAATAAGGAAGAATTGATACAAACTAACTTGACTTTTGGATTTGAACTGGAAGGAAAACTAAGCAACCAGAATCCCTCTAGAGGGGGTTTTGGGACATTTACAAGAATGGCTGAAGGAGGAAAAATACAGGCTGAATTGGACAGAGTGTTTCTTCTCTTGGGAAAGCTACAAGGCCAAAGTGATGTTTTGGCTATAAATGTTGCAACCGTGAGCTCAACAGTAAATAAATTCTTTGATTTTGATAAGGACTTGACTCAGGAAG
Source organism: Podarcis muralis (assembly GCF_964188315.1). Taxonomy (NCBI): domain Eukaryota; kingdom Metazoa; phylum Chordata; class Lepidosauria; order Squamata; family Lacertidae; genus Podarcis; species Podarcis muralis. Next base: position 65,446,930 of record NC_135665.1, on the reverse strand, counting down.
TTTACACAGCTGGACAAAAAGAGAAAATTGAGAACCTTGAGAGAATGGAGAAAGAGATATATGTTGTTCCGGAGGAAAGGGAAGGAGGAGCTGAAATGCTGCAGATGACAAAGGAGAGCCAGAGGCCTGTCAAGATGGATATAAAGGAAAATAAGAACTGGATGATAAAAATTTGGTTTGAACTGGAGAATGAAGAATGGAGAGATCTCCTTATGGGGAGATCTGAAGACCTATGGATTGCAAATCTGATCAAGGTGGAAGCTGGAGCTTTTGGGACATTTGGACTTAAAAGGAGTAAGAAACAAGATTTGGGCTCCACTTTTGAATATGGAGGTCTGGCTGGAAGAAACATGGACCCTATTGGGACAGAGCTTCTCCGAGGTTTGGTGTTTAATATAAAGGACTACCAAAAAAACCGGCAGAGAGGAATTGAAAGAGAATTAAGAGCCTTGGACGTGCGGTCTCCAGGCTGATAGCAGATAGACCGATGGACATTTGCTGGAGATCGAAACCGGGAAAGGGTGTGTGTGGGGTTTTTGGGAATCCAAAGGGTGTACAATTATATTTTGCTTCTTTTTATTTGGTTTTGTTATTAGTATAAAAATTGGGGAATTCGTGGAAGGGAATCTGGGTCGAACTTAGAAAAGGGTTTTAAGAATGAACACTGACGTATAAATATTGATGTTTATAAGTTAAAATTGGTTAACTAAAATTGAATTAAATATAATAAGGTTAAAAATTGGGGACAAGAACTTGTTGAACTAACAATTTGAACTGGAATACAAGAAGGGGAGGTGTGGGGAAGTCAGGGAAATATGTTATTGAAAATAAGGACTGTAAACTTTATGTGTTTTAAACTTTTCCTTTTTTTGATTTTGTTTTTAATGTATTATGGAAAATCTTAATAAATATCTTTTTTTAAAAAAAGAGTCATCTAGTCCAGCCCTTTGCAACTTAAGAATGGAAAGCAGTTTTGTCCCATGACCTGCCATTGACCAATACAGAACTACGGTAATTTTAGGTGTGAGCAAAATGGGTGGGGCAGGGAGAAAGCACTTAGTAATTAGGAAAAAATATTTTTGAGATGTTGGGGAATAGAGAAGAGTTGCAGCGTTTTTTTCACCCTGGATTATATATTAGCCTCATCCCCCCCGCCCCAGAAGCAGCTTTTTCTAATGTCTTTTGGCACTGCAACTTTCCCCTTCTCTGAAACACACACAGAAAAAGAAAAGAAAAGTTTGATTATAGATTCCATTCTCATGGTATGCAATGATTTAACCAGAGCTTGGAAGACCACATGGACGCTTCAGCTGAGATTCCAGCATTGGGGTCCCTTCCAACTCTACAGTTCCAAGATTCTGAAATAATTTTAAATCTTTGTTCCTGGTTTGGAGGATAGTTGAGAGTTCTCACTTATCAAAACCATCCCTTGTCATTGGGTTTTCCTGAGATTCAGCTGATGGGCAGCTTTGTAGAAAGTTAAACAGAACATGTACATACTTTTGTTCCTGGGTGAGGTTGGGCTTCCCTAATTTATTTAATTCTTACCTGGACTCAGGGCTTTCCCCCCCAGCCAGAACTCACTGGGACTCAGTTCTGACAACTCTCAGGTAGGCACCATTGCCATTATAAGAAAACAAGATGGTGTTCATGGTGAGTTCTGGCACCTCTTTTTTATTTTTCTGGAAAAATAGCATTGCTTGGAGTCATTTTCCTTTTGGATTTTCCTGGCTCCTGCATCCCGGACACCGGACTGATCTCTAGCAGCATACACTTAAGACCACCAGAACCCAAATTTCTGGAATTTCATGTAGTTGGGGGCAGCTGGGATAATGTAGGAAGCTTTAACTAGAGGCCTGGAAGAATGTAGGTGGTTCCGTGTAGAATTCAGAGAAGGTTAAGTTGCACTTCACATCAATTTTGCTTTATTGCTCTTCTGCGCAGAGTTAAAAAGTTTAAGCTGCACAATCAATATAATCGTTCCTTGCATAGACTCTTCCTTGCATATTTCTCTCCCCCCAACATTCATTTATGCATAATGTGATTTTTCGTTGATGCTCATATCATTCATAAACTGATGCAGTAACTAATGCAGTTACTGGCCTTCTGCTGATGTCTTTAAAATGTATATTTGTGTAAGCTTCTCTGGTCTCGCATCCACAGCAGCCTCTCATTCATGGAAACAGATTAAGAACCTTATTTTCAGAAAGGAAAGGGTTAAACCTTCCCTTAAATAATAAAAAAGGAGAAATCTCAGGGTTTTCTTTCCTTTTTGCAGCTCAGAGGGACTGGAGTCCTGGCTTATGCTGCCCTCTGCTGGTCGTTTCTTGCATGATCCACAGTGGGCACCATTTTTTAAATTTTATTTTTGCAGCGACCTGTTGGTTCAGAAAAAGATTTACAGACTGTGCAATCCTAGTCATGTCTAGTCAGAAGCAAGTCCTACTGAATTCAGTGGGGCTAAATCCCAGGTAATCGAGATTAGGATTGCAGCCTTATTTCTCCCCCACCTCCAAAATAATGTACAATTTTCAAAACGGGACATAGCGAGGCTTCGAGAACCGGCCCTGGATGGCGGCGGCAGCAGCAACCAACCGCCACCTCTTTAAATAGACTGCTTAAAAAAGAAAACAAGCAAACTAGACACTTTTTACTATTTTAATGATTTGTTAACTGTTTTTCTCATGAAAGCTGTTCTGGCTGCTTTGTCAGCTGAAGAATGAGGGGTAAGAATGCATTAACCGTAACAATAAACAGCACATTTTCCAAATGTAGACATTTCTTCAAGCTATAAAGAGAACAGCGGGGGCTTATTTAATTTGGCTGCGACAAGTTTAGATGGATTTGGAGCTGGCTGAACTTCTGCACCCAGTGGGTGACGGTTCTGCGTCAAGGAGGGCTCAAGAGGAGGCTCAGAGCATCTTCCCAAGGTCCTGGGCTGCTCCAAGGTCTCTGTAAATGACTTGGATGAAGGAGGAAGAAGAAGAAGGGGTGCTTATCAAAGATGCAAAGGGCATGAAGTGGGAGGGAGACCGAGATCACAGCAAAGACGACCCACAAGGTCCAGAATTATCTTGACAGACGAGAATCATAAAATCACAAAGTTGGAAGGGACCCCCAAAGGCCATCTAGTCAAACCCCATGGGCACATTGGGAGGAAACCGAGAAGATGGGAGACAGGAGAGACCCATGCAAAAATCCTGCAATTGGGGCGCAGACATAAATATCCGAGTCAAAGATACACCAGTCTAGGATGGAGAAGGGAAGAGCTGGCTTGAGAACCCCAAATGTCAGGGCTTTATTGCATACACAGGTCAGCAATAAAGGAAGCAGACCTCCATTGTCAGTGAAGTTCACTCTTTTTTCAAGGAAGCAAACACACAACTCGGCCTAGTGGTCTCAGCAACACTTCTCAGTAGGTCTTGCCCTGATGGAGCAATTGCCAGGACTGACGGTTCATGCTTTCCACCTTTCCTAAGGCTCCAGAAGATATTTGAGGAATTAAGATTGCCAGAAGAAATATCAACAACCTCAGATATGCAGATGACACAACCTTGATGGCAGAAAGTGAGGAGGAATTAAAGAACCTTTTAATGAGGGTGAAAGAGGAGAGCGCAAAATATGGTCTGAAGCTCAACATCAAAAAAACAAAGATCATGGCCACTAGTCCCATCACCTCCTGGCAAATAGAAGGGGAAGAAATGGAGGCAGTGAGAGATTTTACTTTCTTGGGCTCCATGATCACTGAAGATGGTGACAGCAGTCACGAAATTAAAAGACGCCTGCTCCTTGGGAGAAAGGCGATGGCAAATCTAGACAACATCTTAAAAAGTAGAGACATCACCTTGCCAACAAAGGTCCGTATAGTTAAAGCCATGGTTTCCCCAGTAGTGATGTATGGAAGTGAGAGCTGGACCATAAAGAAGGCTGATCGCTGAAGAATGGATGCTTTTGAATTCTGGTGCTGGAGGAGACTCTTGAGAGTCCCATGGACTGCAAGAAGATCAAACCTCTCCATTCCTAAGGAAATCAGCCCTGAGTGCTCACTGGAAGGACAGATCCTGAAGCTGAGGCTCCAAGACTTTGGCCACCTCATGAGAAGAGAAGAGAAGACTCCCTGGAAAAGACCCTGATGCTGGGAAAGATGGAGGGCACAAGGAGAAGGGGACGACAGAGGACGAGATGGTGGGACAGTGTTCTTGAAGCTACGAACATGAGTTTGGCCAAAATGCGGGAGGCAGTGGAAGACAGGAGTGCCTGGCGTGCTGTGGTCCATGGAGTCACGAAGAGCTGGACACAACTAAACAACAACAACATCCTATATCCTCTCATCCTCCTCTTCCTCAGGCTAAACATATCTAGCTCCTTCAACTGTTCCTCATCAGGCTTGGTTTCCAGACCATATTGGTCGCCCTCTTCTGCTCACGTTCCAGCTTGTCAACATCCTCCTTAAATTGTGGTGCCCAGAACTGGACACAGGACTCCAGGTGTGGCCTGACCAAAGCAGAATAAAGTAGGACTATGACTTCCCTTGATCTGGACACTTCTGTTGATGCAGCCTAGAATTGCATTAGCTTTTTTAAATTTTCGCAAAAGCTAAACCCTGGAGTTTCTGTGTTTGGCATGGTTTAATCAAATATTTATTCATTCTAAATTTTACTAGTTCTAAGAATTAGCCTTGCATCCACAAAACTCTGGCACCCCAACACCTAATACGACCTCCCCCCCAGTACAGAATTTTGCTGTACTGTGGACCACTACCAAATATGTCCACAAGAGGGTGCTAAAGACTGCAAGGAATCTCTGCCACTTTGCTGAACTCTGGGCTGTTTTCCTGCAGATTAAAATACAGGAATGTCCCATTCCTTATTTTTATTCTCTCAGCTTCTGAAGCTTTTATTGTTGTATCGGCAGCATGCAGAATTTTATCCGCATCGAGCAAGCAAAGCACCTGCCAAGGAACCCAGGAGACTGTCGGAGGAGTCTGGATAAAGCTTTAGAGATGGAGTTTTAACATGTTAACAGAGAAATCTGAGGGTCCCTTGGACAAAAAACAAGGACACCAGCCAGGAATACCAGAGCAAAACAACAGCCAGCAGGCTTGGTCTTGATTGAAGACTGTGGTGACTGGACTCCCACCTGCCTCAAGGTGGAACAAGATGGAAGCCCTGAACAAAAGAGAACCCAAACTTTTATTAGCTGCTAATCCCCATGTTTGTTGTTGTTGTTGTTTAGTCGTTTAGTCGTGTCTGACTCTTCGTGACCCCCTGGACCAGAGCACGCCAGGCACCTCGGTCCTCCACTACCTCCCACAGTTTGGTCAAACTCATGCTGGTAACCTCGAAAACACTATCCAACCATCTCGTCCTCTGTCGCCCCCTTCTCCTTGTGCCCTCCATCTTTCCCAGCATCAGTGTCTTCTCCAGGGAGTCTTCTCTTCTCATGAGGTGGCCCATGTTACACCCCCCCAAACTACATCACTATTACATCAAACTACATCACTATTACATTATATCCTGAAAGGGGAGGTCTGGTGGCAGTAATCTGAGCATCCTGGACCCTGCCCCATGGTTCTCCTTACCCTCCACCAAACACCCATCAAGTGAAACAAAAGAGATATTTACATTTCCCTGTTTCCCAGCCAAGTTAATCACACCCTTTTGTCTTCACCTGGGTTTGTTACTTCTGGAATGGCTACTTGTGAGAGCCAGTGTGGTGTAGTGGTTAAGAGCCGTAGTCTTGTAATCTGGGGAACCGGGTTCGCTTCCTTGCTCCTCCACCTGCAGTTGCTGGGTGACCTTGGGCCAGTCACACTTCCTTGAAGTCTCTCAGCCCCACTCACCTCACAGAGTGTTTGTTGTGGGGGAGGAAGGGAAAGGAGATTGTTAGCCGCTTTGAGACTCCTGAAGGGGAGTGAAAGGCGGGATATCAAATCCAAACTCTTCTTCTTCTTCTTCTTCTGTCTGGCACTCAGGTATCAGGATGCCAGGGATTATCACTCAGGTAGAGGGGCTGCTGAGTAGCTGAGCTCACATGTTTAGATGAGTTTCTGAAGTTTTCCAGTGAGGCAGTACATCGATCAGTGAATTGTTACATTTGGTATTGTGCCGCAGAGGCCCTTTGAATAGATAGGAAGAAACTGTGGTGAAGTGTTTTGTGGGGACGAATCACAAAAGTCCCAAAAGTGATTGTGCTGGTTTTGGTAGTGGGCTGCATGTGCATGAGATCTGCTGGAGGGGCAACCCCCCCCAACCTATAATTCCTGCAATAAACATACCATTTTCAACAGTAATTAAACATTTACATCTTATTCAATTTTTTTTGACTTCCATCAGTCCTGTCTGAAAATTTTCCAATCTAATTTCTTAGTCTACATTTCTTCCTTTTTTAATTATATTTAAAACTCATAACCAATATCTCCATTCTTTATCTACTTTGTAACACTTCTTATATTTCTCCTTACAAAACTTCTTGTAGTCCTACTAGCGTAATTTGTTGGTTACAATTGCTCTTCAAATAGTTCGTATACTTCTTCCAATCTTCTGTGAATCTCTGGTCCCGCAGGTTTTGAATCCCTCCTGTCATATTATCCAATTCTGCATAGTCCATTAATTTTGCCTGCCATTCTTCTTTCGTCGGAATTTCTTCTTGCTTCCATTTCTGGGCTAACAATACTCTTGCCGGGCCTGCGGGATTCGAACTCAAGCCAGGTGGACAGAAGCTCCACTCTCTGCAAACCCAGAGCCGATGGCCAGGGCTTGCAAAGCATCCCCACACCAGGTTCTGCACACCAGGTTCTGCACAGGGCTTAAGACCTCCTTCCACCCAGCCCTGACACCAGCCCTGCAAATCAGCTCACTCTCATAAACTACGGAACTCCCTGCCACAGGAGGCGGTAATGGCCGCCAGCCTAGATGGCTGAAATATACTCGGAGTCGAGAGCGGATTTCATGCTCTTTATTCAGCTCATAGTGGTGAGGAGGAATGGAAGTTCCCCCAGAATGTCTGCTTTATATACATTATTTACACAATGGGCCCCACGAGATTGGCTAATTCCGGAATTCTCCTGTAGGCCAATCAGGTTGCGGATTCACTTCCACCTGGAGCTGGATTGGGTGGCTCCTGCGGACCAATCAGACTGCTGCATTCTGGATCCTATTGTTCTAGGACCAATCACACGGTTGCATTCTGGATCCTATTGTTCTAGGGCCAATCAGACTGCTTCATTCTGAATCCTATTGTTCTAGGACCAATCACACGGTTGCATTCTGGATCCTATTGTTCTAGGACCAATCACACGGTTGCATTCTGGATCCTATTGTTCTAGGGCCAATCAGACTGCTTCATTCTGAATCCTATTGTTTTAGGACCAATCAGACTGCTGCATTCTGGGTCCTGTTGTTCTAGGACCAATCACACGGTTGCATTCTGGATCCTATTGTCCTAGGACCAATCAGACTGCTGTATTTTGGATCCTATTGTCCTAGGACCAATCAGACTGCTGCAATTTGGATCCTATTCAACTCAGTACATAACTGAAAACAACAACAAAGGGAATGAGATCAATTCTTGGAGGAGGAGGCTCTCAATGGCCACTAGCCCTGGTGACCCTACTCTGTCTCCACACCTGGAGGAAGCAAGGCTTCTGAATCCCGGTTGCCGCAGGAAGGGCGAGGTGATCTTGGGTTCGAATCCTGCTTGCACCTTGTCAGCCACTGTGAGAAGAGGATGCTGGACCAGGTGGGCCAGTAGCCTGATCCAGAAGGCTCTGCTTATGTTTATGTTGTCATTATCTGTACCTTTTAATATATCATCAATTCTATTAATGTTTAATTGCTTTTGATTATTGTTTTCCGCACCGCTATGTTTTTAGCCGTTCCTGTTTTATATGTAAGCCTTCTTGAGTCAGGGAGAAGAAGGGCTATAAATAAATATAATAATAAGTAATAACCTTGCCCCACACTTGGTAGAACATCTCAGGGTTGCGGATTCGAATCCCACATTGGGCAAAAGATTCCTGCATTGCAGGGGGTGGACTAGATGAGCTCTGTGGTCCCTTCCAGCTCTCCAATTCTTATTTGCCCTGGCATGAGACTGCAGACATTGGAGTTGGAGATCCCCCGATCTCTCTCTGCTCACAAGCAAAGATGATCTTCAAAGGTGCCCTGGAGATTCCTCTATTCCCCCAGGGACTTGGGGAGCAGAAAGCAAACCATCGGACTAAATATGGTTCCAAAAATATTACTTGGTTGTGCTTAGATTAATTTCAGAGACATAATGGGGGGGAAAACTGATTTGAATAAAGGAATACAGATTATTGGTAACTAATGAGAAGTGCTGAAGCCACAAAGAGATAGAGGGAAGTCAATTAAGGATATCAAGGATTCAAGCAAGTTTAATGGAAGAGAAAGAAAGTGATTGTAAAGGAAAGAAGGAGAAGAAGAAATATTAATGTAATTCCTTTCTGGGAGCCTTTTGTGTAGAATATTCAAATGACGGTTTGTATCCTTTGAACAATTGTGTGTATCTTTTTTGTATTCTTTGCTTTATTCTTTTTCTCTCGTTCTTCTTTTCTTTTTGTGTATTTGCGTGTAACTTTTAATTTATTTTCTCTCTGTAATTTTCAAAGATGCAATAATAAATAAATAAAATAAAATAAAATATAAAACCCCGCTGCCCCACGGGAAAACCTTTTTTTTTAATGAATATTTATTAGCATTTTCAAAAAACAACAACATATAAATACAAAAACAAAAATAAACAAAAAAAATACAAAGATCCAAAACTTAAAAACAATTAAAAACACCTAAAAGTTCAAATACTTATTTAAATACTTATTTATGCCCCACAGGAAAACCTAAGGAAGGCTGGAATATGCTCACAGGGGCCCTCGTGTGGCAACCTCGACAAAGTGCTAGCAGATTTTCTCCACGAAAGGACCAGTAGCCTCGCGCGACTGCATCTGTTTGGTCTAGACCAGGGTTCCTTGGGTCTCCAGCTGCTTTTGGACTACAATTCCCATCACCCCTGACCAATGCTCCTGCTAGCTAGGGATGATGGGAGTTGTAGTCTAACTGCAGCAGGAGACTCATGTTTGGGAAACCCTGGTCTAGAGGCAGTGGCGTTGCAACGGGAGGGTGGTGCGCCCTAGGTGCCATATCTGGGGGGGTGTGACAAGAAGGCAACCCACGGGCGCTGGCAGCGGCGCAAGCAGCCATTGCGCCACTGCAGCTGCATGTGGAGGATCCCGCAGCCGACGAGCAGAGGATACTGGCGCCGGCGTCAAACATAGCGGTTTACCAGCAACGCCACTCAAGCGCCATACGGACGGCGGTGGGATCCCTCTGTCACCACTACAGCCGCGAACGGAGGATCCTGGCACTGTCCGTATGGTGCTGGAGCGCCGGCACTGGCAAAGTGCTATGTGCGGTGCATGTGCGGTGTCGCTACGTGCGGGGCATGTGCCGTACGTAGTGAGGCCACACATGCTCCATACATTGCGGTTTGCTGCCCCGGGTGTCACGACGCCTCCGTTTGCCCCTGTCTAGAGGAACAAGACCTGAGCTTCACCTCCGCATTGATCTTAAAAACCATTGCAAAGAGTTAAAATCATTAGTGGGATTGCAATCACACTTGTAACAATGAACTATGGACATTGTGGAGATATAAAAATCTGGATCATTATAAAAGATGCAGAAGGAAAGGATTCACAAAGGGAAGTCCAGAAGATTTTTGGGAATCTTGTTTTTTATGTAGTATGTTGTGGTGTGAAAGTAAATTTTAACATGGAAAATCAAATAAACCCATTTGGAAAAAAATAAAATAAAAATCCTATGCTCAGACTGTATAGATGTGCAAATAAAATTCTGCACCCTGAAGACTCTGCAGTCTCTGCTGACCTCCATTCCAAGGAAACTGGACCCGGAGTAATATTATTTTTGCAACTTTATAGACTCGCATGATGCTACCTTCAGCTACTTGGAACATGAGGTGGAATCTAAATGTAATTATAAAATGATAAACTGGTGACCAGTTCATTCCATGACGCCCCTCCCTCGCTATGAGCAGCAGCAGGGAAACCTGGAGTGGGGTTTTTGGGGGTGAGCAATGTCCTCCCCCATCTGTCCCTCTCCCAGGCGTGCTCAGATGGCGCCTGCGAAGGATCCCTTTGGGGTGTGGTCTGGAAAAGCAGAGCGGGAGTCGATTATCCATCTGGCCAGAGGCAGCTTCGACAGGCAGCATCAGGGGAGATGGTTCTCTCTGCACAAAGATCAAAGGAACCCTTCACTGAATAATTCACTTCCCCACCTCCATGCAAAACAGCGGCCGGATTATCAGTCCAGGCCTGTAATAATCAGTCCTTCTGCTTGGAAGACAGAAGTAAATCCTTCAGGCAGCAGCAGAGTTGAACTGTGGAACTCCTTGCCACTTGAGGCAGCAATGGCCACCAACTTGGATGGCTTTAAAAGAGGACTGGAAAAATTCATGGAGGGCTATCGAGGCAGAAACATTTTTGAATGCCAGAAACCACAGGAGAAGAAAGTTGCTCTTGTGCTTGAATCCTGCCTACATGTTTCCCACAAACTTCTGACCGGCCTCTGGGAGAACAGGAAGCTTGACTTGGTGGGCCTTTGGTCTGATCCAGCAGCCTCTTCTTGTGACATAGGATCAGGGCCGTCTTTACCTGGGGTTGCAAGGGGTGCGGGGCACCCTGGTGCCAAATTCTGGGGGGTGCCAGGCACCCGCCGCTGAAGCAGCCTAAACTCTTAACTATCTAGGTAAAGGTAAAGGGACCCCTGACCGTTAGGTCCAGTTGTGGCCGACTCTGGGGTTGCAGTGCCCATCTCGCTTTATTGGCCATGGGAGCCGGCGTTCAGCTTCTGGGTCATGTGGCCAGCAGGACTAAGCCGCTTCTGTCGAACCAGAGCAGCGCACGGAAACGCCGTTTACCTTCCCACCAGAGCGGTGCCTATTTATCTACTTGCACTTTGACATGCTTTTGAACTGCTAGGTTGGCAGGAGCAGGGACCGAGCAACGGGAGCTCACCCCGTCATGGGGATTCGAACCACTGACCTTCTGACCGGCAAGTCCTAGGCTCTGTGGTTTAACCCACAGCGCCTCCCACGTCCCCTTAACTATCTACCTGTTATGAAATAATAAATAATTTTGATCAAGCTAGAAAAACAAAATTCATATATACAGTCATACCTCATGTTACGTCCGCTTCATGTTACATTCTTTCAGGTTACATCCCACGGCAACCCGGAATTACCAGAAAGGGTTACTTCTGGGTTTCGACTCTTGCTCATGCGCAGAAGCACAAAATGATATCACGTGCATGTGCCAAAGCGGCGAATCGCAACCGCGCGTGCACAGATGCACCGCTGTGAGTTGCGTTCTTTTCATGTTGTGAACGGGCCTCCGGAACGGATCCTGTTTGCAACCAGAGGTACCACTGTACCTAGGTATTACCGAAATGTATACTTACTGATTCACTAAAGGACTTTCGACTTTGTGCGCTCACTTACCAAAGACATGCCGCGTGAGTGGTGGCACTTGTCAGATTCAGTGACGACGCTTGTCATTCTCAACGGCGCCATGCACGCGAAATTAACTCTTACATCATCATAAAATTTAATTTGGGGGCTAAACTAAATGTGGGGGCACAGGGCCGATCTTTGCATCCCAGCGGCGCATATGCTAAAGACGGCCCTGCATAGGATAGACCTGTGGGTGTCAGGCCAAGGGAAGCCACACCAGAGAATCACAGATCTGGAAGGTATCCATGGGGTCATCTAGTCCAACCCCCTGAAATGACATCTTTCCACAGGGCCTGCAAGACAGAGCTGTTCCGCCTGGCCTTTGGTTTGGAGTCAGTCTGACCCTTATGCTTCCCTCCCCTTATGGTCTTGATTTATCAGCTATTTTAAAATGAGGCTGCATTTTAAATTGCATTTTAACCTGTATTTTAAATTGGTTCCCCACCCCCCATTATGCTTTTACTGTAATTTTACTGGTGTTAGCCGCCCTGAGCCCGGCTCTGGCTGGGTAATAATAATAATAATAATAATAATAATAATAATAATAATAATAATAAAAGAGAAGACTCTTGCCTTCACTTCCTACCCAGAACCACTTGGGCAGTTAAGGAAAATATTTGGAGCCTGGGTCCCAGGGTGGGTTCACCCCCTAGCTGCTCCTGCTGGTGGCTCTGGCCAGCAGAACGTCTTCAGGACAGCAAGAGGACTCTGGACTAGATGGGCCGTTGGGCCTGATCCACCAGGCTCTCCTTCGGTTCTGAGTCTGCACTGCCCCTGCGAACCGGCTCTGCGTGCCTCTGACAAAGCGAAGGCTCAAGCCCTGGTTGGGAGCAGACATGACTCACCAGCGCTTCCCCTGAGGAGGGGGCTGGATGGAGAGCCGTCAGCTGTTATAAATCACCCGGGTTTTCAGGGCCCAGGGCCATGAATCTATAATTAGCGCATAATTAATTACCAGATGTTTTCAACACTAATGAAACATTAATAAATGATGAAGCGGTGCAGCCTGGTAATGGGGCATTTAAAAGGCAGCTTGCGAGGAGAAGCCGGCTAATTTGCTCGCCTTCCTTGGAGGTCCTTCCTCTCCTGTGGTTGGGGGGGGGGGAGGATCTGAAAGAAAGAGAGGTCTCCTGGTGAGTAAGTGGAGAGGGAGGGCAAGACATGGCTGGGAAGGAGAGCCCTCTACCTTCCGAGTGGAACGGACTGCCTCAGAAGGGGGACTCTGTTGGAAGCTTTTAAGCAGAGGTTCGTCGGCCGCCTGTCATGGGTGCTTTAGTACCTTGGGGTCATCTAGTCTGACCCAGATCACAGCTAAAGAATCACTGACAGATGGGCCTCCACCAAAGCAGAGTCCACTGCCATCCAAGGTTATCTCTTCCCCGTGAACATCTCTTTGTGGGTTAACTAGGGTTAAGACAATAGAGATGGGTTTCCTAGACTCAGTTAGGCCACGCCCCCTCCTCTCCAAATGAGGGTGGAGGTGAAGCCTTGTCTTCCTGCTCACTCTCCATGTAACTGACCAAGGAAGACGTGTCAAAGTTCTGATCTCTGCTTAGAGCACGTATTCTGTATTTTCTACCCCAGAGTATTCTGCCTTGTTGTTGCCTGGATAAATGCATGAATCTGACCTTTGGAGCATTCTGTAAGTAAAGGATTTTAAACTCATTGCAAGAAGGCTAGAAAGAGGGGAGTGCTGCATGCAACCAAATGGGCTAAGTGTCTTCAGATGTCTTCTAAAAGTCAGATAGCTGTTTATTTCCCTGACATCCAATGGAAGGGTGTTCCACAGAGTGGGTGCCACTACCGAGAAGGCCCTCTGCCTGGTTCCCTGTAACCTTGTTTCTCGCAGCGAGGGAACCGCCAGAAGGCCCTCAGCGCTGGACCTCAGTGTCCTGGCAGAACGATGGGGGTGGAGATGCTCCTTCAGGTATACCTGACCGAGGCTGTTTAGGGCTTTAAAGGTCAGCACCAACACTTTGAATTGTGTTCAGAAATGTACTGGGAGCCAATGCAGGTCTTTCAAGACCGGTGTTATGTGGTCTTGGTGGCTGCTCCCAGTCCCCAGTCTAGCTGCTGCATTCAGGATTAGTTGTAGTTTCCGGGTCACCTTCAAACGTTGCCCCATGTAGAGCGCATTGCAGTAGTCCAAGCGGGAGATAACCAGAGCATGCACCACTCTGGCAAGACAGTCTGCGGGCAGGTAGGGTCTCATCCTGCGTACTAGATGGAGCTGGTAGGCAGCTGCCCTGGACACAGAATGGACCTGCGCCTCCATGGACAGCTATGAGCCTAGGCGAACCATACCAAATTTCCTTGCCTTTTCCTCTTGAGGTTTGGTTATTTGGGGCTTTTTTGCAAAGCCATCATGGAGGAAGAGTGACCAACATCCCAAGCTCTCTTCTGGTTTGTCAGAAAGTGATTTCTAATGGGGACAGGGGAATGAGTGTTTCCAGAGCTGGGTGACAAGCGACCCTTTAGTGACACAACCTTTTGCACTGGCCCCGAGAGCCACGTAGGGGGTCCTTTGGGGGTGGGGGTCTGTCCAGCGCTGGCTTCAGTGATCCTCTTCCTTCAGCTGAGCAGGGAAAACGACTCTTTCCCCAACCAGATCTCCATTAACAAGTCCCACCCCTCCTGGAACGAGGTCCAGGAAACGAGGATTAGGAATTAATTAGGGGCCCTGGTGCAGTTTTTATTGCACTGCTAAAAGTTTTTAGGGCTCATTGGAGGGATGTAAGAGCCCACAGTGGGGTTGATGGGAAGTTTGCCCCTTGGCATATTGAACTTCCATGCTGCGAGCTCCTTGATGCGCGCGCACTGCTGCGAGCAGGGGAGGATTAGTGAGTTTTCAGAGCCAATTTTGAAAACCCAGGACCCATCCGAAATACAGTCATACCTCATGTTACGTCTGCTTCATGTTACGTTCTTTCAGGTTACGTCCCGTGGTGACCCGGAAGTACAGTGGTACCTCCGGGTTAAGTACTTAATTCATTCCGGAGGTCCGTTCTTAACCTGAAACTGTTCTTAACCTGAAGCACCACTTTAGCTAATGGGGCCTCCTGCTGCTGCTGCGCCGCCGAAGAACGATTTCTGTTCTCATCCTGAAGCAAAGTTCTTAACCTGAAGCACTATTTCTGGGTTAGCGGAGTTCGTAACCTGAAGCGTATGTAACCTGAGGTATCACTGCACCAGAAAGGGTTACTTCTGGGTTTCGCCGCTTGCGCAGAAGCGCAAAATGACATCACTCACATGCGCAGAAGCAGTGAATTGCAACCCACACATGCTCAGGCGCGCCACTGCAGGTTGCGCTCTTTTCATGTTGCAAACGGGCCTCCAGAACAGATTCCATTCACAACCAGTAGCTAACAATAGCACATATTTTCTCAAGGGCTCTGTTGCCTTTCTAACATGCGCCAGTACATAGCAGCACCTGCATATCTGTTGAAAGCCCATGCACAACGG
This sequence comes from Podarcis muralis, assembly GCF_964188315.1. NCBI lineage: Eukaryota > Metazoa > Chordata > Lepidosauria > Squamata > Lacertidae > Podarcis > Podarcis muralis. The sequence goes on along the minus strand of NC_135665.1, from coordinate 65,431,927 downwards.
GATGGTGCAGGATGTATTGGGCCCATTGTTCAACGTCTTTATAAATGACTTGGGTGAAGGAATTGAGGGGATGCTCACCAAACTTGCTGATGACACCAAACTGGGCAGGGTAGCTAAAGCTGCAGAAGACAGAATCAGGTTTCAAAATGACCTTAACAGATTGGAGAAATGGGCCCAAACAAACAACTTGGATTTCAAGAGGGACAAATGTCAGGTTCTGCACTTGGGCAGGAAGAACTAGATGCACAAATATAGGATGGGGAAAACCTGGCTTACTAGCAGTACATGCGAAAAGGATCTAGGGGTCTTGGTGGACCACAAGCTCAACATGAGTCAACAGTGTGATGGAGCAGCAAAAAAAGCTAATACTATTCTGGGCTGTATCAACAGAAGTATACTTCAAGGGAAGTAATAGTACCACTCTCTTCTGCCTTGGTCAGACCACACCTGGAATACTGTGTCCAATTCTGGGCACCACAATTTAAGGAGGATGTTGACAAGCTGGAAGATGATCAAGGGAAGGGTCTGGAAGCCAAGCCTGATGAGGAACGTTTGAGGGAATTGGGTATGTTTAGCCTGGAAAAGAGGAGACTGAGAGCAGATATGAGTTCCATCTTCAAATATCTCAAGGGCTGCCCCATGGCAGAGGGAGCAAGCTTGTTTCCTTCTTCTCCAGAAGTTAGGACTTGAACCAATGGATTCAAGTTATAAGAAAAGAGATTCAAACTATACATCAGGAAGAACTTTCTGAGAGTAATAACTGTTCAACAGTGGAATGGTCTCCCATGGAAGGTGGTGGACTCTCCTTCCTTGGAGGTTTCCAAGCAGAGGCTGGATGGCCATCTGTCAGGGATGCTTTAGTTTTTATTTTTATTTTTATACCCTGCCCTTCCCAGTTCAGAAAACTGGGCTCAGGGCGGCTAACAACAAATGTAAAACACTTAATTGATGCAACAAAAACCAGCATAAAATACTGTATAAAATGTGAATAACAATAAATTCAGAATTCAAAAATCATTTAGGGGGAAAATCCATCCAATAAACATTAGATGGTCACCAGGGCTAGCTGGCTAAATTAGTCCTATTTGGGCCAGCAAGGAGACCAGGGGAGGATTAGCTGTGGGGTCCCAGAGCGGGTAATCTTCATAAAAAGAGGAGACGGAGGGAAGGAAGGGGAATAAAAGATCAGGCTGAATTCAGATTAAAGGCCAGGCGGAATAGCTCTGTCTTACAGGCCCAACGGAAGGAGGTTAAATCCTGCAGGGCCCTAGTCACCTGGGACAGAGCATTCCACCAGGTCGGAGCCATTACTGAGAAGGCCCTGGCCCTGGTGGAGGATAGTCTGACTTCCTTAGGGCCCGGGACCTCTAAACTATGGTTATTCATGGACCTTAAGGTCCTCTGCAGGGCTGACCAGGAGAGGCGGTCCCATAGATACGAGGGCCCTAAGCTTAGTTGAAATTCCTGCATTGTAAAGGGATGGACTAGATGACTTGAGGGATCCTTCCAACCTTCCAGCTCCATGTTTTTATGCTGAATAGCTCCCACCCAGGGTCATCTGACACCACCGTTACCTAAGATGTAAATTTATCTGGAGTTGTAAGAAACCCAACCTGGGATGGTGGAAAATTGCTCCATGTTAGCCTCTCCTCTGCAAAAAATGCTATCCAAGTAAGGTGAATTAAATCCAAGCAGCAGTCTTTCGAAAGCCCCACTCATTCGGAACTCTTGCCTGTATGAATTGCACAACCTTCTTTTCCAGTTCAAGCAAAGGGTCCAGGGCTCATGCCCAAGCATTGCGTGCATTGCTGCAGAAATCCTGCAATGGGACAGGACCACAACCTCCCTCCGTGGTCCAGTTGCAGATTTTGATGGCTGCTGGAGTTCCAACACCACGTTGGAGGGACCCCAAACAATGCGCATCTGCGTTGACACAATCCTCACGACAGGTGGATGCCTGCACATTGATTTGTCTTCAAGGGAGTGTGGTGTAACGGTTAGAGCACTGAGCTGGAACCTGAGAAATGGGGGTTCAAATCCTCACTCAGTATCGAAGCTCACTGGGCATGTGACCTTGGGGGGGGGGCAGCAGTCCCTGCCTTTTAGCCTAACCTACATCACAGGGTTGTTGTGAGGATTAATGGAGGAAGGAGAACGATTACGCCACATTGAGCTCTTTGGAGAAGAATGTGGCACAAGATGTTGGACACAATATTATGTTTGCTGCCTGGGAACAGTTATGGACCACAGGTATGAAGTTTACGGCATGCAATGCCTTAAGAGAGAATATTATGAAAATGATGTACAGGTGGTACATGACACCAGTCAAGCTTGCAAAAATCTATCATTTGCCCGATAATAAATGTTGGAAATGTAAAGAAACTGAAGGTACATTTTTTCACCTTTGGTGGACATGCCCAAGGATTAAGGCTTTCTGGGAGATGATATATAATGAAATGAAAAAAGTATTTAAGTATACCTTCCTGAAGAAACCAGAGGCCTTTCTCCTGGGCATGGTCGGCCAATTGGTGTCAAAGAAGGATAGAACTTTCTTCATGTATGCTACAACAGCAGCAAGAATACTTATCGCAAAGTATTGGAAGATACAAGATCTACCCACCCTGGAAGAATGGCAGATGAGGGTGATGGACTATATGGAACTGGCGGAGATGACCGGCAGAATCCGAGACCAGGGAGAAGAGTCGGTGGAAGAAGATTGGAAGAAATTTAAAGACTATTTACAGAAATACTGCAAAATTAACGAATGTTAGAATGATGTTGGATTGAAGTTAAGTGGTTTTCAGCAGTAATGTTATAAAGATGTGCAAAAATGGATTGTTAACAGGTGATAATCTAAAGTTATAATATATTAAGATTAAAGATTAGGATAAAAACAAAGAGGGAAAGGATTTGCTGAACCAACTAATTGAACTGGATACAAAAAAGGGAGGTGTGAGGAGGTCTGGGGAACAAGCAAATGAAAGATAAGATACGGAAAGATTGAATTGTTTTTAACTGTTTTTACTTTGTATTTTTTCTTTTTCTTTTCTCTTTTTGTAATTTTTTGAAAACTTTAATAAAAATCTTTTTTTAAAAAAGAAGAATGTGGGATGCGGATGCAAGGAACAACAAATTTTCCTCAAAAATGCAGGAGGGAAAAGATCACACACTAAGTGAGCTCTGATCCACAAGTATTACATTTACCTGAATGGATATTCTATCAAACATTATTTGCTGACAAAGATTCGTCTTCGAAACAGTTGATTCAGTCCGGATATACTGTTCTGTTCTGCTTGTTAGCTGCTTGCTATTGAATTCTTCACGTTGGAACACTCACCACCACAATACTTTTGGACATCATCCATTGAAAGGCATCCCGCCTGCGACATGGTGTTCCCTCACAGCAATTCATCACGCTGACTACTTCCTGGTTATGGACCGATATACAGTGGTACCTCGAGTTACATACACTTCAGTTTACAGACGCTTCAGATTACAGACTCCGCTAACCCAGAAATATTACCTCGGGTTAAGAACTTTGCTTCAGGATGAGAACAGAAATCACGTGGCAGCAGCAGGAGGCCCCATTAGCTAAAGCGGTGCTTCAGGTTAAGAACAGTTTCAGGTTAAGAATGGACCTCTGGAACGAATTAAGTACGTAACCAGAGGTACCACTGTATATACAGTGTATATACAGTGTTACCTCGGGATATGAACAGGATCCGTTCCAGAGCCCTGTTCGCATCCTGAACTTAATGTAAGACGCGACAGCGCATCTGCACATGCGTGGGTCGCATTTTGCCACTTCCACGCATGATATCATTTTGACCATCTGCGCATGCACGAGCGGCAAAACCCAGAAGTAACACGCTCTGTTACTTCCGGGTCGCTGCGGAGCGCAACCTGAATGCGCTCAACCTGAAGCGTATTTATCCCGAGGTATGACTGTATATTATTTTGAAGTTGATGATTTGTAAATTTTGGATGACTTTCTAACCACTAATAGTACTAATACATTTACTACATTTATTAGCCATGTGTTGCAGCTGTAATTGAGCAGATTCTTCTGTATTGCAACACAGGGGTTTGCTCCTCCTTACCTGCCTTGGTACCTGAGATCCTTCTCACCTGAATAAACCAGGCCTCCTACCTGGGACCTTCTGCATTCAGAGCATCCCCCCCATTTCAAGGACAGGTGAGCAGGGCTCGGAGTGAGTCTGCATAACCCAAAATCTGGAGAGGTGTAGAAGTGTTGGCATTCCACTGGATAGGAAGTGCTGGGGTGGGGGAGACAATTGAATCATGGAAGGGACCCCGAGGGTCATCTAGTCCAACCCCCGACGAGGCAGGAGTCTTTTGCTCAAACACACAACCCTGAGATTAAGAGCCTCTTCCCTTACTGACTGAACTATCCCAGGGATGGGGGGGAAAGTGTCCCCACAGAACAGGACCCATCGCATTGCTGGGCTCCGGCAGAGATTTGAAGAAAAGGCACCTTTCACATCCAAATTAGAACTGATTCATCAACCAAAAATTAAAATAAGGATGTAACGCCTGAAGCAAGGTTATTTGAACATTAACACCATCAGAATCAAGAGGACCTTGGAGGTAATATGTGCAGAGTAGGGGGCACAAGTGTGGAATTGGCCATTATTTCTTTTTCAGAAATTGAAATTAGCAGAGTACGTTTCCGAGCACAATTCAAAGTGTTGGTGCTGACCTGTAAAGCCCCAAATGGTCCAGTATACCTGAAGGAGCGTCTCCACCCCCATCGTTCTGCCCGGACACTGAGGTGCAGCACCGAGGGCCTTCTGGCGGTTCCCTCATTGCGAGAAGCCAAGTTACAGGGAACCAGGCAGAGGGCCTTCTTGGTGGTGGTGCCCGCCCTGTGGAACGCCCTCCCACCAGATGTCAAGGAAATAAATGATCTGACTTTTAGAAGACATCTGAGGGCAGCCCTGTTTAGGAAAGCTTTTACTGTTTGATGTTTTATTGAGTTTTTAATATTCTATTGGAAGCTGCCCAGAGTGGCTGGGGAAACCCAGCCAGATGGGCGGTGTAGAAATAAATAATAATAATAATAATAATAATAATAATAATATGGTGACGACTCACTGCCTATTTATTCTGAATGTTTGTAAGTGATGCCAATAAAAGTTTGATGATGATGATGATGAAGATGATGGAATCTTAGAGCTGCAGAGTTGGAAGGGAGCCTGAGGGTCATCCAGTCCAGCCCCCTCCAATGCCTGGAATCACAATACCTGGAAGGCGGCCAACCAACCTCTGCTTAAATACCTCCAAAGAAGGAGAGACCACCACCTTCTTCGGGAGTCTGCTCCACCGTCCATGGGCTCTTACTGCCAGAAAGTTCTTCCTTGTGGTGGGACGAAGTTTGCAAAGACACCTCAAGGTGCCCCTTATGTGTGCGTCCTGTCCCCCCCATGTGCCCCCCTTATTGCCTTGGCACCTTCATTTATGAGACGGCAGATCCTTCTTCTTCTTCCTTGTTTCAAGCCTCTTGGCTCCAAGGCTCCAAACCAAACCATTTACCACATTCACAAAAAAGCCATAATGAAATGGTCACATTTAATGAACAATCTCTCTCTTGTGTGAGTGCGGGTGTTTTGTTTTTTTGTTTTTCCTTCAGTGAAGTGTGTGTGATTTTAAAAGTTTTTTTTATATATATACACATCTATAAAAAGTTCAAATACAGTATATTATCGTTTTGGAATAATAGGGCGTAGGGTGTTCAATACTGCACTTTGAAACGAGGGGGGGGGGAGGGAGGGAGAGGAAGGGAATTTGGGGAAGCCGGATTCTTACAAAACAGGACTTGGGGAAGGGGCGAAGAGAGGGAACAGGGCAGTTTGGGGTGAGGTGGGGGGGCCAAGAGGACATCTTAGTTTAGCTACAGTTCCATCGGGTATACATCCCACTCCCCAATAATAAGACCAATACACAAACCTAAGGAGCTTCTCTGTATAAACGGAAGGGGGACACACAGCTACAAATGGGGCGGGAGGGAAGGGGTGAGCGTGTGTTTTCCAAGATGGGACCCCCTCCCGACGTCTCCTTTGGTGGGACAGTTACGAACGGCTTCTTTTAAAAAACAAAGACCCGCCAGCCGCCTTGACGCACCCCTCTCGTGGCTCCCGGTGGGGCGCTTGCTTTATTCCGCCCCCCACCGTGATGTGTGGGGCAGAGCCGCGATGCCTCCGCGGGAACATTTGACTCTCTCTGCCCGGCCGAGGGCTCAAAGGTTCGTTCTCTCACAGCTGCCAAGAGGAGGAAGGGGAACGCCGGCCTTGTGGGGCAGCCCCCCCTGGGCGTCAGGTTCATGGCCTCCCCTCCCGGAGCCGCCCTGTCCGTCCGTCCATCTGTCGCGCTCCTGTGTCCAGGAACCGGGCTGCGGGTTCAAAGCATGCCCAGCAGAGGGTCTTTGGCGTGGTGGTTTAGCTGTATGATCTGAACCCGGGGCCAGGGGGGTGGCTGGTGCTCCAGGCTGCTGCTCCCTCCCTCCCCCCCCACTTCAGGCCTGCCTTTCTCCTCCCCCCGCCCCCAATCCCACCCCACATTCCCGCCTGTCACTTTCGCGTGCGAGGAGAGCTCCTCTGTCCTTTTGAAGGTTTAGTCAGGCGGCTTTGCAAAGTTCTGGGTAAGTTTGTAGTTGGTTGGGTGGCAGGCAGGCGGGCAGGCGGGCGGAGAGCCTGGGCCCCCTTGGATCTTCTTTTGGGGGGGGGGACTCGGCCTTCTGAGAAGTGCAGCGATGAAGAGAAACGGAACACGTCCTTCAGACCATGTGCAAAACAGAAGCAAAGACAGACGTTCCGGTGAGTCGGGGACCTCCTCAGCGGGGCTCCGAGGCCGAGTCTAGAGGAAGGGGGAGGGAAAGGAAAAGTGAACATAAGAAGTGCCCCCCCCAGTCCAGCGTCCTGTTCCCACATTGGCCAACCTCTGAGGCAGCCATTCAAATTGGCGGTGGTCGTCACCGCCTCTTGTTAAACCCTGGAACTCACTGCCACTGGGGGCGGTGATGGCGAGAGACCTGGATGGTTTTAGAAAGGGACTGGACAAATGCAAAGAGGAGGAAATTGGCTACCACAAGATCCTATGGAGAGTTGAAATCGAGATGTGGAAATATGGAAAAATCGCTGAGAGGCAGGACTGAGATTTGGACATGCTTCAAGCTGCAGACTATGGGAAGCCGTAAAGTTAATAATTACAATTCGGAAGATAATTCAACCTTATTTTATTTTTTTATTTTTACGGGATTATGATTTGATATGTTAATTGGATGTCTTTTATTGGAAAATTAATAAAAACGATCTAACAACAACAGAAAGATCCTATGGAGAGCCTGTCTAGTCCAGCAGCCTCTTCTCACGGGGCCAAACGTCAGGAAGAACTTTCTGCTGAGAAACCTCCAAGGAAGGAGAGTCCACAGGGAGAGCGGTCCATGGTCCCAACAGCCACAACCTCCCCACGGCTTGACCTCACCCCCAAAGGCTGACCCCTCCAGCGTCTCCCGAGAGACGGATGCCAGCTTCCATATAACCCCCCCTGTTTTCTTTCCCCTTTCCCCCCTGCCCCCTTCATCCCACAAGGAGGGGCCCTAAGAGACACTCACTAAATAAAGTGGATGCTGAAAGCCACCAATAGCAGACTAGCCACCCAGGACAGGGCGATGGCTCCATCGCTGCCTTGCTCCTCCGAGTTCCCGATGCTGGTGGTGGTGGGGACCACAAAGGCTGAGGTGCTGGCGGTCGTCGTCTCTGAAGGAGAGGGGAAAGCAAGGGAAAGGGATTAATGCCAGGGGCACAGGTAGAGCGGGTGTCCAGCAGCGCCTCCTCTCCTTGCCCCATGGAGTCATGTACAGTCAGGGCCGGATTTAGGTTTGATGAGGCCCTCAGCTCCTGAAGGTAATGGGGCCCTTTCTATGTCCAGCTGCCCTTTGTCAACAACAAATTGTTGCTGTTTTATTTGTTGAATAGATGCTATATGGTAATATATGGACCTAATAGGTATCTCAAGCCACTTGCACATGTTGCCATGCAACCAGTCCATGCAGAATGTAAATGTAAAGGGACCCGGACCATTAGGTCCAGTCGTGGCAGACTCTGGGGTTGGGGCGCTCATCTCGCTTTACTGGCCGAGGGAGCCGGCGTACAGCTTCCAGGTCATGTGGCCAGCATAACTAAGCCGCTTCTGGGGAACCAGAGCAGCGCACGGAAATGCCGTTTACCTTCCCGCTGGAGTGGTACCTATTTAGCTACTTGCACTCTGACATGCTTTCGAACTGCTAGGTTGGCACTTCCTATCAGTTGATGTCAAACCAGTGTCCCACACCGCGATGCAGTAGGAAAGGACGCTTTCTATTGTGGACCGGTAGAAGGAGAATGATGTTGATTGACATCATTCTTCCGCAATACTCTGAGGAGATGGAGTCTCTGTTGGGCTTTCTTAACCACCTGGGTTGTATTGATTTTCCAAGCAAGGTCTCCTCCCTCAGCCATGCAATCCAACGCTGCTGTCTCTCACCCAGCCCTACTCTGCAAGGTTGTTGTGAGGGGGGCGAGAATGTACTCTGCCCTGTGCTCCATGTTGGAATGGCAGGATAAAGATGAAATGAACCATATTAATAATATGAATAATAATGTTGGGTGCTATTTTCACAGCACCACACAGGGACCACCAAGAGACGGATGAGGAAGAGCAATCCACTGGAGAACATTGCTAAACGATATTCGTTAGGAGAGCAATTAATGCCATTGATGTCAATGGGGCTCAGAGTTGCAATGAACTTTTGCAAGATGCCGGCTGCCCTTCCTACTTGCATGCCAAGCCGCATGGCCACCAGAGGGCAGTCTCTGCTCACGCTAAAGTCCAAGTCGCAGGACACTGACCATCACTGAGTCCCTTGTTCAATCTTTCTTGGGGCAAATGGGCACAAAGAGTTACTTGTTTTGCCTTTTTTTTGGGGGGGGGGAGGCGGGGCACGGAGGCATGCATTTATTGTTACTGACCATCATCACACAACCTAAGCCAATTGGGTATGTTGCACTGTGACACTGCAACATTGGCTGCATGATCCCAAACTGGATGGGGTGATGTCACAGGGACACTTCGTCGCACCAGCGTTAAGGGAAAAAACGGAGCCCAAAATAACAGTGTGAGGCAATCAAAACCAGTGAACAGGTAGATAAAAAGATGAAAAAGCAGGTGACACTTGCAAAATATCTCCAGCCTTGAAATCCCCTGTCTTGCACTGATGTGACTATTTGGTGTAGTTCTTGAAAGCGATTTGCACTTGCTTAACCATAAACAGGTAAAAAGGTAAAGGACCCCTGGATGGTTAAGTCCACTAAAAGGTGACTATGGGGTTGCAGCGCTCATCTCGCTTTCAGGCCGAGGGAACCGGCGTTTGCCCACAGACAGCTTTCCGGGTCATGTGTCCAGCAGAACTAAACCGCTTCTGGCGCAACGGGACACCGTGAAGGAAGCCAGAGCCACGGAAATGCTGTATACTTTCCCACTGCAACCATATCTATTTATCTACTTGCGCTGGCGTGCTTTTGAACTGCTAGGTTGGCAGGAGCTGGGACAGAGCAACGGGAGCTCTCCCCATCATGGGGATTCGAACTGCCAACCTTCTGATCGGCAAACCCAAGAGGCTCCGTGGTTTAGACCACAAGCGCCACCCGCTTCCTATAACTATAAAAGCAAGCCCAAGGAAAGGTGGGAATAATGTTCAGGCTTGGGCTTTGGCCATTTCTGGGCCAAGGGGCACCCAAAGACCTATCAGGCGCAGAGAGACCCCAGCCCGTCCCCAACACACCAATGGTCACCTTAAAGAACTGAACAGGACCAAAGAGGGGAGCATGGGTGATGTTGCACAGTCTGGGTTTATGCGGTTTGCAACATTCTCCGAATCTGTCAGGTGATTTCACCTGCATGGCAGCCCCTAAGAGCTGACCCCCTTGGCGTGCCGAAATGTGCCGTCTCTATACAGTCTGTCGTGCAGCTGGGCAGCACCGATAATTTGCACATTCCCCTGTGTGTGTGCGCACACAACCAGACGCCCCGAGGGTCTTTGGCAGGCCTCCCGGTGCTTTCCTAGTAGTGGACAGCATTTTTTTCTCCTCGATTTCCCAACCCCACAAGCGCCGGTGCCAGCTGAGGGGACCAGCCCAGACTCTGCACGGCTGCTTCTGGGAAGCCAGAGGCTGATATCACATTATGCACTTGGAAGCCAGCCCAGCTCTTTCCTAGAAACAGAGAGTTGTTAACTTTGCGGCTTTCCTCGCTAACAGGCTTCCCGTTGTGTGCTGCTACAAAAACCCACACTGGACAGCGCCTTTTGCCAGAGATTTTGCGAAGCACACGGCCTGTTCTGGTTCCCACATTTCCTGAAACCCCGCTGCCCTTTCCTGGTGGGGAGAGCATAGCCAGCTGGCAAGTGGTAGGCGGAAGAGCAGCTTTGCAGGATCAGACCCAGGTCCATCTGATCCTGTGTTCTGATCCTACCATGAGCCGCTGGGAAGGTCGCAAGAAGAGCATGGGGCTGGCTCATCTTTCCTCCATCCCCGGCATTAGAGGTAGACTGCATCTGAACAAGGAAGTTCCATTGAATTATCGTGGTTCACAGCTGTTAATAGACCTCTCTGCCTCCATGATGGGAGAGGGACTTTAGCCCAATGGGCAGAGCATGGGATTTGCATGCAGGATCATGCAAAGGACCTCAAGGGTCATCTAGTCCAACTCACAGCTGAATAATCCCTTATCGTTGGCCATCCTTGTTGGCAAACAACTGTCTCAGGAGACAATGGAGAACCTCTGCTTAAAAGTCTCCAGCGAGGGAGAGTTCACCACTTTCCAAGGGAGTCCATTCTGCTCTTGAACAGATCTCACGCTTGGGAAGTTCTTCCTGATGTTTAATTAGAATCTCCTTTCCAGGAGGCATCTCCAGTGTAAAAGGATACAGCTAGCTACCCTTCTTTGCCTGAGACGACCCAGGAGAATGAGCAGCAGCCCATCAGAGTAGACAGTACTAGGCTGGGCCAGACAAAGGCCTTGTCCACACTTCCTCTTCTTCTGCGCCTATAAATCATGGGTCCGAGTGGTTTCCCCCTTGCCCCACTCCTCTCCCAGGAAAAAGCCTGCTCTTTAGTGCTGAATCAGAACAAACAGCAATCCACAGAAAACCTGGATGGCTGTTTGCTCTGATTAAGTGCCAAAGAGTAGTTTTCTCTGGAGGAAAGCGAGACAAGAGGAAGTCTGGATAAGCCCAAAGCAACTTGAGCTGAACTTTTGTGACTCCTTTTCAAGGGCCATTGCTATGTCTTGGGGTCTGGAGTTCTGTACACAGATAAAGTCATTGCAGGACCTCAGCTCCTTTGATAAACCTGTGAAGTTCTGTGCAAGCCTATCTCCTTGGCCATCAGCGCTGTTACTGTTGGGGGGTGTTGGTAGAAGCAAGAACCTCTTTTGAAGGAGGAGAGTTTTATTGTGTGGTGGTGCTGTCGAGGGAAATGGGGACTTTGCGAGCCTAATGAATGGTGTTCCAGCCAGAAACACTTAACGAGACACAGAGCTTAAGAAATGGGCACCCCAATGGAAAAACCACTTTGGGGTGGCAGGGGCATCATTCAGGTAGTCAGAGTTTTTACCCTCACGTAAGAACATAAAGAATTTGGGACGGAGGTGGCACTGTGGGTTAAACCATAGAGCCTAGGACTTGCCGATCAGACGGTTGGCGGTTCGAATCCCCGCGACGGGGTGAGCTCCCATTGCTCGGTCCCTGCTCCTGCCAACCTAGCAGTTCAAAAGCACATCGAAGTGCAAGTAGATAAATAGGTACCGCTCTGGCGGGAAGGTAAACGGCGTTTCCGTGCGCTGCTCTGGTTTGCCAGAAGCGGCTTAGTCCTGCTGGCCACATGACCCGGAAGCTGTACGCCGGCTCCCTTGGCCAATAAAGAGAGATGAGCGCCGCAACCCCAGAGTCGGCCACGACTGGACCTAATGGTCAGGGGTCCTTTAAGAACATAAAGAAAGCTTGCTGGATCAGGCCAAATGGCCCACCTAGTCCAGCATCCTCTCCGCACAGTGGCCATGTAGACGTCCCAATGGGAAACGTCTGCAAGCAGGATTGGAGCGCAAGAGCCCTTCTGTGGTTCCATGCCTTTGCCCTTCAAAATGGGCGCGTTAACCCCGGAAGAGCCACTCCAAAGGCAGAAGGCAGAAACTCCTCAGGGACACAGAATCATAGCCCTGGGAAGGGTCCCTCGTTGAGCCCCCTGGCAGAGCAGGAAGCCCACTCCCACAGCACCCCATAGGGAAGCACCCAGCTCACCACCACTTTCCTTCCAAAGCAAAACGGGTGGATTCTTGCAAAAGTTCAAAATAATAATAATAATAATAATAATAATAATAATAATAATAATAATAATTTATTATTTATACCCCGCCCATCTGGCTGAGTTTCCCCAGCCACTCTGGGCGGCTCCCAATCAGTGTTAAAAACAGTACAGCGTTACATATTAAAAACTTCCCTGAACAGGGCTGCCTTAAGATGTCTTCTGAATATCAGATAATTATTTATCTCTTTGACATCTGATGGGAGGGCGTTCCACAGGGCGGGCGCCACTACCGAGAAGGCCCTCTGTCTGGTTCCCTGTAGCCTCACTTCTCGCAGTGAGGGAACCGCCAGAAGGCCCTCGGCGCTGGATCTCAGTGTCCGGGCTGAATGATGGGGGTGGAGACGCTCCTTCAGGTATACAGGACCGAGGCCATTTAGGGCTTTAAAGGTCAGCACCAACACTTTGAATCGTGCTCGGAAACGTACTGGGAGCCAATGCAGGTCTCTCAGAACCGGTGTTATATGGTCCCGGCGGCCACTCCCAGTCACCAGTCTAGCTGCCGCATTCTGGATTAATTGCAGTTTCCGGGTCACCTTCAAAGGTTGCCCCACGTAGAGCGCGTTGCAGTAGTCCAAGCGTGAGATAACTAGAGCATGCACCACTCTGGCGAGACAGTTCGCGGGCAGGTAGGGTCTTAGCCTGCATATCAGATGGAGCTGGTAGACAGCTGCCCTGGACACAGAGTTAACCTGCGCCTCCATGGACAGCTGTGAGTCCAAAATGACTCCCAGGCTGCGCACCTGGTCCTTTAGGGGCACAGTTACCCCATTCAAGACCAGGGAATCCCCCACACCAACCCGCTCCCTGTCCCCCAAAAACAGTACTTCTGTCTTGTCAGGATTCAACCTCAATCTGTTAGCCGCCATCCATCCTCCAGGCACTCACACAGGACCTTCACCGCCTTCACTGGTTCTGATTTAAAGGAGAGGTAGAGCTGGGTGTCATCTGCGTACTGATGAACACCCAGTCCAAACCCCCTGATGATCTCTCCCAGCGGCTTCATATAGATATTAAAAACAATGGGGGAGAGGACAGAACCCTGAGGCACCCCACAAGTGAGAGCCCAGGGGTCTGAACACTCATCCCCCACCACCACTTTCTAGACACGGCCCAGGAGGAAGGAGCGGAACCACTGTATGACAGTGCCCCCAGCTCCCAGCCCCTGAAGACGGTCCAGAATGATGTTATGGTCGATGGTATCAAACGCCGCTGAGAGATCCAGCAGAACTAGGAAACAGCTCTCACCTTTGTCCCTAGCCTGCCGGAGATCATCAACCAGCGCGACCAAGGCAAAAGTCCTTTATGCCAGCACTGCCCATCTTTGGCATGGAAAGAAGGGGCTGTTTTGCAAAACTCCTTATCTCTGAGCAACCGTGGCGGCACTCAGGAATCCTGGGTGTTACAGGGCTGGCTGCGGCGAGCCATGCATTGCAAGTTCCTCCACTTTCAAAGCTGGCTACAGGACCTCCCAGATGTCGGCCACATCTGGGACCTGTTTCCCTGTTGGCCGAGGACTCCATTTCTGGTGGGCCTCAGGCGCAGACAATATCAGCACCCGCAGAAGGAAAGGGGATGTGGCCCGCCTGGCTGCTACCCTCCAACTGCTTTCATTCTGATGCGGAATCTCCCACCTGGTCTACAAAATGGGCTACACAGAAGTACAGAAGAATTGGAAGGGGTTCCAAGGGTCATCTAGTCCAACCCCCAAACATGCAGGAATCACAGCATGAAGTGGAAAGGGTGTGTGTGTCAAAAGGGTGCTGAATAATCCCAGGAGCCTCCCTCTCTGGCCGCAACAAGTTCCCCTCCCACCCCGGTCTGCACAGGATAATAAGAAGGGCACAACCAGATCCCAGAGGTGAGCAGATGCAGTTTGAGATGCTTGGGAAATATTTGGGAGTGTCTCCACCCCCATCGTTCTGCCGGACACTGAGGTCCAGCGCTGAGGGCCTTCTGGCGGTTCCCTCACTGCGAGAAGCCAAGTTATAGGGAACCAGGCAGAGGGCCTTCTCAGTGGTGGCACCCTGTTCAGGGAATTTTTAAATGTGTGGCATTTTAATGTATTTTTAATCTTTGTTGGAAGCCGCCCAGAGTGGCTGGGGAAACCCAGCCAGATGGGCAAGGTACAAATAATAAATTACTATTACTACCTGCCCTGTGGAACGCCCTCCCACCAGATGTCCAAGAGAACAACAACTACCAGACTTTTAGAAGACATCCGAAGGCAGCTCTGTCTAGGGAAGCTTTTAGTGTTTAACAGACCACTGTATTTTAATACTTTGCTGGAAGCCGCCCAGAGTGGCTGGTGAAGCCCAGCCAAATGGGCGGGGTATAAATACAGTGGTACCTCGGGTTAAGTACTTAATTCGTTCCGGAGGTCCATTCTTAACCTGAAACTGTTCTTAGCTAATGGGGTCTCCCGCTGCTGCTGCTGCACCGCCGAAGCACAATTTCTCTTCTCATCCTGAAGAAAGTTCTTAACCTGAAGCACTATTTCTGGGCTAGCGGAGTCTGTAACCTGAAGCGTATGGAACCCGAGGTACCACTGTAATAAAGTATTATTATTATTATTATTATTATTATTATTATTATTAGGAGAGGAGGAGCCTGCAGAAGGGTGGAAAATGGGGACCAACTGCTCCACAGGGGCAAGACCTACTGCTGCTGAGTTGTGT
This sequence comes from Podarcis muralis, assembly GCF_964188315.1. NCBI lineage: Eukaryota > Metazoa > Chordata > Lepidosauria > Squamata > Lacertidae > Podarcis > Podarcis muralis. The sequence goes on along the minus strand of NC_135665.1, from coordinate 65,416,833 downwards.
CTGGTTTCCTTGAACAAAGAGTCAACATCACTGCTAAGGGCCTCTGCATCATCTGACTCCATCCCTGGCGCTAGCCCTGCCTGAGCAAGACCTCCTCCTCCCCAGAAACGACTCCCTCTTCCCGTCCCCACAGAAAACCCTCCTCTTCCTGCATCTCCGTGGCTTCACCTGCTCCCTGGGCTTCTGTGGTGAGATGCTTGGGCTCTTCAGTCCAGGGTGTGGCATGCACGGCCACGCTCCAGTCGCTCCATGTGCCAATCTCGTTGTCCTTGGCTGCCACCTGGATGATGTACTCCTTGCCCGCGTAGGCGTCGGTGATGATGTGGGTCGTCCCGTCCGACAGCTCCACCTGCAAAGGGGAGAAGGGAAGGGTCATTGGGGGGGCTGCCGATGAATTCACAGCATCCCAGCACCTCTTGGGGGTGAGATGTTGTGGCCATGGCTTTGCGCAGAACTGGGGGTGCCCAAACGTCCGATGGCACAGGTTAGGAAGCTGCCAAGTGCCACCCGGAAGCCATGACAAGCGCCTGAGGGCATCTTGATTGGCATTCCTAGCCTGGCAAAGAGGGCACCCAACCCAGCTAGGTTTTGAAGAGCAGTAACTGGCATGGGAGCCAAACAATAGAGAAACAGACAAATAGATACAGTATTTTCTGGATGATAGGGAAAAAACCTTTTTGGTGTATGTAAATCCAGCTATATAACAGGGCTTACTCTTGGGTAAATGTAGCAGGGATTGCATGCCCAGGCACAGACAGAGGGGGGGGGGCATATGGGCCACTTGGCCCAGTCCTCCGATTCCAAAGGGGGCCTCGGGCAGCATACATTCCCTATATATTTTTTAAAAGCACTAACCTAGACAGCATCTTAAAAAGCAGAGACATCAACTTGCTAACAAAGGTCCGTATAGTTAAAGCTATGGTTTTCCCACTAGTGATGTATGGAAGTGAGAGCTGGACCATAAAGAAGGCTGATGTCCGAAGAATGGATGCTTTTGAATTATGGTGCTGGAGGAGACTCTGGAGAGTCCCATGGACTGCCAGAAGATCAAACCAATCCATTCTGAAGGAAATCAGCCCTGAGTGCTCACTGGAAGGACAGATCCTGAAGCTGAGGCTCCAAGACTTTGGCCACCTCATGAGAAGAGAAGACTCCCTGGAAAAGACCCTGATGTTGGGAAAGATGGAGGGCACAAGGAGAAGGGGACAGCAGAGGATGAGATGGTGGGACAGTGTTCTCGAAGCTACCAGCATGAGCTTGACCAAACTGCGGGAGGCAGTGGAAGACAGGGGTGCCTGGTGTGCTCTGGTCCAGGGGGTCACAAAGAGGCGGACACGACTAAACAGCTAAACAACAACAACATTGTATATCTATATTTTCCATTTTGTCTTTATATGCAGATATGGTTCAAGCCTTGAAATAAAATTATCTGTCAGCATAACTTTTGTGAAAATTATTTATATACTTACTTATTTATAAGACTTCAGTTACCCCCAGGGTAAAAAAAAGGGGGGGGTACACATTATCTACCTGGCCTGGGCCTCTGCCTGGCTCTGCAAGGCCCTGCACATGCCATCCAGTGAAATGCTTTTCTATATCTATACCAACCTGTTGCACTCCAGGTGTTTCTGGACTGCCCCCTCCAATTCCCACATCTGCAGCAGCTGTGCTGGCAGAGGCTGGAGGGAGTTGTAGTACAGCAACATCTGGAGGGCACCAGTTGGGGAAGGCCAGTTGAGAGGAAGAGCACCTCTTTCCACATGACTTTCCCTAAAGTCCCAAGCACACCCCATCCATTGCTGCTCATCAAAGTTCTCAGCTGTCAACCTTGAAAAGAGGGACTTTTCCTCTGCAGCGAATTTTCACAAGATAACCGCTCCGCCTCCTCCCATTATGCACTCCATAAATGAGTGAGTTGCACAATTCACACCTAATACTAGGCCTCTTCTGGGCCCTTTTATGGCTCATTTTTTTTTAAAAAAAAAGCTCACAAAATTGGCACTTCCAGAATAATGGTAGCAGCAGCTTTCCTGAATCATTAGCTTTGGAAAGGCAGGTGTTTGGATTGGGGCTGGGGTGGGTGGGCAACAGGGAACTATTTTACCCCCAGCTCAGGTCCTATCACCTGGGCTACCTCTTAGCCAACTCTGGGTTTGTTTGTTTTTTAAAATAATTAAAATAAAATAAAATAGAAAAAAATCAGAATCGGACAATAGAAACAAAATCACAATCTCCACTATCAAAGGCAATAGAGGAGCTGGGACTGCTGCAAAGTCCTCCTTGCTGAAGGGAGAGGAGAGATGCTGGAACCATTGATATAAATGGTATTTGGATTAGGAAGGGGGTTCATAGGTAACGTACAAGACCCCTGATCTGCAGGCTCCACGTGCATGGGTGAAAAGCTCCATTGCTAGAAAGAGAATGGAGAGGCGTTGTGAGTCAAGGGAAAGGGTCGCTGGAGGGTTAGAAGGAAGACTCTGTTAGATGACTAGGAAGCAGAAGGAACCTGCTAATAGCCCAGGACTAAAGCCCAGATGCAACTGAACTGTTCACTTGACAAAACTGACCAGGGACTGGCAAAGGCTTCGGCCCAGTAAGGAGCATCTCCACCCCCATCGTTCTGCCCGGACACTGAGGTCCAGCTCTGAGGGCCTTCTGGCAGTTCCCTCACTGTGATAAGCGAGGTTACAGGGAATCAGGCAGAGGGCCTTCTCGGCGGTGGTGCTCATCCTGTGAAACACCCTCCCATCAGATGTCAAGGAAATCAGACTTTTGGAAGACATCTGAAGGCAGCCCTGTTTAGGGAAGTTTTTAATGTCTGAAGTTTTATTCTGTTTTTAGTGTTTCCCAGAGTGGCTGGGGAAACCCATCCAGATGGGCGGGGTATAAATAGTAAAATTATTACAGTCATACCTCATGTTACGTTTGCTTCATGTTACGTTCTTTCAGGTTATGTCCTGCGGCGACCCAGAAGTACCGGATAGGGTTACTTCTGGGTTTCACCGCTTGCACATGTGCAGAAGCGGTGAATCACAACCCGCGCATGCACAGACGCACCGTTGCAGGTTTCACTCTTTACATGTTGTGAATGGGCCTCCAGAATGGATCCCGTTCGCAACCAGAGGTACCACTGTGTTGTTATTATTCTTATTAGAAGGCACGACTCAGAGTCTGGAGACTTTGCTTTCTTACTGAAGACTCTTCCCCCAAATTCCAAGATGCTCACATGCTCTCCTTAGGCTCTCTTGCTTGTTCCAGATGAGTCCCCCAACCATCATCTTTCCGTGCCTCTCCTTTCTCCAAGATTAGAGGCTGGATTCGCCTTTGTGCATGAGCTGACTGCGTGCAGGCCATTGCTCAGAGACGGTTCCAAGGCTTGCCTCTCTGCCAGCCCTTCCATTTCGAGATGGGGAGAGACCAAAGCAGTTCCAAAACGTCATCACCCCATTTTGTGTTGTCCTGGTCAATTTGACCAGGACGTGCAGTTTCCCAAAATAATCCGGAAAGCCTTTTAAGAGCTGTCTGCCTAATCAAAGCACGACTTGGCAGGACAACTCAGATCGGACAGATTTCGGCTTGTTTGCAAGCTGTCTTAGCTAACTTTGTTAAAATTGTCCTGCTAGGAAGGTCAGATTTAAGGTCCCGCCAAAAGACTTTGGACTGAGATATCCAGCAGTTTGGGTCCAGCAGAGTTTCTGAACTTTCCAGCAAATTATGCTGGTAATGTCTGGATTTGAAATTGCTAACAGAATAGCACAAGTCGGCTGCAGAGAACAGAAATGAAGCACTCTGACCCTGTGGAAAACTTCAGTAACCTTAGAGAACCTCTTGCGTGCTGTTGTACACGGGGATGCTTCCAGTTGGAGCAATGGCATGGCGCTAGTCCCTGATCAAATGACAGAAGCTTTAGGTTTTAGGGCTCCCCAACCCATGCACATAAACCCATTTTCTCCTGTGACAAGCTGCAAAGCTACATCACTCTTTTCTCAAGTATGGTGATAATGCTTGAGTCAACAGTGTGATTCAGCAGCAAAAAAAAGGTTAATGCTCTTCTAGGCTGCATCAACAGAGGTCTAGTGTCTAGATCAAGGGAAGTCATAGTCCAACTCTATTCTGCCTTAATCAGACCACACTTGGAATACTGCATCCAGTTGTTTAAGAATTTAAGAAGGATGCTGAGAAGCTGGAAGGTGTGCAGAGGAGGGTGAAAAAGATGGTTAAGGGTCTGGAAACCAAGTCTTAGGAGGAGCCCTTGAAGGAGCTGGGAGAGGAGACCGAGAGGAGATATATAGCCATCTTCAAATATCTGAAGGGCTGTCACATGGAAGAGGGAGCATGCTTGTTTTCTCCTGCTCTGGAGGGTAGGACTCAAACCCATAGTTTCAAGTTACAAGAAAGGAGATGCCGATTAAACCTTTGGAAAAACTTTCTGACAAGAAGAGCTGTTCAACAGTGGAATGGACTCATGGGAAATGATATATAATGAGTTGAAAAAAATGTTCCAATTAACATTTGTAAAAAAGCCTGAAGCATTTTTGCTATGGATTGTAGGAAAAGACCTGCCAAGGAAATTGAAGAACATTTTCATGTATGCGACAACAGCGGCAAGAGTCTTAATAGCACAAGGATGGAAGAATGAAGAAATCCTCACCAAAGAATTGTGGCAAGAGAAACTGATGGACTATGCAGAATTGGCGAAACTGACACACAAACTGTGTGACAAGGACAACTGTGACTTCAAAGAAGAATGGGAACCTTTTTACAAAATACTTAAAGAAACAACAAACGGAATTGGACTCCTTGGCAGGTTTTGAATAAACATACACAAATTTATTACAGTGGTACCTCAGGTTAAGTACTTAATTCGTTCAGGAGGTCCGTAGTTAACCTGAAACTGTTCTTAACCTGAAGCACCACTTTAGCTAATGGGGCCTCCCGCTGCTGCTGTGCTGCCAGAGCACGATTTCTGTTCTCATCCTGAAGCAAAGTTCTTAACCTGAGGTACTATTTCTGGGTTAGTGGAGTCTGTAACCTGAAGCGTCTGTAACCTGAGGTACCACTGTATAGGGTGCCTACATTCTGCATGGACTGGTTGCAGGGCAACATGTGGAAATGGCTGAAGATACCTATTAGGTCCATAAATGAACATATAGCATATACAGTGGTACCTCGGGTTAAGTACTTAATTCGTTCAGGAGGTCCGTACTTAACCTGAAACTGTTCTTAACCTGAAGCACCACTTTAGCTAATGGGGCCTCCCGCTGCTGCTGCGCTGCCAGAGCACGATTTCTGTTCTCATCCTGAAGCAAAGTTCTTAACCCGACGTTCTGTTTCTGGGTTAGCGGAGTCTGTAACCTGAAGTGTATGTAACCTGAAGCGTATGTAACCTGAGGTACCACTGTATTGGTAACATATAGATAGATAAATTAAGGATCTTTACAGTTTTGTAATACGCAGATATTAACATGTGCTGAAAAACCAGAAAGAGGAGCTAAGGGAAGTCTGGGGGTGGGAGGGTGGGTTTCTGGTTTGGGGGAGGGAAAAATGGGGGGGGGGGAATGAGGATGATATGTTTTTGATAAATTGTTATGTTGAAATTCTTAATAATTTTTTTAAAAACAAAAACAAGAAAACAGTGGAACGGACTCCTTCAGAAGGTGGTGGACTCTTAAGTTCTGTCTGAGACAGCAACTATTTGCCCCCTTTCATGATCACTACACGACCCCCCCCCCACGTTCCAGTGTTCCTCCTTGCTCATTTTTTCCTTCCAAACTGTGCACCCATTCCAGGCAGAGGAGTTATCTCAGACCCTTGACAATTTTGGCTCCCCTTTTCTGCAACTGGATGGTGTGTCCTGAGAAAAGCGTCTACCCCCCCCCAAAAAAAACCCTTGTGCTTTCCCCTTACGCACTGCCAACACTTTCATCACTCAGACTCCCCAAGGACACCCCTCCGGACAGGACGGTGCTCAATGCGCTGGCTACTCTTGCGAACCCTTGTGGCCACAGGCGAGGAGCGCATGTTTCGGGAGATGTGTCAGTGTGACGGGCAACATGTTTGGGAGGCCAGGAAGCTGGGGCGGATGGTGTGAGTTAACCAGCGGAGCCTGTGAAACCAGAAACAGGCTATTAGCGATCCATTAGGGCGAGGTATCCAGTTCCTGGCTAGGTAATCCATTAAAGGAACATCTGAGCGCATTAGAAGCGCACTCGGGCAGGGGCAGGACGTGGCTGCGAGGCAGCAGGAGGAAGCGGGGGCCAAGCTGGCTTGAGTTACACACTTAAAAGCCGGGAGGGGAAAGAAACGGTGCCCTAAATATTTAATGCTTTGTGTTTAAGGAGCCAGAACAGGAAAACCAGCCCAAGGAAAGGGCGAAAACCTTGAGGTGACAGCAGCTGCATTTCCCACGCGCCCCTTCCTCTTTCCGTCTCCTGGAAGTGAAGTTCTTCCCGGCAGCCGTGGGAAGGTGCTGGGTGGGCAAAGAGGTTGCCGTCCAAGGGCATCGCCCAAGACGCCGGACCCTCAGATGGGTCCATCCAGCAAAGCATTGTCTCGTGGCCCCCTGGACACCATCCCACAGGCCATTTGGGACCCCAGAGCCCTGGCAGCGCCTAGGCACAGCTCTGCAGGATCAGACCAAAGGCATGTCCAGACCAACATCTTGTTTTCTGTGTGGTCTGGATGGCTCTGGGTAGCCCATTCAAGACAAGGAGCCCCTGCTTTGAGTAAGCAGCACAGCAGCTCTTAGTACATGGCTGCTGATATTGAAATTCATTCATGACCACCGGTATCTATTCACTAAACAGGCAAATTGTTCGCCTGTCCAGTGAATTTGCAACCACGCTCGTTATTCATTTATCTGCTTTCGTCTCACCAATTTTCCTGGAATGCAATCTTACAAGCTTCAGAAACGATGCATCGCCATCGATAGCATCTAGAAATATGTTTTTGCAGTTACTAAAATTAAGAGCAGAGATTGCGTCCACCTGACACAACCGAGGCAGCGATGCAACAGGGCATCCTCTCGCTCGTACGTGCAGAAATAGATTTTGTGGGCCTTTGGCACAGATTCGGTTCCAGGATGCCTAATTGAGAAGCCGCCTGACTTTGTGGTGGCCACCAGCTCTCTCAGCCGTTAATCCCATAGGTTAACCAAGTGAGGGTTGAAATCAGTATGGGTCATTCAAGGAGAAACTGGGAGAAGCTGCTGGGATCTGGCCCAAACAGCTGTGATTCCTGAATTGTGAGGGGTTGGACTAGATGACCCCCAGAACCTCTTCCAATTCTGATTCTATGCTTCTATGACATTTGCTTTTGGTTCTTGTGCTTTAGCTCTCAGACGCTTGCACCCAAAACCCTCTTCTGCATTCATGAACAGCTCCCTCCCTATCCCTTAAACGTGTCGCTTAACGGCTAGTGATGCTGCTTAGAAAATCTATTTAAAGTAAAAAAAATGGTTTGGTTCAGTTTGTTTTGCAGTGTGAACCCACCAAAGTCACATGTCTTGAAACAAGACTCAACTTTCCTTTAAAATGCACACTGCTCTGGATTTTGCACTGTCGTTCCCGAGCCCAAAAATGGGTGTAAAAAAGCATCTAATGGCAGAAAGGACATTCAAAGGCACATCCTATGAGGGAATGTTATTTGCAAAAATATGTATACCAGGCAAAGCTGCAAACATGAAGAACTGCACAGTTAAAGGTTGATAGATTTCAGAGAGAAACCAAAAGGAACAGATTTCCTATCCTTCTGACCATCGGTTGCTGGAAACCAAAGGAGGGGAGAGTTCTGGTCTTGCGTTCGAATCCTGCTTGCGAGTTTCCCTTTGCGGCATCTGCTTGGCCCCTGTGAGAACAGGATGCTGGAATAGATTTATGGCTCTACTCCACCTCATTTAATCCCCACAACCACCCTGTGAGGTAGGCTAGCCTGAGATGCAGTGACTGAACCCCAAGGTCACAGCCAAGTGGGGATTCAAACCCTGGTCTCTTCCAGGTCCGAGTCTGATACTCTAACCACTACACCACACTGCCTTTCATGATGGGCCACTGGCTTGATCCAGCAGGGCTATTCTCATGCTCTTATTCTTTTGCGCGATAAAGGGAAAGAGAGTGCAAGAAAAGCAACCATCAGATTTTCCAAGCGAAGGGAAAAGTCAGTTCCAAAAAAGCAGACACGACTCGTGCAGAACAGGCGAGTTGGCACAAATATAGGAGAAAGGAAAAGATGGAGAAAGGAAAGATGGAGCAAGCTTGTTTCCTCGAACCCATGGCTTCAAGTGACAAAGCCACTTCTGTGGAGAAGGTGAGGTTGCGGGTGTCACAGCCCCAACACGCGTGTGGCAGCTGGAGCCCAGCCCCTGCACAATTGGGGGAATCCCCGGCCATGTCACCCCCTGGCTGGCCAATCAGCCGGCTCTGGGGGTGTGGCCTGCCCTATTTAAGGCAGGACGCAGCCAGGGATCTCCCTCTTTGCCACCTGCCAGCTGTTCCTGCTTTTCCCACCCTCCAACCCTATAAGGTTTTCGTTCCTTGACCTTGCTATGGACCTTGGTTGGTCGCCATTGAGGGGCCTGGTAGGAATTTTTCCACTTGGCAAATTGGCACCAGCCACTTGGTTTTTGCCCACCTCGTAGCAAATCGTCACAACTTTCTGGGTATTGGCGGTTAGGCATTGGTATTGCTCTGTAGATGGAAGAGGGGAGGAAGTGCCATCACTTGCCCCGCATATTGAAGGGTAGTCTGATAAAGGATTCCAGGGGGCGTGGCCCTGTCCGAAGCCTAGGGGGCGAGGGCCTAAGGGACGCCCCCTATTGGTGACCCCGGGGGAATTCCTAGTTGATGTGCATCAGCAGGACGCCCCCTACTGGTGGTTAACCCTTCCCAGACTTCAAGCGGACGGGCTGAAGTCGGGTATAGTCGGTTAGGACCAATGCCTAAGCCAATACCGCTCATCACCTGTAACCAAGAAAGTTGTGGCTTTATTTAGCCCATTAACCTTCATAATTGTGCCATGTGTCTTTATTTCTACTGGGGGTGGGGGGTGGGGACTCGCCACGCAAGAAAGGAGATTCCAACTAAACATTGGGAAGAACTTTCTGTTGGGAAGAGCTGTTTGGAGGTTTTTAAGCAGAGTTCGGATGGCCATCTGTCCTGGATACTTTAGCTGAGATTCCTGCCTTGCAGGGGGTCTCTTCTATCTCAACAATTCTATGGTTCTACAGTCACCTCTGGGACTCCAGCACTTTGCACCTTCTCAAGTGCTATTTTGCTGTTCTGCGAAAGAAAGCTTGTTTGGTTTGTGCGAGTGCTTTCATCCTGGAGGTCTTCAGAGGACTTTTCCCCTTTGTGTGTGCTTGATACTGCAGGGCACACCCAGCGCTCAAATAATCTGAGGGAATGCGAGATCAGAACTGTGAATATTCAGCAGCCTCTCAACCTGTAGAGCAGAGCAAATTGCAGCTTCAGAGAACGGAGCGATCCCACAGGAGACGGGACGGTATTTAGAGCGAGGTGACCTTTCGGGAGAAATTAGCGGAGGACGAGGTGGCCGAGATGAGCAGCTCAGAGAAACGGCGGTTGTAAAAGGAGGCCGTTCTTCTCTCTCGGGGGAGAGCAAGAGCTGCAAAATTAGGGCACAGGGCTTTGAAAAAAGAAGAAGGGTGTGTGTGGAGGGGGAGACTGACATAGGACTAAATGCAGAGGCTTCCTGGGTAAGAAGCGTAAAGGGAAACTGACAGCTCAGCATAAACGGAGCTTTTTAAAAGGGGGCAATATCAGACACACAAACTGGAACCTCTCTTTTTGATGCAAAGGAGAGCTGGAAAGAGCTGGATGGATCCCTGGTGGCTGGGGAAGGAGCTTTCTAATGACCTGCAGAACTAAAGGGAAGCATGCAGGAATTTTTTTTTAAATTTTTTTTTTGGAGCAAACTGGCACTGAGGAGGAGGCAAAGGAGAGAAGGAACCCTCTGTGCCAGCTCTGAAAGGAGTTTCAGGAGGGAAAGAGATGTCAGAGGAGCAGCGTGGGCAGGGAAAGCGGCCAGGCAGAATCGCTGTGGTTCCTTGAACTGTGAGCGAGGCTAGTCCTCATGAACCCTGCCCCCTTGCAAATGCTGGATCATTTGTGGATTCTCCTGGGACTAGGCACACCCCCCCCCCTCACATGTTAGAATCGTGTAATTGTGCAGCTGGAAGGGACTGCAAGGGTCCTCCAGTCCAACTCCCTCGCGAATCTCAACTAATCACGGTTATTATTATTTTTAAATGACATGCAATTCTTTTAAGGTAAGAAAAAAACTCATTTTTTCTAATGCTCCTTGATCCACCTGGACTTGTAATTGGAAAAGTTCTAATACAAATGCATTGGGGGAGGATACAAATTTTACTTTTCCTCCCAAGCTGGTGGCCAGCGACTTTCTCCCCGCCTCCCATTCATATTTTATTTTATTTCGAGCTTAATAGTTACATCTTGTCACTCACCAGTTATATCCAATTCTACAATACTAATGACTTCCTGCTCACCCATCAGTGATGATTTCAGACAATTGCATTTTGTAATTCCACCAAATCCATTTTCATCCTCTTTAACAGGTTTCTTAATAGGTTCTGCTCTTTCCTCCAAACCCTGCTGTGCACTTCACATATGGAGAGCAACTTTTAAAATAGACCAAAAAAGGTCTCCAGACCTCCTTAAAGGATTCTAAATCTGTGTCTCTTATCAGCGCCGTCAGTTCTGCCATCGCTGCATATTCTGAGGTTTTCAGCCGCCATTTTCCCTTTGAGGCTAACAGCCAGGGACTTTCTTGTTTTCCTTCCTGGTTCTAATCTTCAAAGCTCTTCCCCATCTCCACAAGGATTGGAGTGTCATGGTGAGAACGCCAAGGTTGCAGGTATGATCCTCGTATGGGGCAGCTTCGTATTCCTGCCTTGCACGGGGTTGGACTGGATGACCTTCAGGGTCCCTTCTAACTCTACAAAAGTTCTGTGAAAGTTCTTTTAGAAAGGAGAGTGTGGAAGGCAAGAAAAGAAGGGACTCTCCAGACACCGTGCTCTCATTCAGGCAGAAAGCCTTGAGGTTTCTTGATGGCACCACCCCATTTGAAAGAAACAGGCTGGTTCCGTGGCAAGGGGCTCTTCAAATGTGTTCGTCTTAGCAGGTTGACAGCCTCGCTGAGTGACTCTTCCACCCAGGCCCTGCCCTGCCCTCACGCTTCCCTTAAAACAGACATGCCCAACTCCCAAGAGACTGAGATCTACTCCCAGTATTAAAAAAAACGGGCAGTGATCTACTCATAGAAATTAAGAAATGGGGGGAGGCTTGCCAAGAGCTGTCGAGCTTTTCATGGGGGGGGGGAGTGTCCAGAGTTGTTGAGCCTGGGGGGTGTCAAAAAACACTCACCAGAAAGCCCTGCGCCGAAAATCACCAGCAGCATCCGATAAATGACCGCACACTTTCCACTGCCACCAACCACCCTCTCGATAAAAGATGACAATTGTGTCTGCCCTCCCTCATTCTCCCCCTCTGCAGCGATTGATCAGGATCGCCCCGCGATTAATCCGGATCACACCGGCAGTCTACTGTACCTGTCAATCATGGCCAACTGGTTGAACATGTCTGCCTTAAATGAATCACAAAGCGGATTGAATGATTCACTGCCAGTCACTTGTCCCATGAACAGCTGCCAGGTTTCGCCCACTTAGTCCCTGACTGTGTATTTTGCCCTCCATCCAGGGCGAAGACAGGAATGTCCAAGGAGCTGGAAGGTTTGCTTATGAATGGCAAACAGCCATTCCCTTGCCGATTCAGGATGCTGTGACAGAACCCAAGGGCTGGAGAAATGCCACTCAGTTGCATGCTCAGAGGCACTCTTGTCTCAACGATGCCACCTCGTTGTGGAGCTGAGCTCTGCCTCCACCTTGTGATTGGGCTGGGTGTCCATCAATACGCAGATGAAACCCAGCTCTACTTCTCTTTCAAATCAGAACCAGTGAAGGTCCTGTGTGAGTGTCTGGAGGCAGTTAAGAGGATGGATGGCGGCTAACAGATTGAGGCTGAATCCTGACAAGACAGAAGTACTGTTTTTGGGGGGGCAGGGGGCGGGTGGGTGTGGGGGACTCCCTGGTCCTGAATGGGGTAACGGTGCCCCTGAAGGACCAGGTGCGCAGCCTGGGAGTCATTCTGGACTCACAGCTGTCCATGGAGGTACAGGTCAATTCTGTGTCCAGAACAGCTGTTTATCAGCTCCATTTGGTACGCAGGATGAGATCCTCCCTGCCTGCAGACTGTCTCATCAGAGTGGTGCATGCTCTGGTTATCTGGCTTGGACTACTGCCATGCGTTTTACGTGGGGCTACCTTTCAAGGTGACCCGGAAACTACAACTAATCCAGAATGCAGCAGATAGACTGGTGACAGGGATCGGCAGCCGAGACCATATAACACCGGTCTTGAAAGACCTACATTGGCTCCACTGAGGTCCAGCGCTGAGGGCCTTCTGGCAGTTCCCTTGCTGTGAGAAGCCAAGTTACAGGGAACCAGGCAGAGGGCCTTCTCGGTAGTGGCACCCACCCTGTGGAACGCTCTCCCACCAGATGTCAAAGAGAACAATAACTACCAGACTTTTAGAAGAAATCTGAAGGTAGACCTGTTTAGGGAAGCTTTTAATGTTTAATAGATTATTGTATTTTAAAATTCTGTTGGAAGCCGCCCGGAGTGGCTGGGGAAACCCAGCAAGATGGGCGGGGTATAAAGAATAAATAATAATAATAATAATAATAATAATAATAATAATAATAGCCACAGTGGCTCTGGAGGCAGAAATGCTTCTGAATGCCTTCTGGAAACCTCAGAAGGGGAGACCCGCTCTGTTGCCAACCACGCAGGACCCTCTCCTCCGCCACCCCCAGCCAGACCAAAGACAGCAGAGGTTGCCACTCACATGTTGCCACTGGTCAATGATGAGCGGCCGGTACCTCAGGAAGAACTTGAGGGGGAAGGAGTCTGGATCAGGCCACGAGGAAGGGTACTGCCACGTCACCAGCAGCCTCCGGGCATTGTTGGGGATGGGCTTAGCCACCACGTTCTCTGGAGGGTCCGGCTTTACTGTTCAAGGAAACAAGACATGGGAGGAGGAAGAGAAAACCTTGGTGAGAGAAGAAACATTTCCGTGCAAATGCCGCCTCTCAGAACTGTAGGGCTGTAGGGACCCCCGACGGTCATCTAGGTCAAGCCCCCCCCCTGCAATGCAGAAATCCGAGCTAAAGAATCCGCCCAACTTCAGTTTAAAAGCCTCCAATGAATTACAGAACCGTACAGCTGGAAGGGGACCCAACCCGCTGCAACCTTCATCTGTGTGCCGCACAGCAGGGACTGGCAAGCAAGCAGGCAGCAGCCAGGAAAGCTGGCTTTCTAAAAATAATAATAAAACTTAAAGCCATAATAATAATAATAATAATAATAATAATAATAATAATAATAATAATAATAAATAATAATAAATAATAATAATATATTATTTATACCCTACCCATCTGACTGGGTTTCTCCAGCCACTCTGGGCTGCTTCTAACCGAGTATTAGAAACAATACAGCGTCAGACATTAAAAACTTCCCTAAACAGGGCCACCTTCAGGTGTCTTTTAAAAGTAAAATAGTTGTTTATTGCCTTGACATCTGATGGGAGGGCGTTCCACATGGCAGGTGCCGCTACCGAGAAGGCCCTCTGCCTGGTTCCCTGTAACTTGGCTTCTCGCAGGGAGGGAACTGCCAGAAGGCCCTCGGGAGATGGACCCAGGTGTCCGGGGTGGAGACGCTCCTCCAGGTATACTGGGCCATTTAGGGCTTTAAAGGTCAGTACTAAATGCATTGCCATCTTGTTTTGCTGGCTCTGCTGCCGCTACTGTGGGAAAGTGTCACCGCGATTCATGCAGAACCAGTGCACACATGAGCTGTCTCTCTTCCGAGAGCACAATGCCCCAATCAAGAGAACCGCCAAGTGCTTTGAAGCCCTGATTCAATGGGCAAAGCCCCTGCAGAATCAATGGGGTTGCCAAGGCCCCCCAGTGGAGGACGGTGCCGGGAAGAGGACACCCCCCTCACCTCCTGGCTGGCTGAGCTGATAACCTTTCTGCAGCTTTGGTGACTCACTGCTATTGTTTTCTGCAGCCCTGGGGAGCTGGGGCTCGATTCTGCTCAGCTCTGGGCACCACGAATTTAATGAGCAGGGGGGGGGGTGTGCTCAGAGGGGGTGGGCAGAGGCAGAAAGACTTGGTAGAGGTTGTGGGTTGAGAAGGTGTAAAAGGAAACAGACTAGAAGCAATCGGCGTGATAGCTCTACTCTGCTGGAAACCCCAGGAGGGGAGAGTTGTCCTTGAGTTCGAATACAGATTATGTGTCTCCCACAGGCCTAGCGCATAACAACAACAACAACAACAACAACAACAACAACAACAACAACAACAACAACCCAAGTGGTTCTGGGTAGGAAGTGAAGGCAAGAGTCTTCTCTTAATAATAATAATAATAAATTTTATTTATACCCCGCCCTCCCTAGCCAGAGCCGGGCTCAGGGGGGCTAACACCAATAAAATAAAATCACAGTAAAACATAATAGGGGGAAAAGAGAGGGAGAAAAAAACAACCCCAATTTAAAATACAGGTTAAAATGCAATTTAAAATGCAGCCTCATTTTAAAATAGCTGATAAATCAAGACTATAAGGGGAGGGCAACATAAGGGTCAGACGGAGTCCAAACCAAAGGCCAGATGGAACAGCTCTGTCTTGCAGTCCCTGCAGAAAGATGTCAAATCCTGCAGAGCCCTGGTCTCTTGGGACAGAGCATTCCACTAGGTCAGGGCCAGTACTGAAAAGGCCCTGGCCCTAGTTGAGACCAATCTTGCGACCTGGGACCTTCAAAATGTTGTCATTTGTGGACCTTAAGGTCCTCCGTGGGGCATACCAGGAGAGGCGGTCCTGTAGGTACATGGGTTCTAGGCCACACAGGGCTTTAAAGGTCAAAACCAGCACCTTAAACCTGGCCCTGTACTGCACCAGGAGCCAGCGCAGTTGGTAAAGCACTGGATGAATGTGATCCCACGACGAGGACCCCATAAGGAGTCTTGCCGCGACATTCTGCACCTGCTGGAGTTTCTGGGTCACCTTCAAGGGCAGCCCCGCGTAGAGCGAGTTACAATAATCAAGCCTGGAGGTGACCGTCACATGGATCACTGTGGCCAGATCAGGGCGAGAAAGGTAAGGGACCAACTGCTTAATATGGCGGAGATGGAAAAATGCCACCTTTGTAGGGGAAGGTGACCTGGTCAGTCTTTGTGTCTGAAAGAGGACCGGTCACACAACCACCAGATGCTTCTCAGCTTTGGAAAGAGAGGGATTACAGGGTCAGGGGGAGAGGAAGGCTCTTTCTGCAAAAGGGTCCACTTTTGGGACCTCTGGGCAGACTTGAACCCAGGCCCCGCTCATATGCAACAGAGAAGAACCCACCTCCAATTTCCCTTTTGCAACTATCACCTGGGCATGAGAGGTGTGGAGAAGGGGAGTTGACTGAGGGCCAGAGAGAAAGAGGGACCATGCGGTCTCTTATATCCCTGCCTGATCACTGAGGTCTTTGGGGGAGTCTCCCAGGACTCGGATTTATGGCTCAGTTCCACCAGGACCCACCTGGCTGCATTGTGTATCGGGCACCCAATTCTGTGGCACTCCCTTCCCCTTGTGACAGTCCCCTTTCCTGTTGAGCCTCTGGCACTGACTGAATCCTTTTTGCTGTTGTCAGGGCCGTCTTTACGGGTGTGTGTGTGCAAGGGGTGCTGTGCACCTGGGCGCCGAATTCTGGGGGGCACCAATTGTATACCTACTGCATACCAGTCCCTCTTGATTGGTGGCAGTGAAAAGAAATGGAGCAAAAGTCCCTGCCCCCGTCGCTCTGTAGTGTCAAATATTCCCAACCAGTCAGGAAACAAAAGCTGTTATTTCTGCTTTTGTTGTTAAGAGATTTTCCTCCTCCAAAAAGCTCAACAACTTTGAGTTCACCCCCCTTAATAAAATCTGGGGGCAGCTAAACTAAATCTGGGGGCACTGGTCGGATCTTTGCACCCCGGTGCCACATATGCTAAAGACGGCCCTGGTTGTTGTTGTTCCAGCTGGCTTTTTAAATGAAGTTTGGTTTTGCAGTTTTAACAGATTTCCCTCTTCAATGTGGCCATCTGTCAGGGATGCTTTAGGGGAGATCCCTGCATTGCAGGGGGTTGGACTAGATGGCCCTTGGGTCCCTTCCAACTCAAAGTTTCTATGATTCTACATTTTGCATCTCTTGCACACTGCCTGGGGGCAACTGGCCTGATCCAACAGGATCTTCTTATGCCTTATGGAAACTGCAGGAGGAGAGGGTGCTTTTGCACTCAGGGGCTTCCCGGGGGGGGGGGGGGACATGGCTGGCCCCTGTGAGAACAGGATGCTGGACTCGTGATTAAAGGTAAAGGTAAAGGTACCCCTGCCCGTATGGGCCAGTCTTGACAGACTCTAGGGTTGTGCGCCCATCTCACTCAAGAGGCCGGGGGCCAGCGTTGTCCGCAGAGACTTCCGTGTCACGTGGGCAGCGTGACGAAGCTGCATCTGGCGAGCCAGAGCCGCACACGGAACACCGTTTACCTTCCCGCTGGTAAGCGGTCCCTATTTATCTACTTGCACCCGGGGGTGCTTTCGAACTGCTAGGTTGGCAGGCGCTGGGACCGAACAACGGGAGCGCACCCCGCCACGGGGATTCGAACCACCGACCTTTCGATCGGCAAGCCTTAGGTGCTGAGGCTTTTACCCACAGCGCCACCCGCGTCCCTTCAGCTATGGTGCCACAAAAGCAGGGCCAGTGGCTGATGGGAGCTGTAGTAGGAAACATCTGTTACATCAGAGGAGACACGGCACTGGGCAAACCCAGGGCAGAAAAATTGGGAGGCCGTGGGGAGGAAGGAGGCAGGCAACTGAACAGATTTGTCCGTGGTCCTCTAGGCTCAGCTCTGGCCTCCGAGGAGAAGATGGAGGCAGAATGACAGAGCTCTTCCGTTTCTGCATCCTGGCCTGCGGCTCCAAGAGGCAGAACACGGCCTGCTCGCTTTTTATGGCTGCTTAATTGTTGCAACGCTTATCTTATTTATGATTGTAATTGTACGTTACTGCTCTTGAATTTTGCAAATAATTTGTAATTGTATGTTATTGCTCTCGAACTTTGCAAATAATTATACAGCTTGCTTCATTTGCAAAACTTATCCCGGTTGCAATTCAGCGGACCGCTTTGCTCTCTCATGCAAGCTGAGGCTTGAAGATTTAGGGCAGCTGTTAACCAATGCAATCTGGCTTCAAGCTGGAGCTGTGAACCGGGGTTCTGTGTGAAGGAGAAGGACTGTAGCCTCTCTCCCTTCCTCTGGCAGAAGGGAAATCTCTACAGTTCACTGGCAGGAAGCCATGGAAGTTAAACTAGGGTATGACTGGAGTACAGACCTGCCGCTGCTGCGAGGTTTTTGTCCCAAAGTGCCGCTCAGAAGGTATGGGAGCAGTTTCAACCTTGGGCAGAAATATATGCATTCTCCCCAAAGAGGATTTGCAGCACAAAAGAAGACAAAAAAAGGAAGCGAATCGGCATAAAATCTGCATGTAGAAAGTTCTTCCTTAGTCACAATCTCCTTTCTTGTCACTTGAATGCATTGGTTTGAAGTCCTCCACTCTGGAGCAGCAGAAAACAAGCTTGCTCCTCTTCAGATAAAGGTAAAAAGGTAAAGGACAGTTAAGTCCAGTCAAAGGCGACTATGGGGTTGCGGCACTCATCTCGCTTTCAGGCCGAGGGAGCCAGCATTTGTCCATAGACAGCTTTCCGGGTCATGTGGCCAGCAGGACTAAACCGCTTCTGAGGCAACGGGACACCGTGATGAAAACCAGAGCGCACGAAAATGCTGTTTACCTTCCCACCACAGCAGTATCTATTTATCTACTTGCACTGGTGTGCTTTCGAACTGCTAGGTTGGCAGAAGCTGGGACAGAGCAATGGGAGCTCACCCCGTCACGGGGATTCAAACCGCCAACCTTCCGATCAGCAAGCCCAAGAGGCTCAGTGGTTTAGACCACAGCGCCACCGCGTCCCTTCTCCTTTTCAGATATTAAAAGAGGGCTCTCATATCACCTCTCAGTCTCATTGAGATTCCTGCATTGAAGGGGGTTGGACTAGAAGACCCCAAGAATCCCCTCCAACTCTACAATTCCATGATTCCTCTTCTCCAGGCTAAACATCCCCAACTCTCTCAGCCATTCCTTCCAAGGCTTGGTTTCCGGAGCCTTGATCATCTTGGTCACCCTCTTCTGCACACCTTCCAGCCTGTCAATAGCCTTCTTAAACTGGGGTGCCCAGAACTGGACTCCGGGAGTGAGTGGTTCCAAGTGCACATCCGAGGTCCGGCAGCCCTCCTGGAACTTGAGAGCAGGCTTGGTTTGTGTGCCAGGAGTCATTCTTCTCCAGTGGCCGTGGCTTCCATTCAGAAAAGGGGGAAGGGGAGTGGATGTGCTCCAGATGTCCACAAACACCCCCTCCTGAAACTCCAAGTCCAGGTCTTAGGGTGGGGAACAGAGGACATTGACTTCCATGAAAAGGACTCTAGGGTCCCGGCACACCAGGAAGGTCATAAATCCAGCACTGGCTGAGCTGAACAGACCCAGGTGTGGTGGTCCCGTGGGTTACCCGAGAGGCGAGGTCCGGTCCGTGGTCAAAGGTGCAACAGGGAGGCAGTCCATAGTAGCTGTAGCTGGGTGCAGGGCAGGGAGTCGGGTGAAGTCAGGAACAGGCTTGCAAACCAGGAGCCAGGGCGGGTCTGGAGCTCAGGCAGAATAGCAGGACAGGGTTCGGGCAGGAACTGGCAACCAACAATGTTGCTCCCGCAACTTGGGACTGGGGCTGGCCGGCTGGCTTTTATCTGCCCCGAGGCATAGGGCAGCCCTGATCCTCATGTGACTCGCCTCTTCTCCTACGGGAACTCAGTTCCCTCCGCCTCTCTGCCCTGAGCCTCTGCAGCTCAGGAGAGGCTGGAGGGTTACCGGACCCAGAGGCAACCTCCGCTTCCTCTGACAAGGTGGAGCACCTGCAGGCAATGGGTCCTCCATCCCCTCAGGAGCCAGAGCAGACTCAGCTGATGCCTGCACCTGAGGACCCAGCACAGGTGAGGACCCTTCAGGCTCAGGCCCCAGCCCCGGCTCAGCTGGTTCTGGAGGCGGGAAATCCTGTGTAGGCTGGGATCCCTCAGGTTCAGCATCCGAGTCCAAATCCCAGGCCATCACACCAGGTGACTCTGCAATGCAGCTCCACGTCAGAGGCTGCACATATGGAGCCCCAGGATAAGGAAGGCTGCGCCAGCTCAGCAGGGGACCCTGGGATGAGGGAGAAGCTCAAATGTGCAAGCTTTTTCCAGGTGTTTTGCTCCTCCGCAGGTGTCGTTCACGAGGCGGTCAATGTCTCCCTTGGTGTCAGCCCGGTTCCAGTTTTGCAAATCCACATTAATGTGACTATGGTACGGTGAGAGTCGAGGGAGGAGAGGAGAGGAGAGGGACCAGATGTGGGGAGAGGTTTTGGCAAGTGGATGTCCGAGACTAGAAGGGCAAGGCACAGGAGGACACAGATCATAGAATCATATAGTTGGAAGGGATCATGAGTTGGAAGGGATCATAATCTCCTGTGATGCAGGAATCTTTTCCCCATTGTGGGGCTCGAATTAAAGGCCCCAAGATTAAGAGTCTCATGTTCTATCAACTGAGCCAGAGCCTTTGAAAGCCAATCATGTCAGTGGCCATCCCTACCCCCTGTGGCAATGAGTTCCATAGCTTAACTATGCACTGTGCAATGGAGTCCTTCCTTTTATCTGTCCCGAACCTTCAGACTTTCAGCTTCATAGGATTAAACAACAACAACAACAACAATTTATTATTTGTACCCCACCCATCTGGCTGGGTTTCCCCAGGCACTCTGGGCGGCTTCCAACAAAGTATGAAAATACAGTAGTCTGTTAAACATTAAAAACTTCCCTAAATAGGGCTACCTTCAGATGTCTTCTAAAAGTCAGACAGTTGTTTATTTCCTTGGTATCAGATGGGAGGGCGTTCCACAGGGCGGCTGCCACCACCGAGAAGGCCCTCTGCCTGGTTCACTTCTCAAAGTGAGGGAACCGCCAGAAGGCCCTCAGCTCTGGACCTCAGTGTCCAGGTAGAATGATGGGGGTGGAGACGCTCCTTCAGGTCTACTGGACCGAGGTCGTTTAGGGCTTTAAAGGTCAGCACCAACACTTTGAATTGTGTTCGGAAACATACTGGGAGCCAGTGTAGGTCTTTCAAGACCAGTGTTATGTGGTCTCGGCGGTCGCTCCCAGTCACCAGTCTAGTTGCCGCATTCTGGATTAGTTGTAGTTTCCGGGTCACCTTCAAAGTTAGCCCCACGTAGAGCGCATTGCAGATGTCCATGACTTCTAGTTTTATGAGACACAGAAATATTTTTCCCTCTACACTAGGCATCATCTGATAAACTTCTCTCATGCTACTTGTGACTCGCTTATTTTCTAAGCCAAAAGGTAACCTTAACTATTCGAGGCGAACGAATACATGTATCTGTGGGACAGTGGAAAAGAAGCGCTGTCAGGAAAAGCACACTTCTGAAAGGAGTAAAGGAAGCTCAGAAGGAAAGTCTCCTCTTTCTTCCCAGAGCAAACGTCTCTTTTCATGCATATTTATAAATTCTTTATCCCACAGGTTCAAGGTGACTGGAGAGCAGCACTGAAACCCTCATCAGACGACTGCCTTGCATGGACAGCTCTCTTTGAAGCAGCAGCCCTAGGATAGGCCTTCCCTCAGCTCCTGCAAAATCACTGTCAGGAAGAACTAGTGGCTGCACACTTAGCACTGAGCCGCGTTCGAGGTTCTGGTAGTGATTTACAAAGCTCTGGAAGACTTAGGTCCAGGGCACGCCAGAGATAGCCCAAACACTTCTATCCCAGTTCGATTGCTTATATCATCAGCCGAGGAAGAACTGTTGGTTGCTCCTCAAGTTGGTGAGGCTCATCAGACAACGGGAAATCCAGCCTTTAGCACCGTCGTCCCAGTCCTGCGGAACTCTCTGCCACTGGAGAGTCAGCAGGCAATTGAGAACACATCTTTCTGCAATGGGCAATTTATGTGTGTTTTTAACTTTGATGTGGTTGTAATTGTATGGCTTGTTCCATTTTTATTGCTGTCAACCGCTTTGACATGGCGGTATACAACAATCACGATATATAAAAAATGTTTAAGTATAAATTTATGAAAATACAGAAGCTTTTCTACTAGGGATAACGGACACAGGTATAGCAAGTGAAGATCAGAAAATATTCCTCTATGCCACAGGAGCGGCAAGGATCCTCAAGGATCCTGCTAAAAACTGGAAAAAAGAAATTGTGCCAACAAAAAAGGAATGGCAAGACAAATTGTTAGAGTCTATTGAACTGGCTAGATTAACAGAGGCAATTAGAGATCACACTAGACAAGAGTTTCAAAAAGCATGGGGGAAATGCGGAGAATACTTCACAAAACAGTGTCCTAAAATACATTCCCTGGACTTGTTTCGATTAATGTCTGCAGGAGACTTTGTGGATATTTAAGTTATAATTAGAAAAATCTGAATAATTATTCATAAAGGAAACAGCTTATAAGAAGTAAATAAGGAGGCCAGATACAGGATAAAGGAAGTCTTTTATTTGGTTGTTTGTATTGTTGTATGTTAGGCTCATTGTATGTTAGGTTCACGTTTAATGAGGGTGGATTTCTGTATTGGGTGGGGGGGGTTATGTTATGCTGTAAATAAAATTTCTAATAATAATAAATAAATAATCAACATAAGTGATAAATAAATAAACAAATGCAGCAAGTCCGGGGGGGGGGGGCTGGATGTAGCCGAGCACCCCTGAAACTGCCACCCCTGTCCTGTCCTGACCGCCCTGCTCCTTCTTTCACGAGTCGGTGCCTGGGAGAGGATCCGTCCCGCTGGCTGGAGGGCAATAAAACCTCAAACTATCCCCAGATGTCTCTCTTGGCGCATTAGGGACCCGTCATCTGCGCATCACATGGCGTGTCAGAGGTGGCGTCCGCCCTAATCGCCTTTTGATATGCGGAATAATTAGCCCGGCCAGGATGTGGAATTTTTAATGCTGTGCGTTCTCTTCCCACAATTCGCCCAAGGCCCCCAATAGAAAAAAAGGGGGGGGGGGCGAAGTGTGCACTCTCTCAATGCGCTCGTTGTCCGTCCCCCCCTCTTCTCTCCTTTGCAACCAGAATGCAAACACCATCTGTCCAGGCTGTGGGAGCCATTAGGGCTCCTGCAAAGCAGATCAGGATCCATCGACGTGGCTCGGCTTTTGCCCTGGCTCATGTACGCCCCATGCTCTGCAGAGCAGCAGCCAAGAGCTCCCTCGGCCACATTTGCAACACTAAGACAAGAGTCTCCTGAGCTGCTTCCCACTCAGAGCATGTGGAACCCAACAAACTTGTCCCTGCAAATCCTGGAATGCTGACCCAAGTTTAGGAGCACTTCACTGAGCGAGCTCAGGACTCAATCTATCCGTTTCTGGAGTATTTTCCATTAACTACCATATATTTCCATGTACAGTCATACCTCATGTTACATCCGCTTCAGGTTGCGTCCCATGGTGACCCGGAAGTAACGGAACTGGTTACTTCCGGGTTTCACCGCTTGCGCATGCGCAGACATGCAAAATGATGTCACAAGCATGCGTAGAAGCGGCGAATCACAACCTGCGCACACACGCATTGCGTTCTGCTCATGTTGCATACAGGACTCTGGAATAGATCCCGCTTGCAACCAGACGTACCACCGTATAAGACTAGGTTTTTTTCAACAGAAAAATAATGTTTAAAATTGGGGGTCGTCTTACACATGGGTAGTGCCGGGGATGGGGGGGGGGAACGTTGTATTGGTTGACACTGCAAGCCAGCGATGGCCTGTAGCATGTTATTGGTGACTGTGGCAAGGGGTGGTGTTGATTGGTTGTTGCTGCAGGCAGCTTAGGAGGTTTTTGCGATGTGCGCGAGTGAGGTTTTCCCCTGGCAATCCCCCCTAAAAAAAGCTCAACAACTGTGGGCAATCTCCCCCCCCCCTATTTTCTAAATCTTTAGTCCTCAAAACTAGGGGGCGTCTTATACATGAGGGTGTGCTATACATGGAAAAGTACGGTGTTTTTACGGCTGTCCTGGGCGGGCTTTGCCAAGCAGGCTCAGAAAGGAAGAAAATTCAGGAACGGAGCCGAGCTCACCTTCCGCCTGCGGAGGTCTCTGGGCAGGTTCAAATCCCCACTAAGCCACAAAACCCCATGGGAGACTTTGGGAGGGTCCCTCGCTCTTGGACTGGCCCACTTCGCAGGGTTGTTGTGAAGACAAAAACACGTTGATGGGCGCGGTGGTGGTGGGGAACCCTGCATGCTTCTCTGAGCTCTTGGGAAGGTGGGCGGGCTCTCGCTCCCTTTCCCCGTCACACTCCCAGTGTCTACAGAATTGCAGAGTCCGAAGGGGTCCCGAGGGACATCTAGACCAACCCCCTGTGCAACAGGAAGCTCAGGTAGGCCAGAGAAATCCACCAGGTCACAGAGTGCTGGGCTGGAGACTCACTCTATAGGAGTTTGTCAGGGGACTGCCATCGGAAGAGGGAAGGGAGGCAGAGGGGCAGTTGGGTTACAGGGAAATCTCCGAAAATCTTGCAAAGCAGTTCCTCTTCCTGGGGAAAGCCACACCTCCAGTGGGGAAGAGGGGAAGGGACCAGAAGATGCTGCTGGGAGCCCCAGCACTGCTCCTGGCCAAGCCGGCCAGGAAGGAAGCACGCCTCTTCCGTCGCCCACTTTGCGCAGAGGAGTAAAACACAAAGAAGGAACGAAACGGCTGGGGGTGACTAAGCCCTTATGTTGGGGGAGGACCCGGAAATGACCACTCCCGGATTCTGCTAGCGACTGAAGCAGACATGAACTTGTGGTAAAGGTAAAGGGACCCCTGACCATTAGGTCCAGTCGCGACCGACTCTGGGGTTGCGGCGCTCATCTCGCTTTACTGGCCGAGGGAGCCGGCGTACAGCTTCCGGGTCATGTGACCAGCATGACTAAGCCGCTTCTGGCGAACCAGAGCAGCGCACGGAAACACCGTTTACCTTCCCGCCGGAGCGGGACCTATTTATCTACTTGCACTTTGACGTGCTTTCGAACTGCTAGGTTGGTAGGAGCAGGGACTGAGCAACCCCGTCACGGGTATTTGAACCGCCGACCTTCTGATCGGCAAGCCCTAGGCTCTGTGGTTTAACCCACAGCGCCACCCGTGTCCCTCAACTTGTGGTACTGCACTGTAAATAGTTTCACACCAAAATAAAACCTGTAAAAGACAGGTCAGAGTCCTGACTGGGTACTCTGCCATCTGACAGAGCTGAACCGTGAATGGGGAAAGACTCCATTTGCCATCAGGGGGTGGGGTGGGGGGTGGTCTCACCTGTGCTGCCCCACCTCAAGCCCAAGGAGCCTTTGGAAGGGAGTTGCTGTCACAGACTTTAGAGGAATGTGCATTTTAATGAACTGAACAGAGTGGAGGATTTTGAGTCATGGGGTGTGTGTGCATGAACATTGCTTAAGTTTATTTTTCGGCTGCTATTTTGCTCATGTGGTTAATATTGTTTTAGAGGTTATAAATGCTGCACTGCTTTGTTAATCGTATAGCATGGATTTTGCTTTAATTGCGACGTGCAGCTTAATTTTTTAGCTGTTGCTTTGTTAACAGTGTTTTATAGATTGTAACTGTTTCACAGATGATTTGTTGATTATTCGATATGACTCTTGCAGTGTTTGCGATGTTTCATGACGCTCTACCGTGTTATTGTCATTTATCGCTTGCAAGCCGCTTTGGGATTCACTTGAATGAAAAGCAGCTTAGAAATATAATAAATCAAATCAAAACACCCTCTTGGAAAACCCTGCCATTGGATAGCTTCTGAATCTTTTCTTGCACAACTCGCACCAAATACCTTTCAAACTGCATGTGACGCAGCAGCTGTCCTTGTTAATCCCTGCATTCCCTGATACTCTTAGACCCTGGTTGATGAGAGCCTGCACTGCTTTTGCACATTTCACTATGCTGTGATGCTTAACATCACCCAAAAGGCGGTGGCAAGCAGGATCCTGAGGTTTGCCACGCTGGTGCTTTTCTTAATTCTCTCCTTCCGAATCTGGGACCCTCGTTCCGTTCTGATCGCTTGCTCAGATGCTTGGAAAAGCCTTCCTTCTTTGCCTGCCCTCCGTTTCCTCCGAGCAAAGAGCAAGGCTGAGTTCGCCGGGTCCCTTTCTGCCATCCTGGCAAAGAGCCCATCGTGGGTCTCTGTTTGCTCAGAAGGCATCATTAAGCAAGCAATTCTGGCGGGACGGAGAGCGGAGCGGAAGGCCGGACACGTCGGACAAACAGCGCATATTTCTGCCGCCATTTAAAATGGAAATGTGCCGCGACTCCGCACAGCGAGCAGCTCATTCCTGTTGGTGTGCAGCTGCAGTGGAGATCAAAGGAACACATCTCTCATTTTCCAGGCGATTGAGTGCTCTTCCTCCATCTTACTGGCGGGGAAGGAAATGTTCTGCCAGATATTCCAAGCAGGGAGCCTTTTCCAAGCCAGAGGAGGCTGGATCATCTCCTGGGGACCTTTACGTTTGGAGAATCCTCCCCACCCCACCCCAGCAAAGGAAAGCCTGGGAAGACGCAGTTCCCACCAAGACAAGATGCCACAATCTATTTATTCCACAATCTATATGGATGGCGGCTAACAGATTGAGGTTGAATCCTGACAAGACAGAAGTACTGTTTTGGGGGGGACGGGGGCGGGTGGGTGTGGGGGACACCCTGGTCCTGAATGGGGTAACTGTGCCCCTGAAGGACCAGGTGTGCAGCCTGGGAGTCATTCTGGACTCACAGCTGTCCATGGAGGTGCAGGTCCATTCTGTGTCCTGGACAGCTGTTTATCAGCTCCACCTGGTGTGCAGGATGACACCCTCCCTGCCCGTGGACTGTCTGGCCAGAGTGGTGCATGCTCTGGTTATCTCCTGCTTAGACTACTGCAATGCGCTCTACGTGGGGCTACCTTTGAAGGTGACCCGGAAACTGCAATTAATCCAGAATGTGGCAGCTAGACTGGTGACTGGGGGCGGCCGCCGAGACCACATAACACCGGTCTTGAAAGACCTACATTGGCTCCCAGTACGTTTCCGAGCACAATTCAAAGTGTTGTTGCTGACCTTTAAAGCCCTAAACTGCCTCAGTCCAGTATATCTGAAGGAGCGTCTCTACCCCCATCATTCTACCCGGACACTGAGGTCCAGCGCCGAGGGCCTTCTGGTGGTTCCCTTACTGAGAAAAGCCAAGTTACAGGGAACCAGGCAGAGGGCCTTCTTGGTGGTGGCACCCGCCCTGTCGAACACCCTCCCATCACATGTCAAAGAGAAAAACAACTACCAGACTTTTAGAAGACATCTGAAGGCGGCCCTGTTTAGGGAAGCTTTTAATGTTTAATAGGTTATTGTATTTTAGCGTTCTGTTGGAAACCATCCAGAGTGGCTGGGGAAACCCAGCCAGATGGACGGGGTATAAATAATAAATTATTATTATTATTATTATTATTATTATTATTATTATTATTATTATTATTATTTGCTTACAGGGGGAGGTTCAAGCCTTGTTTCTGCCCTGAAATGTGGCCTTGCAAAATGTGCTTTCTGTAGAATGGGCAGAGGGAGGGATACTAGCAACCACCTCCAAGAGTGGCTGTTGTAATAAGGAATCTTCCTTGGAGGTTTACAAAAACAGGTCTGGTGGTCATCTGTCAGGGATTATTTCGCTGAGATTCCTGTATTGCGGGGGTTGGGCTAGATGACCACTGGGATGTCCCTTCCAACTCTAGAATTCAATGATTCTTTGAATCCAGTTCAGACTTGTAAACCACCTTGTGATCTTTGGATGAAAGGCAATATAACTATTCCCTCGCTTTCCATTCACCAAGTGATTTAAACTGCACCTCATAATATGTATATATTCGGTCCAATGTACAATATATTTTTGTTCCGCATTCCGATCAATACTGTATCAAGCACCATACAGTTGTGTGTAGTAGGCGTGCACAATATATATTTCGAAGCATAAAAAGATAAAATGAAATTACTAATTTGTTGGAAGTTGCCCAAGAGTGGGTGAGGCAACCCGGTTAGATGGGCGGCAAACAAACAAGTAAATATTAACAACAACAGATTGCAAAGCATTTTGCAAACACAAAAGTGCGACGCCTCTCCCAAGGCAGAAGCCGGGACCAGCCACCATATTTACCTATCGCGAACTCGTCGAAAGAGATGGAGGTGGAGCTGCTGCCCAGAGCGTTTGTGACCGTCAAAGTCACCTTGTACTTCTTGCTGGAGAAAAGGTGAAGGTACCGGATGTAGCACCTGTTTTTGAGGGACACGTCCATGTCACACACAATCTCCTTGGAGTCGTGCCTGGAGAAAGAGAAGAGTCGAGGCTGAGATGACGCAGGGAGGAAAGGTAAAGGGACCCCTGACCACTAGGTCCAGTCATGGCCAACTCTGGGGTTGCGGTGCTCATCTTGCTTTACTGGCCGAGGGAGCCGGTGTTTGTCCGCAGACAGCCTCCGAGTCATGTGGCCAGCAGGACTAAGCCACTTCTGGCGAACCAGAGCAGTGCATGGAAACGCCGTTTACCTTCCCGCTGGAGCGGTACCTATTTATCTACTTGCACTTGGACGTGCTTTTGAACTGCTAGGCTGGCAGGAGCAGGGACCGAGCAACAGGAGCTCACCCCGTTGCAGGGATTCGAACCGCCGACCTTCTGATCAGCAAGCCCTAGGCTCTGTGGTTTAACCCACAGCGCTACCCATGTCCCAAAGGTAAAGGTACCCCTGACCATTAGGTCCAGTCGCAGACGACTCTGGGGTTGCGGCGCTCATCTTGCTCTATAGACCGAGGGAGCCAGCGTTTGTCCGCAGAAAGCTTCCAGGTCATGTGGCCAGCATGACTAAGCCGCTTCTGGCAAAGCAGAGCAGCACACGGAAATGCCATTTACCTTCACGCCAGAGCGGTACCTATTTATCTACTTGCACTTGACTTGCTTTCGAACTGCTAGGTTGGCAGGAGCAGGGACAGAGCAACGGGAGCTCATCCCGTCGCGGGGATTTGAACTGCTGACCTTCTGATTGGCAAGTCCTAGGCTCTGTGGTTTAACCCACAGCACCACCGGCGTCCCTCCCTTACCCCTACTTGCCCCAAATTATCACAGTTCAGAACCACATTGATATAATGAAATACCACTTTACCCTCCACCAGTTAGGAAACTCTTTGCTGCATACATGGGTAGATACACCCTTCTTTGTTAACAATAATAATATTTTTTAAAATTTATTTATACCCTGCCCTCCTCTGCTAGAGCCGGGCTCAGGGCGGCTAACACCAGTAAAGTTACAATAATAACATAATGGGGGTAAGAAAAACACAATTTAAAATATGGGTTAAAATACAATTTAAAATGCAGCCTCATTTTAAAAGTCAAAACCATAAGGGGAGGGAAACATAAGGGTCAGACTGAGTCCAAACTAAAGGCCAGGCAGAACAGCTCTGTCTTGCAGGCCCAGCGGAAAGATGTTACTTCTGAATCCAGATTATATCCCATTGAAATCACTGTGAAAGGTTAGCCATGACTTCACTGACATCCTGCTCCATTTCAAGGGGAGCTAAACACAGCTTGTGTCATCTAGATCCCACTTGTAGTAATTCCTAAGGAGTCTCAGGCAGAAATGCCTCTGTTGGCTTGAAATGCAGAAAGTGGCAGCAAGAGGTGTTGGCCAAAGGGAGAACCGAGGCCTCGGAGAGCAGTCGCCAATCACAGCATCATGGAATGGTAGAGTTGGAAGGGGTCTTAAAGGGACCTCTAGTCCACCCCCTGCAATGTAGGAATCCCAGGTAAAGAATCCCGGACAGTTGAACCTCCAACCTCTGCCTAAAAACATCCAGTGAAGGCGAGTCCGCAGGTGAGAAGACGGAGATGAACAGATATAAATGCCAACTTCGTACATTTGTGGAAAATGGCCGGATTGGGGTTTGACATGAGGGTCCATATTCAGGGCTGAATTTCAAGTCTGGGTTTTCACACCCTCCCTGTACTATCACACAGGGCAGTAGCTACTCAAAAGAAGGAGTAAAATTCTGCACATGCTCAGAGACATTCTCCATTATTCAAGAGATGGAGGAAAGCCCGGCTCAAACTTAGGGTTGCAGCAAAATATCAGGGATATTTTGGATTGCAGGGTGCAAAGATTGAGGTGGGAAGAGAAGGGGAAAGTTCAGATGAAAGCATCATGTTCTCTCCAACCTTGAGTACGTACATCATGTTGACCCTGTCAACTCTCACAAGAACAGGCACCACAGTCCTTGTTTATCAAGGAAACAGGCTTCGGGCTGCTGTCCTGGAAATAGAATTTATGTTTTCACCCGCCTCATAATCAGACCTTTTTTTTTTTAGCCCTTCACAAGGAGAGCAAGTCGGTGGCTGCTGTTCAGCACAAATAACGGTGGACTCAGACAAGATCCTGACATGTGGGAGGAAATCTCCGCATCAGCACTTGCCACCAGATTTCACCTAAAGTGAAATCCCAAGCCGTATCTGGAAGTTCCAGTTCAGGCCAAGTAACAGGAGGATCTGGAAGGAAGCAAATAATTTTGATGAAGCTGGCTAAATTACTTGGGGATAGCGCACCTCTAAAACTGTCAAAAGGGAATATTTCTTAACATGATGGTAACTTGTGGCACTCTCTGTTGTGATGGTGTGCTGAATTAATTCAGAGGAAGTAAATCTACCAGCCACTGCCCTGGTTGACCATCAAAGATCAGGATCCTCAACTCACTTCCTGCGCCTTCCAGCACACTGCAGGAGGGCATTATGGCAAGCGGGGAGACATTGATTCCCCCCTCCCCAAAAAGGCCACAATGAGCTGTGCCTACCCAATTTCTCCTCTTCTACAAAATTCGCCAAGGATTAGGAGTCCTGCCCACTCTGGGGTGGGCTGCAGCTCAGTGACAGAGCACATTGCTTTCTCTTCCCCATGCTATCTTTGAGAATTGGTCCCCGCAGCACGATTAAGGAAGATTTATGCCTCCGAGAGCATAGGACTGGTGAAGTAATATATGCGGTTACAAAGGCATTTTGCAGCAAACATGTTTTGATAAAGTGGTTTAGAAGCAAGACACTATCTGGACTCTCATCTAATATTGATCGGTTATTTATATATACATTGCTGTATATTTCTCCCATACTTTTGGACCGTGGTACGCTTAGGTATTGGTTTAATGGGGGCTGTATACCCAGGTGTGTTTTGCCTGGATCTTCGCCAATTGTGCTTTCTCCTTATCATTTTTATATAATTGAGGGCTTGTGTTTGTGCTCTGCAGGAAGCTGTTTATGGTGTGTTGGACCATTGTTCTATCTAGCTGGGCATTGACAACACCTCCTGGAAGTGAATTCCCAGAGTTCGCATGCATAAGGTCCCAGGCTTGATACTTGGTGTCTGTAGCTACAACTAATCCAGAATGCGGCAGCTAGACTGGGGACTGGGAGCGGCTGCCAAGACCACATAACACTGGTCCTGAAAGACCTACATTGACTCCCAGTACGTTTCCGAGCACAATTCAAAGTGTTGGTGCTGACCTTGAAAGCCCCAATCAGCCTCGGCCCAGTATACCAGTCTCCACCCCCATCGTTCTGCCTGGACACTGAGGTCCACTTCCAGGGGTCTTCTGGTGCTTCCCTCCCTCTGAGAAGTGAGGTTACAGGGTTTCCCCAGCCACTCTGGGTGGCTTCCAACAAAGATTAAAAATACATTAAAATGCCACACATTAAAAACTTCCCTGAACAGGGCCACCTTCAGGTGTCTTCTAAATGTCAGGTAGTTGTTTATCTCTTTGACATCTGGTGGGAGGATGTTCCACAGGGCGGGCACCACCGCTGAGAAGGCCCTCTGCCTGGTTCCCTGTAACTTGGCTTCTTGCAGTGAGGGAACCGCCAGAAGGCCTTTGGAGCTGGACCTCAGTGTCCGGGCAGAACGATGGAGGTGGAGATGCTCCTTCAGGTATACTGGGCTGAGGCCGGTTAGGGCTTTAAAGGTCAACACCAACACTTTGAATTGTGCTCGGAAACGTACTGGGAGAGGGCTCTTGTGCCCGAATCCTGTTTGCAGGTTTCTCACGAGCATCTGTTTGGCCACTGCGAGAACAGGAGGCCAGACCAGATGGGCCATTGACCTCATCCACCAGGCCCTTCTGATGTATTTAATGTCTGGAACGCCACAGGTTCCCTCTTGGATTAACTGCTGGGATAGTTCAGTCGATAAGAGCATGAGACACTTAATCTTGGGGTTGTGGGTTTGAGCTTCACGATGGGCAAAAGATTCCTGCATTGCAGGGGGCTGGACTGGGTGACCCCTGTTGTCCCTTCCAACTCGTAGAGTCTGTCCCTGCCCTAAACACTCTGTTTAGAGCAGCGGTTCTCAACCTGTGGGTCCCCAGATGTTGTTGGACTACAACTCCCATCATCCCTGAGCTCTGGCCTTGTTAGCTAGGAGTGATGGGAGTTGTAGTCCAACAACACCTGGGGACTCACAGGTTGAGAACCGCTGGTTTAGAGGTTCAAAAGCTAGATAAAATTACAGTAAAAGCAGCTGAGAAAGGGTCACAAATGCCTGTGGAACGATCTCCGGTGACTGCCTTCAAGCTGATGTTCAGGAAAGCAGCCAGGCCAGTCAAGGTCGCATGCGCCCAGTCCTGTGTTTTTGTTCGGGGAAGGCTCTCTCCCCCCCCCCCCCGTCCCACAAAGGAATGCCTTCCCTTGAGGCCCTACTCACATTACGGTGATGTTGAAGGTGTCTGGAATGTACGTCGGGATGGGCATGTGCCAACTGCAGTAGAAGCCGCTGGGGTAATTGTTCGACCGGCACATCAATGCGGGCTCCTTGGGCGGCGCTGTTGGGAAAGAGAAAGGGGTGGTCAAGCCAGGCTCTCTTTGCCGCGATTGAACGCTGCTCTGGATGCAGAACGAAGAAGGGCCAAGCAATCCAGATTGAACCCTGGAAAGCACTTCGGACCCAATGCACGGTAAATGTGCGTTGAGTCCTCTGGTCCACTTGCAAAAGAAGGAACAAAGGTGCACAGAATTTGAACATGCTTGGTGTCACATGAAAAGAACACGTCTAACAGATGGCGACAGGCGAAACTCCCCGATGATTATATTTCCACACCAGGAAAAGCTTAATCTTTCCTCGCTTTTGTAGAAACTTCCCGCCTGCAGTTGTTCGATGCCCAAGAGGCCTGGGTTTGCCCCAGTAACAACCCTCAGCCCTTCAGGCGCCATTAGGACTGGGAATGGTTGCTCTCAGGCTGGCACAACCAAACATGGCATCGCAGAGGACTTTAAAGTTCTGCATCCAAATCGGAGCAAACAGCAATTGGACTTTCAGCGGATCGCCATTTGCTCCGATTCAGCAGTAAAACATGGTTTTTTTTCTGGGAAACACGCAAACAAACACTAAGACACTGAGTTATCTTACAGCACAGACCTATGCCTGGAAAGTGGGGCACAAAAGGAAGCTTGAAGGAGCCCTAAGGGGGGAGGGCTTGGGCGGGGGCTCTGGAAGTGCAAATGACTACCAAACTTCAAAAAGTGGGTATCACCACCAGGTCAAGTCCACCAATTTTCTTGAATTAATTAAACTAACAGGTTTTAATTGGATTTTGAATAAATGTGCAATCCATTGTTACCGTTCTGAATTTGATTGTGTTATTACCTTCCCAGTGGGTCGTGCAAACTTCTATTCTGCATGGCACTTTTTATAGGGTGGTGTAGGAGGCCCGGAGGACGGGTTTATGGAACCAAGGGGGCGGCCCTCCCAAAATTTGGGAATCGCTGCTTTAAATCAACCAGGATTCAGATGCCCGTGCTTGGATAAATTCAAGATTAAAGTGTTATAAGGCAAGCCAATGAATCCTAAGAGCATTTGCTGCGGCTATTTATTATGTATACCTCATAATAGCTACAGCAAAGTGATAAGTGCAGGTCAACAGCCAACGTTCTCCATTGTTCTTTCCCTTTGATTGTTGAGCAAAAAAGGATGTAATATCAATATATCTCCCCAGTGTTATATTTAGCCATCCTTCCTCCTCTCCACATTGCTGCTACTAACAGCTTAACACCCCACAACCCCGGTTTCATTAGTGTGTGAACGCAGTGTGAATGCAGTAGGAGAGTTGGAAAAAACTTCACATTTGGCAACCAATGCATCCCATGGTTTCAGATACAGTGGTGCCTCGCAAGACGAAAATAATCCGTTCCGCGAGTCTCTTCGTCTAGCGGTTTTTTTGTCTTGCGAAGCAACCCTATTAGTGGCTTGGCGGATTAGCGCTATTAGCGGTTTAGCGGCTATTAAAGGCTTAGCGGCTTAGCTGCTAAAAGGCTATTAGCGGCTTAGCGGCTTAGAAAAAGGGGGGGGAGCGGGGGGGGGAAATCGCAAGACTCGCAAGACGTTTTCGTCTTGCGAAGCAAGCCCATAGGGAAATTCGTCTTGCGAAGCAACTCAAAAACGGAAAACCCTTTCGTCTAGCGGGTTTTCCGTCTTGCGAGGCATTCGTCTTGCGGGGCACCACTGTAGTATATGGGTCAAAAAGGTAAAGGACCCCTGACAGTTAAGTCCAGTCATGGATGACTCTGGGGTTGCAGCACTCATCTCGCTGAGTGCTGAGGGAGCCGGTGTTTGTCCGCAGACATTTTTCCAGGTCCGGGCCAGCAAGACTAAGTCGCTTCTGGCAAACCAGAGCAGCGCACGGAAACGACGTTTACCTTCCTGCTGGAGCGGTACCTATTCATCTACTTGCACTTTGACATGCTTTCGAACTGCTAGGTTGGCAGGAGCTGGGACAGAGCAACAGGAGCTCACCCCGTCACGGGGATTCGAACCGCCGACCTTCTGATCGGCAAGCCCAAGAGGCTCAGTGGTGTAAACCACAGTGCCACCCGCGTATATGGGCAGATGAGTCTAAAAAGTCAGGGACACAATTTTTCACAGTCCTCTAGCAGCTATGGTGGCTCTTTTGTCAGAAGTGATGTGTTTGGTGTTAACTCTGGAAGCATACACTCGATTCTCACCAAACTAAGCCTCCATCAGAAGGCTTAGTTGGTCATGACCACACTCATTGGGACAAGGGTGGGGTCTAAACCACTGAGCTTCTTGGGCTTGTCGATCGGAAGGTTGGTGGTTTGAATCCCCATGATGGAGTGAGCTCCCGTTGCTGTCCCAGCTCCTGCCAACCCAGCAGTTTGAAAGCACACCAGTGTGAGTAGATAAATAGGTACCACTGTGGTGGGAAGGTAAACTGTGTTTCCATGCACTCTGGCTTCCGTCACAGTGTCCCATTGCGCCAGAAACTGTTTAGTCCTGCTGGCCACATGACCCGGAAAGCTGTCTGTGGACAAACACAGGCCCCCTTGGCCTGAAAATGAGATGATCTCCACAAACCCAGAGTCGCCTTTGAGTGGACTTAACTATCCAGGGGTCCTTTACCCATTTTTTTACACTCATTGATGACACTCAGACTTCACTCATTGACCGAGAACCTGAAAGGCAGGCGCCAGCTCACGTCTTGCAAAGCGATTGCTTCAAGATTGCCTGCACCTTTTGCTCCTCAACCTTTGTAACCGTTTTGTGGCAGCCAACTCCACGAGTCAGAGACGGTTCCCGGGAAGAAGTTTGTCTGCCCTGAATCGACAGCCCCTCCACTTCACTGGCTAACCTGTGAGATCCAGCAATAGGAAAGGGAGGAGAATGGTTCTCTCTGTCCCCCTTCTCCGTAACGGCACAGATTTACTGAATTTAAGGTCACAAGGGACTCATCTATTGCTGTCCTGTAGAACACGGGGTGCTAAAGAACCTCTGGTAATTACGAGCACATATCAAGCCTCCACATTAGCCCCCTACAGGGCTTGTCGCAGGACAGAATCCCACACAAGTACAGCTTTCATCTCGGTGCAAGAAGCATCTCAGGCCCCTCGCTCAGGACCACGGATATCTAACAGCCCAAGCGCTGCCTGTCCCGGATCACATTCCCAGGGAAGAGGTAAAAAGGGCGCCTCAAATCTCAGCTCCCTTCCGCCAGCCTCTCTCCTCCTTCAGACACACGTTCCAACTTTTTATTATTTATATGTATAGATTTTTTAAAAGCCTGCGGCTATGATATCCCTTGTTTAGCTGGCAACAGCTCTGCTCTAAAGGGAAGGCCTTCTTCATGCAGCGCATAGTTAAAACTGTGGAACTCACTGCCACTGGAAGCAGGGATGGCCACCAGCCTGGATGGCTTTAAAAGAGGACTGGGCAAGTTCATGGATGAGGAAAAGGCTGTCAAAGTCTGCTAGCCAGGATGGCTCTGCTTTGCCTCCACAGTCGGAGGCAGCGATGCTTCTGAAGACCAGTTGCTTGAAACCATGGGAGGGACATCATCAT
Source organism: Podarcis muralis (assembly GCF_964188315.1). NCBI lineage: Eukaryota > Metazoa > Chordata > Lepidosauria > Squamata > Lacertidae > Podarcis > Podarcis muralis. Next base: position 65,381,197 of record NC_135665.1, on the reverse strand, counting down.
CAGAATAATTTATTTATACCCCACCCATCTGGCTGGGTTTCCCCAGCTACTCTGGACGGCTTCCAACAAAACACTAAAATACAATAACCTATTAAATATTAAAAGCTTCCCTAAACAGGGCTGCCTTCAGATGTCGTCTAAAAGTCTGGTAGTTCTTGTTCTCTTTGATATCTGGTGGGAGGGCGTTCCACAGGGCGGGCGCCACTACTGAGAAGGCCCTTTGCCTGGTTCCCTGTAACTTGGCTTCTCGCAGCAAGGGAATCGCCAGAAGGCCCTCGGAGCTGGACTTCAGTGTCTGGGCTGAACGATGGAGGTGGAGACGCTCCTTCAGAGATACTGGACCGAGGTCGTTTAGGGCTTTCAAGGTCAGCACCGACACTTTGAATTGTGCTCGGAAACGTACTGGGAGCCAATGTGGTCTCGGCTGCTGCTCCCAGTCACCAGTCTAGCTGCCGCATTCTGGATTAGTTGTAGTTTCCGGGTCACCTTCAAAGGAAGCCCCACGTAGAGTGCATGGCAGTAGTCCAAGCAGGAGATAACCAGAGCATGCACCACTCTGGCGAGACAGGCCACTGTGCAGGGAGGGTCTCATCCTGTGTGCCAGATGGAGCTGGTAGGCAGCTGCCCTGGACACAGAATTGACCTGCACCTCCATGGACAGCTGTGAGTCCAAAATGACTCCCAGGCTGCGACCTGGACCTTTGGTGGCACAATTACCCCATTCAGGACCAGGGAGTCCTCCACACCCGCCCGCTCCTGTCCCCCCAAAACAGTACTTCTGTCTTGTCAGGATTCAACCTCAATCTGTTAGCCGCCATCCATCCAGAAGGCTCTTGTGCTCAGATCCAGCTTGTGGCCTGATGATGATGATGATGATGAAGCACCACTCTAGAAAAAGCTATAGCCTTACTGAGCATGCTCAGTAGTTGTGGAATTCTGCATGTAAGGTGGGTGGGATCAGGAAAGTAGTGTGGGTTTGCAAAAAGAAGAGCAGGATGCTTTCTCTGTGTGAGTGGCTGGCATCATTCCTGTTAGGAGTGTTTCCTTGCAAGTCCCCTTGGCTCATTCATAACCCCTTTCAAGCGCACCTTTGCATCTCGAGTGCAGATGCTGCTGCTGCTTCTTACTGCTTTCCTCTACTTAACAAGATTTATATTCCGCTCGCTTGGAAGAAAACCTCCGAGCAGTTTACAAAAATATAAACGGAAACCTTAAAATTATGGATAACAGGCGAGTTAAAAGCAGGTGCTTACAAATAGTCAAATGATGATGAACAGCAGCAGCAGCAGCTGAAAAGAAATGAAGCACCTTTAACTCCTAAAGGCCTGTTCAGGGAAGTTTTTAATGTGTGACGTTTTAATGTATTTTTAATCTTTGTTGGAAGCCGCCCAGAGTGGCTGGGGAAACCCAGCTAGATGGGCGGGGTACAAATAATAAATTATTATTATTATTATTATTATTATTATTATTATTATTATTATTCTAAGCAGGTGCCCAAAAGGAAACAGTGAAACTGCCTCCCTGGTTTTCAATAGACAGGGAGTTCCAAAGTTTGTTTTAGAAATGCAAAATGCAGCAGTTGTGGGCAGTGACAATGGCTGGGATAAGATCATTTGTGGAGGGGCAATTTAACTCTTTCCTCCACAGTGGCACTCCCAAATTAGCCCCCTGCCCCACTGCTGCCACCGACCGGAAATTTCTCATTGTCGCCAAATTCGGTTCATCATCTTAGAAGCCTTTTATGTAATTATTCTTTTCACAATTTTGTAAGACACCGTCTAATTTGATACTACTCAGACCAGGGAGGATTGAAAGCATTAATATAGATTTAATATGATCATACGTCAGAACTGCATTCATCTTAAATTAGACCCATAGATCACCAATATCACCTATTTCCTATATTGTGAAATATTGTAATTTCTGCTATGTATTAAATTCAGGGTTATATATAAACAGATTCCTGCCAGAAAAATTCAAAGCTGAAGATTATCGCTGACTGTATCTCAAACAGTTAGCAAATTGGATAATAACAAATTACTTTTAATTTGTAGAGGGGCTTTCTGTCTTATTCATCCATAATGACACGTAGAGGAATCTCAGGCAGGGAGCTTGTTCCATTTCCAAGCCATTAACTATTCCATAAAGCGTTCGTCAAAGCTACGACCCCCATCTATGCAATTTGCCAGCTAATATCAGGAACTTATCGTCCTTTCCTTTTATCTTCCTGCAACAGGTTAATCATCGCGTAGGAGACAGGATCTCACAGTGCTTAAACCTGGAAAAACTCTTTGTTCTAACGCTTTTTGAACTAAAAAGGGCAAAATTTTGAAAGACCCATTCGCTCACTTTGGTCGCCTGGTGTGTGCCTGAAGAGGCTTCGTCCGATAACAGGTTGAAGAGGTGTCTAGAATGGATCCCAAGGTATCAGAATGGATCCCACCACTTCAGGCTACAGGTGCGGTGTGCTGTTTTCAAACATTGTCATCATTATTATTTATTGAATTTATATACAGTGGATGCTCGGGTTGTGAACGTGATCCGTGCGGGCTACACGTCCGCAACACGCAGCGGTGATTTGTTGCGATTTGGCGCTTCTGCACATGCGCAAAGTGCTATTTAGCGCTTCTGCGCATGCGCGACCACCGAAACCCAGAAGTAACCTGTTCCGGTACTTCCGGGTTTTGGCGGTTGGTAACCTGAAAAAACACAACCTGAAGCATCTGTAACCTGAGCTATGACTGTACTGCCCTCTACATGGAGGTCTCAGGGCGGTTCACAGAACTACATCAAAATATAAAACCACAAAATATATAATCAAAATATTAAAATCTCCATATCTGAAAGTAATAAATAAATAAAATTAAAACAGCACAGTCTGCTCCCTGTTACACTATCTGTCTTCTGGCGAGGAGGCGGCTCATTTGTTTGTTTTCATCAGACATGGATGCTTTAGTTGAGATTCCTGCATTGCAGTGGGGTGGACTAGAGGACCTTTGGGGTCCCCTACAACCCTACGATTCTATGATATTCAAAGAGCGCATCCTGCAGTCTGAATTGGCACCATTTTATTTATTGCATTTACACCCCACCTTTTCCTTTAAGGAGCTCAAGGCTGCATACATGGCTCTCCCCCTCCTCTCATTCAATCTCCACTACAACCCTGTGAGGTAGGATAGGCTGAGAGGCAGTGCCTGGCCCAGGGCCATCCAGTGAGATCCCCGGCCGAGTATTTGAAGCCTGTTCTCCCAGATCCTAGTCTGGCACGCTAACCACTGTGCCACACTGCCTCTCATCTAGCACCTCATTTATCCACAGGCAGAGCTCAGGGTCTCTCCACCAGCAACCTGGGAGTCTGAAGCTCAACCGCCTTGGACTGCAAGCAGAGAATTTGGTATGAGTCACTGAATTCAGAATCCTTTAAAAAAATGCAGTTTTGATTTAAAAGATTGTAAAGATGCCTTTTGCTCACACTCGGTGTAGCTCCAGTAAAACTGAGAATTACAGCTTTTAATTTCGGAGATGTTAAAAGTGCTTTGGGAACACACAGCTACAACAGGGACCCAAATCGCCCAATGGGCCTGTTTTAGGACTATAAGGAGAAACTGCTGGATCCGACCAGTGGCCCTTCTGGTCCATCATGCTGTTCTCACAGGGGCCAGCCAGGTGCCCCCAAGGGAAGCCCGAAATCAGGATTCGAACACAAGGCCCACTCTCCCCATCCTGTGGCTTCCAGCAGCTGGGACTCAGAAGCTGGCAGAAGCCCAGACTTGCACCCCAAACCATTCTTCCCAGACATGCTCAGGGTGCTCTCCTCTGAGGTGGGGCTTGGGGAGACCTGGCGGTCTGGTCCGCAGCAGGCCTTGCCAGAGAGCAGCGCATCGATATAAGCGATGAGCTCGATTTGCAAAAACCCCGCGCGAGCTTTCTGGTAAGAAGAGTTAAAAATAACTGGCAACCTTGTGACTTTGAAGGCAGCCTCTGGCCATGACAGCTTAAAATTCCAAATAAGCCTCAGAGTCTGTTTTATTCTATTACAGAGACTGACACAGATGTTAAATTCCTTAAAAAGACTCCAGGTCCTTTAATTAATTTAAAGCCCCAAACTAATGAATGGATTTACTTGCAAATTCCCAGAAAATCCATTTTGCATGCAAGGACTAAGTGCCTCTATGTTTGGGGAGGAGCAGACAGACGGAGCAGCGGAATTAAGTGCAAGATAAAACTCGCAGAAGCAGCAGCTATCTATCGATGGGTTTGGAGACTGCTGCCTCCACAGAAATCTGAACCGGGGATCCTTTGGCACAGCCTTCCAGTTCCTGGCAGGTGACTGGGTTTGAGTGAAGCCTGCCTTCGCTTAGGAACAAGGCAATTAGCACTTTCTTATGAGGATGCCAGCTCTGGAGGAAAGTGTCTGCTCCGGATGGGCTTCTAGAAAACAAACCACCACACACATATTTATTCTTCTTCAGGAGCTGTCATGCTTGTCCCAGAGCTTAGGAGAGATGAAGGATGATGTTGTTCCCTGAATCAAGGTCTGATGAAGAGTTATGCGAAAGTCAAACACTTGCATATTCTCTCCCCCACCCAGCTCTGAAAATCTCTTTTCGCATTCTTGGCAGCCAGATAAATAATGACGCCCAGACCACTTCCATCTTCAGGGGGTGTTGTGTGAAAAGGGTTGGGGGCTAGATTTCAGAAAGCCGATTCCTAGATTTGCAGGATTTCCGGACTCCTGTGCCTTCCCATCAGAAATAAACAACTATCCAACTTTTAGAAGACTTCTGAAGGCAGTCCATTGGGTCACGAAGAGGTGGACACGATGAAATGACTAAACAACAACAACAACCTCGGTTTACAGACGCTTCAGGTTACTGACTCTGCTAACCCAGAAATAGTACCTCAGGTTAAGAACTTTGCTCCAGGATGAGAACAGAAATCGTGCGGCAGCAGCGGGAGGCCCCATTGGCTAAAGTGGTGCTTCAGGTTAAGAACGGACCTCTGCAACAAATTAAGTACTTAACCCGAGGTACCACTGTATTCTACTTTAGCTCCTGGAGAGGTGCTGCTATCAGAGCAGGTGATTTGGGGCCAGACAGACATGTGGTCTGGCAAGGTAGCTTCTTTTGTCACTGGGAGATAGGTTTGACCCAGAGACTGGCACCGAAGCACCTTACAAGCCCTCACCCATTTGCACGGCAATTTGTCTCAAAATCTGAGCTGCCAGATAGAGACCTGACCTGGGGGTGCATTGCTTAAAATCTATGAGACAGAGACAGAGAGAGAGAGAGAGAGAGAGAGAAAGAGAGCTAGAGCGAGAGAGAGCGATGCATCCTTCCTCCTGCCTTAATCATTTCACTCCCTGCTCTAGTATGAGGCGAGCATCTCTGCTAATGGCTATTTCAGCCTTCAGACACCAGACGAAGGCCAGAGACAGGATAATGAGTCTGACAGAGAGATTATTCAAACAGACCCGCAGCAAGTTCAGAAGAGAGAGAGAGAGAGAGAGAGAGAGAGAGAGAGAGAGAGAAAACAAGAACAGCGAGGCCAGAAATGCTCTCGCATCCCTCTCTCCTGCTACAGGTGCTCCTCAACAGCCCCTCCAAAAAACACCCCCCCCACTACAGGATAGATGGGGGAATCAGCTCAAGGGCAGCTGTGAATTTAAAGAGAGGGAGAGGATCCTTTCCCCTGGGCAAACACATCCCAGCTCAGCCCTTTCTGATCTGCTTGCACAAGGAAGAGAGGCTGCTCTGCGTTTGCAAAACAGCAGCAAAAAATAAAAATACTAAAAACCCCCAAAGCAAGGAAGGCTTTGAGTTCCTGAGGATGCTACCGCTGGGTGGCAGTGCTCCACAAGGGGTCTGGCTCTCTGCACAGGAGGAAATAAGCACCGCTGTGAAGGAGGAGACCAGCAGCCCACCTGCCTCAGTGCTGCTTCTGCCCAGAAGCCACAGTTTAGCTTGCTGGCGCAAGGTGAGAGGGGACATCTGCACCCCCACCGTGCGCCCCCAGAATCACGTTATCAGAGGAGGACTGCATGCTGTCTGAGCCACAGCAGCAAAGGCAGATAAGAACATAGCATTGCAGGGGTTGGACTAGATGACTCTCAGGGCCCCTTCCATCTAGTCTAGCATCCTGTTCCCTCAGGGGCTGAGCAAGTGCCTTTGGAAAACACAAAGAGGATCATGACCTCCAACGTTTCTCCGATGAAAACAGGGACATCCTATTCCATAACAGTAATTATACACTATATACCCCACCCATCTGACTGGGTTGCCCCAGCCACTCTGGGTGGCTTTTCAACATATGTAAAAACATAATAAAATATTAAATGTTAAAAAAACCTCCCCTCTAAATGGGCTGCCTTCAGGTGGTTTGGGGGTTGGATAGCTCCATACCCTCCTGTTATGTACTGAGTTGAATAGGATCCAAATTGCAGCAGTCTGATTGGTCCTAGAACAATAGGATCCAGAATGCAGCAGTTTGATTGGTCCGCAGGAGCCACCCAACCCAACTCCAGGTGGAAGTGAATCCACAACCTGATTGGCCTACAGGAGAATCCCGGAATTTGCCAATCACGTGCAGCCCATTGTGTAAATAATGTATATAAAGCAGACATTTCGTGGGAACTTCCACTCCTCACTACTATGAGCTGAATAAAGAGCATGAAATCCACATACGACTCTGAGTATATTTCACCTCCCAAGATTTCTCCAGTGAAAATAGGGACGTCCGAAGAAAAAGCGGGACATTCTTGGATCAAATCAGAAACTGGGGGGCTTCCGTGAAACCGGGGCTGTCCCTGGAACATAGGGGCAGGTGGATGGTCTGCAGGATTCGAGCACATGAGAGCCCTCTCCCCTCTTGCGCTGCCAAATTCCACGGCAGCTGGAGCTTCCAAACTGTCTTCAGAGGCAGCTCCACAAACCACACGTTGCAGTCATCTGCCTTTACGGAGTCAGGCCCCTTGGTCCATCTGGCACAGATGTGTCTACACTGACTGCCAGTAGATCTCTAGGGTTCCCTAGAGTTTAGGGTTCCCTAAACGGCCTCGGTCCAGTATACCTGAAGGAGCGTCTCCACCCCCATCGTTCTGCCCGGATACTGAGGTCCAGCTCTGAGGGCCTTCTGGTGGTTCCCTCATTGCAAGAAGCCAAGTTACAGGGAACCAGGCAGAGGGCCTTCTCGGTAGTGGCACCCGCCCTGTGGAACGCCCTGCCTTCAGATGTCAAAGAGAAGAACAACTACCAGACTTTTAGAAGACATCTGAAGGCAGCCCTGTTTAGGGAAGCTTTTAGTGCTTAACAGAGCACTGTATTTTAATACTTTGCTGGAAGCCACCCAGGGGAAACCTAGCCAGATGGGCGGGGTATAAAAAATAAATAATAGTAATAATAATAATAATAATAATAATAATAATAATAATAATAATAATAATATAATAATAATAATACCCTGCCTGGAGATGCCTTCAGGGCTTGAACCAGAGACCTTCTGCACCCAAGGCAGTTGTTCTACTAGTGAGCTACTGTGGCCCCTCCCCTGCAAGCCCCGACACCAGCAGATCAATGGAGTCACCCGGTCCCAGCTGAGCCAAAGCAACAGGCCTTGAGTGCCATCCACAGGGAGGCAATTTTTAAATGCTTTCGCAAGCCCTGAAGGGCAGCCAAGGTCCAACCTTTCTGCAATCATCCGGATGCCTGGATCCCAATCTATTTCAGCGGCACATCGCCTGGGATTTTTTTATTTTTGTTTAAAAAGATGGCTTATGAAGCACAAAACTAATTTTGAAAAAAATCCCCCTAAATAAGCACATAATGCCAGCTTAAACCGGGAGGATAATAAAACCACGGAGCATACCAACTTGAAAATAGCATCCTGGCGCACGTCTCAGTGACAACCACAAGGGAGTTGCAGCGCACTAGCACTGGTGATTTATGGAGCAGTGGGAGATGATTGGGATTGGGGTCCTCCTTCTCCCCATCCTCCAGTTCTGGACACCCCAGTTTAAGAAGGATATCGACAAGCTCAAAGGTGTGAAGAGGAGGACAACCAAGAGGATCAAAGGTCTGGAAGCCAAGCCTGATGAGGAGCGGTTGAAGGATCTGGGTATGTTTTGCCTGGAAAAGAAGAGACTGAGAGAAAATTTAGTGGTCCTCTTCAAAGATGTGAAGGGCTGTGACTTAGAAGAGGAAACAAGCTTGTTTTCTCCTGCTCTAGAGGGTTGGACATGAACCAATGGATTCACATGACAAGGAGATTCCAACTAAACATCAGGGAGAACTTTCTGACAGTAAGAATTGTTTGGAGGGGGAACGGTCTCCCTCGGAAGACAATGGACTCATCTTCATTGGAAGTTTTTAAGCAGAGGTTGGGGATGTGGGTGGCGCTGTGGGTTAAACCACAGAGCCTAGGACTTGCCAATCAGAAGGTTGGCGGTTCAAATCCCCGTGACGGGATGAGCTCCCGTTGCTTGGTCCCTGCTCCTGCTAATCTAGCAGTTCGAAAGCACAAAGTGCAAGTAGATAAATAGGTACCGCTCCGGCAGGAAGGTAAATGGTGTTTCCGTGCGCTGCTCTGGTTCGCCAGAAGCAGCTTAGTCATGCTGGCCACATGACCCAGAAGCTGTACGCCGGCTCCCTTGGCCAATAAAGCGAGATGAGCACTGCAACCCCAGAGTTGGCCACGACTGGACCTAATGGTCAGGGGTCCCTTTACCTTTACCTAAGCAGAGCTTGTATGGCCACCTGTCAGGGATTCTGCTAGAAGTGTATGTGTTGTGAAACTACCACTTTTCAAAGGGCTCCTTCTGCAAAGCCCAGCTTGAAAGCTGCCATGCTCTGGATCCTGTCTGCAGGGACTCAGCACCAGGGCGGCCCCATCACAGCGGCTCTTTAATTAGCCCATCCAAAAATGCCTCTGTCGCCTTTTGTGCTGTTAATGAGACCTGGCAATCAGCCTCCTTTGTTCCCTGAGACCTGGAGAGAGCAGACCACCCTTCAAACTCATTGCCGCTTTGGGCCTGCTCCAAATGGGAAGCGGGGCTGTTTGAGGTGCCCCCCTCCTTTGCTCTGGGCTTTGGGTCCCAGTGTGTAGGAGACTCCAATGCACAGCCTTTGTGCAGGAAGACTAAAAATGTCCCCACACAGAGGGCAAGTCCCTGTTCTGCCCAGGCACTCCTGGTTTACCAAGATAGGCAGCACTGTCTTTACATTTCAACACTCGTCATTTTACTGGGGTATTTTAGGGACACCTCCAAATTGTCAATATTTTGCGGGCAGGGATTCAAGAGCTTACGAGAACTTTACGTTTGTGCATTTCTAGGAGAATAACATGCACATTCACTTAAAAGACAACAGCAGCAGGCTTCGGGTGCAAGTCTTGTGCAAGGAAGTCAGGATGAATGCACAATAAACAGGTTGTCTGCAGGGGACCTGAGGCCTTGCAACCTTTTGGGGGTAGAGTGGGATCTGTTTTTGCCAGTTCTGGTGTTAGTGTGTGGTACAGTAATAAGAAGTGGGGTGTGGGTGGCACTGTGGTGTAAACCACTGAGCCTCTTGGACTTGCAGATCAGAAGGTCAGCGGTTCGAATCCCCGCGACGGGGTGAGCTCCCGTTGCTCAGTCCCAGCTCCTGCCAACCTAGCAGTTTGAAAGCATGCTAGTGCAAGTAGATAAATGGGTACCACTGTGGCGGGAAGGTAAACGGTGTTTCTGTGCACTCTGGTTTCCGTCACGGTGTCCCGTTGCACCAGAAGCAGTTTAGTCCTGCTGGCCACATGACCCGAAAAGCTGTCTGTGGACAAACGCTGGCCCCCTCAGCCTGAAAGTGAGATGAGCATCGCAACCCCGTAGTCGCCTTTGACTGGACTTAACCATCCAGGGGTCCTTTACCTTTTACCTTTTTACAATCATAAGAACGTAAAAGAGCCTTTCAGGATCAAACGGCCCATCTAGTCCAGCATCTTGTTCTAACAGGGTCCAAGCACATGTCCATCATCGGAAACCTGCAACCAGGATTTGAGCACAAAGGTGTTCTCCTGCGGTTTCCATCACCTGGTATTCAGGTAGTCAACACACTCACCCTTCCGCATACGAACTAGAAATAGCCTACTGCGCAGATTGGTTGGGAGGGAAAATATGGTGGATATGGCAAAAGATCCTTGCAAAATAAAGATGCTTTAAATCAACAACTCAGGAGTGAAATTCCCCAGACGGCGTCCTCTAAGACCCAGAGCTAATTGAGGTGATTTCCGCAGCTTGCTCTTGCTCCCTGCGCGCTCTCTCTCTCTCTTTTCTCCATCTCTCTCTCATCTTCACAGCTTCTGTTTTGACTTCAACCTTCTTGCCCCACAACTACAGCGTACTGATTTGTAGCAGGGATGTTTGCAAGAGCAGACCCAGGCGAAACTACAAATCGGGTCTTGAAGAGATGGGACTTTAGGCTCATCCACACTTCTACTTGTTCAGTGCCTAGAAAGGACAGATCCAAGTGGTTTTCTACTTTTCCTGTGCCTTCTAGACATGGGTCCAAGCAGTTTTGCCTTTGCCCTGCCACCTTCCCCTGGAAAACCCGCTCTTTAGCGCTAAATTGGAACAAATGGCAATCCACAGAAAACCCAATCGCCATTTGTTCTGATTCACAGGTCTTCCCAGGGGTAAAAAGCAGCACAAAGTGTGGACAAGTATTTTACTTATGTTGGCAATGAAATAGAATTTTTGGGGTGTGAGGGTGTTTTTGAAATTGCAGCATTTATTTACAATTATTTCTTTTTAAAGCAGCATGCACAGCCCGCTTTTCCTTTCAAAAGCTCCCAGCAGCCAGCCATAAGTTAAAACAAATGAAAATGAGATTGCAAAATTTCTAAGAGTGGCAAAACACACACAAAAACTCCCCCGCAAGCATCTATTAGGACTATTAAATATCCTCCAACCACAGAAACAATTCAATAGAGCAAGTTAAAAACCAATCAGCGCAGGAACTCGAAAACCATCATGTCCCTGAAGAGTTCTTGAAGAGGAAGGATGCAGCGATGTGGAGGAAGCCATCAAGGATAAGGAAGAGAGACCGAAGAAGGGGGCAATCCCAGAGTCCCTGAAAAGGCCCCCAGTTGGTGAAGGGATGTTGGGACAAGCAAGAGGGTGCTAGACCCCAGAAGCCAAGCCAATGCCAGCACTCTGAATGAGGCCAGGAAACCCACATGGGCAGCCAACGCAATTATGAAGAAGAAGAAGAAAAGAAGAAGAAGAGGAGGAGGAGGAGGAGGAGGAGGAGGAGGAGGAGGCGGAGGAGGAGGAGTTTGGATTTGATATCCCGCTTTATCACTACCCGAAGGAGTCTCAAAGCGGCTAACATTCTCCTTTCCCTTCCTCCCCCACAACAGACACTCTGTGAGATGAGTGGGGCTGAGAGACTTCAGAGAAGTGTGACTGGCCCAAGGTCACCCAGCAGCTGCATGTGGAGGAGCGGAGAAGCGAACCCGGTTCCCCAGATTACGTGTCCACCACTCTTAACCACTACACCACACTGGCTCCCTACATATGTCACCACTTCATATTTCATGGAATCACAAAATTGTAGAGTTGAAAGGTACCCCAAGGATCATCTAGTACAACCCCCTGCAATGCAGGAATATTTAACCAATGAGTAACTTGGATTAAGGTTAGAGAAACTTGCTCCTTTTCACTAGCAAACATGGGCTCTCCTCCTCCTGGAAATGAAGGAAGGGAATGCTCTCATCACAACAGTCCTCCTGTTCTGCCCAGTTGCTCCAGCTAATGATGGAAAGGATTGGGGGGGGGAACTGTCTGCTCTACATTCTGCCCCCTAATCTCCTTTCTTGTAACTTGAAGCCACTGGTTGAAGTCCTACCCTCCAGACCAGGAGAAAGCAAGCTTGCTCCCTCCTCCATGTGACAGCCCTTGAGATATTTGAAGATGGCTCTCATATCTCCTCTCAGTCCCCTCTTTTCCAGGATAGACATACCCAGCTTCTTCAACCGTTCCTCATGAGGCTTGGTTTCCAGACCCTTGGTCATCTTGGTTGCTCTCTCCTCTGCAACCAGCTTGTCAACATCCTTCTTAGATGGTGGTGCCCACAACTGGGCATCATATTGCAGGTGTGGTCTGATCAAAGTGGGACTATGACTCCCCTTCACTCGGACACTAGACCACGTAACACCGGTCTTGAAAGACCTACATTGGCTCCCAGTACGTTTCCGAGCACAATTCAAAGTGTTGGTGCTGACCTTTAAAGCCCTAAATGACCTCGGTCCAGTATCTCTGAAGGAGCGTCTCCACCTCCATCGTTCAGCCCTGACACTGAAGTCCAGCTCCGAGGGCCTTCTGGTGGTTCCCTCTCTGTGAGAAGCCAAGTTACAGGGAACCAGGCAGAGGGCCTTCTCGGTAGTGGCGCCCGCCCTGTGGAATGCCCTCCCACCAGATGTCAAAGAGAAGAACAACTACCAGACTTTTAGAAGACATCTGAAGGCAGCCCTGTTTAGGGAAGCTTTTAATGTTTAATAGGTTATTGTATTTTAATATTCTGTTGGAAGCCGCCCAGAGTGGCTGGGGAAGCCTAGCCAGATGGGTGGGGTATAAATAAATAAATTATTATTATTATTATTATTATTATTATTATTATTATTATTATTATTATTATTATTTGATGCAGCCTAGGATAGCATTCGTGACTTGACCTTGAGCCATGAGTAGAGCCCTCCCAGCTGACATTGGCCATCCTTAGGAAGAGAGAGTTGGCCCACTGGTCAGTAGGGACTAGCCTGACTAGCACTGGCTCTCCAGGTAGGAGTCCTATGTGGGGATACCTTTGGGGACTGAACCCAGGACCTTCTGCACACAATGTAGATTCTCTACCAGTGAGCGACCACAGCTGCTTCCCATGAACTGAGATGGCAAACCAGGGCTCCTTTCTGCAGTGGCATAATTGGTCCCCTAGAAGCCCAAGCCAGAATCTGAGTTCAATTCCTAGATGTAAACAGGATACATGAGAAATGACTCTGGTTGTTCCTGATCAATGCCTGAGAAGTGAGTGGGGGCTGAGCTCCATACTATCACGGAGCAGCCCTATTCAACAGGCTCAGGGTGGGTAACAAGTCAATTAAAATGTATATAGTATATAGTTTTACACACCTGCTTGCTAAATTCAGAGATATACACTTCCGACTCCATGTGAGTGCATCTTAATTACAGGGGTCAGCAAACTTTTTAGCAGGGGGCCGGTCCACTGTCATTCAGACCTTGTGGGGGGCCGGACTATATTTTGGGGGAAAAATAAAAATGAACGAATTCCTATGCCCCACGAATAACCCAGAGATGCATTTTAAATAAAAGGACACATTCTACTCATGTAAAAACAAGCTGTTCCTGGACCGTCTGCGGGCCGGATTGAGAAGGCGATTGGGCCGGATCCGGCCCCCGGGCCTTAGTTTGCCAACCCATTATCTTAAATGTATTAAACCCCTTGAACTTGCTTTGTGCTGCTCTGGAGGAGGGGATCTGAACCAAGGGATTCAAATGACAATAAACGAGATCCCAATTAAACATGAGGAAGATATTTTCGAAGGTTAGAGCTGTTCAGTAGTGGAACGGACCCCCTCATAAAGTTGTAGACTCTGCTTCCTTGGAGGCTTTCAGCAGATGTTGGATGTCAAGGATGATCTAGTTGAGATTTCTGCATGGCAGGAGTTGGACCAAATAATAATAATAATTCCACCATGCCCATCTGGCTGGGTTGCCCCAGCCACTCTGGGTGGCTTCCAACAGAGATAAAAACACAACAGAACCTCAAACATAAAAAACTTCCCCATACAGCGCTGCCTTCAGGTGTCTCCTAAAAGACAGACAGCTGTTTATTTCCTTGACATCTGACAGGAGCGCATTGCACAGGGAGGGCGCCACTACTGAGAAGGCCCTGTGCCTGGTTGCCTGTAATTTCACTTCTCACAGAGAGGAAACTGCCAGAAGACCCTCAGAGCTGGAGCTCAGTGTCTGACGTGACTAATAATAATAATAATAATAATATTTATACCCCATCCTCCCCAGCCAAGACCGGGCTCAGGGCGGCTAACACCAGGTATAAAAACAATTGATTAAAATACAACTTAAAAACAAGATTAAAATACAACAGTAAAATGCAGCCTCATTTCAGTAGCAACTCAAATCAAAGACTTTTTGGGGATGAGAACATCCAGTCTTCACCAAGGCCAACTATCCAGACTAGTCCTACATGGGCCAGAAAAAAGCCAGGGAAGTCCCCCAATAGGAGTTCCATCACAGAAGGAGAAAGGAAAGAGGGGAAGGGGATCAAGTTGATTCCAAGCCAAAAGCCAGGATGAACAACTCTGTCTTACAGGCCCTGTGGAAAGAAATCAGATCCCACAGGGCCCTGGTCTCATGAGACAGAACTTTCCACCAATTTGGGGCCTGTGCTGAAAAGGCCCTGGCTCTGGTTGAGGCTAATCTGACTTCCTTAGGGCCCGGGACCTCTAGGGTATTGCTATTTATGGACCTTAAGGTCCTCCGTGGGGCAGACCGGGAGAGGCGGTCCCGTAGGTATGAGGTCCTAGGCCATGAAGGGGTTGAAGATGCTCTTTCAGGTATAGGGTCCCTTCTAACTCTACAATTCTACGATTCATTATCCTACTCCTGTCCAACAGAAGCTTGGGAACATATTTGTATGTGTATGTAGTCTTTTTTTAAAAAATAAAACTTTAATCCACTTTTGGAAGATGTTCCGTTTCAGGCTTTGGCTGGTGTCCAAGGCAGAAAGGCCACCCCTCAATTGAGCTGCTTCTCAGCCTCTCTTGGAATATTTAGTAGTACAGGCCGGGGACCTGGGAAAGTGGAGAACCTGGAGCTTTCGCCTTGTCTCCCACAAGGGGCACACCCCACTGCTCTGTCATAGGGGCGGAGGTTCCTTCAACATTCATGATCTTTGATGCTATCTGGAATCCTCCTCAGTCGTCTGTTTCCCTTGCACCATGTGTCAATGAGTTCCACATGCTATTATCACACACGTTCACCAATGCAACAGACAGGAAAAGTGTTGCATGCATTCCTGCTTCCGACTTTGGCTCCTATAGCGAGGGCGGCGGGGGGGGGGGGCACAGGAAGAAACATGGCCGCGCCAAGTGGAGGTGGGGTTTGCCTTCCAGGCGCAGTCGAAATCCACCCAGTGCCTTAAAAGCTAGACTTCCTCCATTAACACCTTGCAAACATTACGGTCTGGTGGTGTATCAGTGCAAACACCAGGGCTACATCTGCTAAGACTTTGCACGAGAGCCAAGAGGGGTTGGCGCTAGGGAGAGGGGGAACGGAGAGCCTGCAGGCAGGAATTTCCTCGGGGTCTGATATCAGGTGGTGTTTTTGGCAAAGGATGCTCAGACAATAATATTTGGCCGCTCTTCCGTCCCGAGAGAGAGCCCCGTGCCTGGGTGATATATGGACAGCAGAAGGGAAAACTCCCAAAGCCCAGCCCCACCTTGACTCATGCAAACACAAGGTTGAATCGCAGTGCACCTCTACTCTGAAGTAAGCTCTGCGGGGCTTACTCCCATGTAAGACTCGTACAGTAAGAGGGTTGCGACTGCAAGCTTGCTCAACTTCTATATTTCTGTGCGTTTAGTTATTAGGCTAGCTTCTCTCTCTCTCACACCACAAACAAAAAAGCACCCTTAGAATACCCAGTACAGTGGAAACTCGGTTGTTCAATGCTTTGGAAGCTGAACAATTCAGAACCAGATCGCCGATAACCTGGAAGTGAACGCTTCCTGTTCGTGAACAATTTTTGGAAGTTGAATAGCGTGGTTTTTTTCATTTTCACCATTCCCTTTGCTGACAGCCCTTTGCTTTTCGGTTTGCGAACGTTTTGGAAGTCAAACGGACTTCCGGGTAATGGATTATGTTCGAAAACCGAGGTTCCACTGTAGAGACAAAGGTGGCTAACACCCACCAACTCTCACACTCGAGGAACGAAAGCCACTTTCAAAGCTCACTTCCTCCGTTCTGTGTGAAAAACCTTCCAGGATTGCCAACTGACCAGAAAAAGCACAAGCCCAGCCTGCTCCTATGTGCTTAATCTCAGCTTGATGGGACAGGAGAAGCCTAAGTATTGCCAGCTGCTAAGGGCTGTGGATTTGGTTAGTGGGATCTGCCAAGGCTGGCTGAGTAGTTGGCAACTTGGATTGTGGGCAGGAGTCATCGAGAGACCCATTCTGTGTGAATGTCCTTCAGCAGCTATTAACTATTTTTCTCCATGGGAAAAAAATATGAATCCCTGGGCATCTTACCAGGTTAGGAAGAGTTTACAGGTGTCAGCAAACTTTTTCAGCAGGGGGCCGGACCACTGTCCCTCAGACCTTGTGGGGGGCCAGACTACATTTTTTGGATGGAAATGAACGAATTCCTATGCCCCACAAATAACCCAGAGATGCCTTTTAAATAAAAGCACACATTCTACTCATGTAAAAACACCCTGATTCCCGGACCGTCCGTGGGCTGCATTGAGAAGGCGATTGGGCCGGATCTGGCCCCCGGCCTTAGTTTGCCTACCTATGGTTTATGCTATCTAGGGTTGCCAACTGACCAGGAAAAAAATCCAGTTTGATGCATAGGAATCAGCAGGTGCAGTTTATCGCCAGCATGAGCTCATGTCTGCAGATGAAACTGCAGAGCTAGAGACAAGAAGGGAAGTTGGCAACCTTCGTGCTAAGTCAGCATTTCTCTCCACCTCCCTTTCCTCATTCCACCCCCCCCCCCAATACCAGTTAAGAGTTTTGCATTAGAAGGGGAAGATCAAATAGCAAAGCCCAATCAATATTGGGGGGGGGGACCTAATGCTGTTTCTGGAGAAATGCCAGGTTACTAAGAACCGGGGAGGGGGAAGAAGAGAGGGAGAGGGAGATGAGTGGCAGGTGAGGAGGAAGAAGGAGGGTGTTTTCCTACTCCAGGCACTCAGCTCCCAACAGCTGATGAAACAAAACGTCTCCCTTGGCGGCAGAAGGATGGGACGAAGGGTGGCTGTGCAGTAGGGCAATGCAATAACTATTAAGGATGGCAGATGCTAAAAGATGAGGTGATGAGGCTCAGGAGCACTTTTGAGCCACACCTCCTGATGCTCAGCCCTATCCACCCACATGGGATTGTAGAGCTGGAAGAGAACCCAAAGGCTCCTCTAGTACAACCCACTGCAATGCAGAAATCACAGCTCAAGGATCCTTGGCAGGTGGCCAGAACACCTCTCGTTAAAACCCAACGAGTCCATCACCTTCTGATGGAGTCGGCTCCACTTTCGAACGGCTCTTACAATTGTAGTGCAACAAAACACCACCACCACAAACTGGCTTATAAGTATAAAACCAAATTTACTAGAATAATAACTAGAATAGAGATAGACTTGTAACCATTCAAACCACAAACATACTAAGGTGCCATGTGCAAGACAAAGCCTGGAGATACTGTAAACATGGAGTGGATAAACGTACAATTGTATCTTAACAAGTTAAGTAAAGGTAAAGGGACCCCTGAGCATTAGGTCCAGTCGTGGCCAACTCTGGGGTTGCGGTGCTCATCTCGCTTTACTGGCTGAGGGAGCCGGTGTACAGCTTCCGGGTCATGTGGCCAGCAGGACTAAGCCGCTTCTGGTGAACCAGAGCAGCGCACCGAAATGCCGTTAGGTAAAGGTAAAGGGACCCCTGACCATTAGGTCCAGTTGTGACTGACTCTGGGGTTGCGGCACTCATCTCGCTTTACTGGCCGAGGAAGCCGGTGTACAGCTTCCAGGTCATGTGGCCAGCATGACTAAGCCGCTTCTGGCGAACCAGAGCAGTGCACGGAAACGCCGTTTACCTTCCCGCCAGAGCGGTACCTATTCATCTACTTGCACCTTGATGTGCTTTCGAATTGCTAGGTTGGCAGGAGCAGGGACTGAGCAATGGGAGCTCAACCCGTTGCGGGGATTCGAACCGCCGACCTTCTGATCGGCAAAGTCCTAGGCTCTGTGGTTTAATCCACAGTGCCACCTGCGTCCCTTATTTTAACAAGTTACATGTGCAAGAAACTTTATATACGTGGTTACAAGTCTATCTCTATGGTAGTTATTATTCTAGTAAAATTGGTTTTATACTTATAAGCCAGTTTGTGGTGTTGTTGTTGTTTTGTTGCATTATTATTACTGTCACCACATTTGATACTTTGTGTGTATCTTACAATTGCAGAACTGCAGAGTTGGAAGGGACCACAAAGGCCATCGTCAGAAACTAGGTTTCTCCTCTCCTGGCTCATGGCAGTGGGATAGCCGGGAAAAGGAGAAGACGCTCCGTGCATGAGCAAAGGTGAGTTGCGCCACGTCATATCTTGGCAAGCTCCAGGCTTGAGTGCTGCTGGCGCTGAGAGCAGCTTTGGCTGCCAGATCTGGCACAGCTCGCCCCTCTCCCCAGCCGCAAAACAAGACGTTCTGTCTCACTTTCAACGGACAGCTCAGCAGTAATAGAAGCTCTCCCCAGGGGGCTGCAGAATCGACTTCCAAGTAAAGGATGGTGGCCAGGGACCTGCCAGAAACGAGTGCATCAGGTTATTGTCTCGGGAAAAGGCCAAATGACCCACTTGGGTAAATTTGGTCCTATGTTGCTTTGCAACTTGGCAGCATCTATGGTCAACCAGGCATCGTCCAGGTCTGGACTACAGATCCCATAAGTCAATGGCTGGCAATGGCTGATGGCAGCCTAAACAATGATAACAGCCCAATTCTTTTGGACATCAATCCTACAAGAAATATGCAAAATAACTAAGCAAGTACAGTGGACACTCGGGTTGCGAATATTTTCCATGCAGGATGCACGTTCGCAACCCACAGTGGCACGTCTGCACATGCGCGGGTTGCAATTTGGTGCTTCTGCACATTTAGCGCTTCTATGCATGCACAACTGCTGAAACCTGGAAGTAACTCGTTCCGGTACTTCCGGGTTTCGGTGGTCCGCAACCCGAAAAAACGCAACCTGAAGCATCTGTAACCCAAGGTATGACTGTATGAGAAGTCTCCCCAGAACTGGCCCCACTAAACATCTTCCAAGACAACAATGGCCACTCACATCACAAAGAGCTCATAACCCACCTACCCTCAGCAGCCAGAAGCATCATAGCCAGACACTGGAGAGACCTGTCAGGAATAAGAATGGACCAATGGTACCAAATAGTATGGGAAACAGCCCTACTAGAAAAACTAACCAACAAACTGAAGCTGACACGGGGACAAATAGAAGACGCCTTCACCCCGGTATGGCTCCCCTTTATCACATACACAGCCCAACAAGACAACGACAAAAATCCACCAACAGCATACAAATCAATATGGCTAACCTGATCCAAACACACCCACCACCCAACCCACTCACAAACGAAAACAAATCTCACTACAGCCAACCAAAGACAACCAACCACCTCCCAGGCCACCCCCAACCTCTCTCACAACCGATGAAATACAACAAGCGGATAGTAAGGAGACCCACACAAGTGATGCTGACACAAAACCTCACACATACACTAAGTAGAATAGAAGCATTGCCACCTGACCGCACCCCAAATACCATTTTCCCCTCCACCTCTTTTTCCCTTTTCTTCCTAAAGGTAAAAGATAAAGGGACCCCTGACTGTTAGGTCCAGTCATGGACGACTTTGGAGTTGCGGCGCTCATCTCGCTTTATTGGCTGAGGGAGCCGGCGTACAGCTTCTGGGTCATGTGGCCAGCATGACTAAGCTGCTTCTGGCGAACCAGAGCAGCGCACCGAAACGCCGTTTACCTCCCCGCCAGAGTGGTACCTATTTATCTACTTGCACTTTGACCTGTTTTCAAACTGCTAGGTTGGCAAGAGCAACGGGAGCTCACCCCGTCGTGGGGATTCGAACCGCCAACCTTCTGATCGGCAAGTCCTAGGCTCAGTGGTTTAACCCACAGCGCCACCCGCGCCCCTTCCCTTTTCTTCCTAATGTAACACTAATGTCCCACAACAAACTGATCCGTAGAAAACGCAACCTGAAAAAAGGAGACACTGCACGTACTTTTGTAAACAAAGAAATCTATCATAAAAATAAACCGTTTTTAAAAAATGAAAACAGCCTTATTTGCTGATGTGCATTAAAGGCGCCCCACCCAAAAAACAACAGCAACCCCTGGAGGGCACCAAGTTGGCCAATGCTGATTTGAATGATGGCCAGGCCAGTCTGGCACACAGACTGTTCTAACCCTGGCCAGCCCCTGGATCTGCACAGCTTCATCTTGAGCGGCAGCAGCAGACTCCCCACCTGCTTAAGCCCATCGCTAAGAATGATCGACGGCAAGTTTCGCAGCCCTGCCAGCCGGGTCATCAGATAATGGGCACGGAAGCAGCAGCATCCATCTACCGAGAAAGTTGTTGCAGGCCACGTTAAAGAGGTTTCTGAAATGGATGAGCTGCAATATCCCTGGGCTCCCGCGGCCCAAGGAAGGAAACTGAAACCCATCCATTTCAGAAACCTCTTTAATGTAGCTGAGCGACAGGAGTCCATCTCGGCTCAGGGAAGCCGGCCTTAGGTTGGGCTGAGCTACTCACAGTGACTCCCACCCCCAAAAAAATTAACAAAAGCCCTCCAGGTTGCTCAAGCTGCCATCCCTCTTGAAGGAGGGCTCTGGAGAGGGGGCGCAACTCAAACCTATAAATTCCTGAAATCTCCTCCGATTTGCCTACACGTTCCAGGAGTGAATCTTATTCGCGAGAAGAAAATCAAGAAACACGACAACTTCCTCATTCTCTTAGAATGGCAACGGTGCCCATGTGAGAGCCCTGGAAATTAGGAATGGGCAAATAACGTATTTTTTGCTCTATAAGACGCACTTTTCCCTCCTAAAAAGTAAGGGAGCGAATGCAGGCTGTGCGGCTATCCCAGAAGCCGGAACAGCAAGAGGGATCGAGAATATTTTTTTTCTTGTTTTCCTCCTCCAAAAACTAGGTGCGTATTATGGTCTGGTGTGTCTTATAGAGCAAAAAATATGGTAGTTCATTCAGGGTTCCTCTCCTTTTTTTCCTTACAAAATTCAGTTCTTATTTTTGCATGTTTGTATTTTTTTTAATTAAAAAAAAAGTTTATTAAAAAAAAATCGGAGTTTTAGTACGTTTCCTCCCCCCTGCAGATAGATATTTTACCCTACTATACACATTTTCCGGCTGGAGAACTGCATCGGAAAATTCAGTGAAGTGCAAATTTCAAAGGATAACCAAGTGTGGTTCAGCAGTGCTGCCGGTGAGGTGCAGCAGTTAAGATCGTCGGATGAGGACCTGGGAGAGACCAGGGTTCAAATCTCCACTCAGCCACAAAGCTCGCTTGGTGAGTTTGAGCCAGTCACTGCCTCACAGGGCTGTTGTGGGGGGAAAACAAGGAAAAGGAAGGCCAGAAATAAAACAAGCCAGGAAACAAATGAACGCCATTCCGGTTTGTTTCAGATGGAGCAAAGCAGGGAGGTTCACGTTAAAATGTAAAAGGAGTCGAATTTCTCCGCTAATAAAACAGTAGCATATTCTGGGGTGAGGATGGCCCTCTTTGCTCTGTGCTGGATGGGACTGATGGGCACTCTAGCACAAAACGTCTCGATGGTGCCAGGCTGGCAAAGATGGCTGAAGAGAAAGACAGCAAGCTGTGAATGGAAGATCAGCAACAGGGGTTGCCTGGAATGTCCTCTGTTGAGAACCTCCCCACCTTAGCTAGGGGCTCACCCCCCCCCCACTAAGTAGAAGAATAGAAATATAACCACCTGACCCCAACCCACTCACCATTCCCCCCTCCCCCCTTCCTTCCTTCCTTCCTTCCTTCCTTCCTTCCTTCCTTCCTTCCTTCCTTCCTTCCTCTTAACTGTTTAAACCAATTCATGAACCAAGAACCTGTACATTGACCACTAACAATGAAACATATGTTGTAGCTCTTTTTCCACATTTATTATGCTATTTTTGTGATGTACAAATGACATGAAAAAACTTGGTATACTTGTTTGTGTAACGTTTCTCTTGCTTATAAAACCCAGTAAAAGCAAGCAAGCAAGCAAGCAAGCAAGCAAGCAAGCAAGCAAGCAAGCAAACAAACAAACAAACAAGGGTCTCATCCCCACTTCCTCTTGCCATGCAACATTTCCCCAGGGAAACCACTCTTTAGTGTTCAATTGGAGCAAACAGCAATCGGGTTTTCTGCAGATTTAGAGCTAAAGAGTGGTTTTTCCCTGGAAAAGGAGAGTGGCAGGGGGAACACTGCTTGGACCCATGTTTTCTTGGCACGGGAAGAGCGGAAGTGTCGCCAAGCCCAGAGCAAGCTGAGAAGTTCCAGGACTTGAGCAGAGAGCCCAGGGGGGTCCTGGCCCTGTGCTTTATGCTCCTCTCCCACCCCACCCTCCCGAGGGGTCCCAGAAGCCCCTCTGCCCCAATCCCAGAGCTCCAACTCAGGCTGCGCTCCCCAGCAAGAGAGCGGCTGCGATTTATCCCCGGCAACAGCCTCCCTGCCCCCTCTGTTACCTTGCTCCGGCTTCCAAGGAGACTATCAATCCTCGCTGCCGCTCTGGATGGATATGACAAGGGGAAAATAGCAGGAATAATCAGAGGCAACCGGGACCCATCAACAAGAGTCATGCGTCCTCGGAGAAGTTGTCCCACCAAAAACTCCTGGAAGCGGGAGATTTATTGGGGAGAGGGGGGCGGTCCCTGGAGGAACCAGGCAAGCTGTTCATCATGCAAAGGAAAGACGTGCGCTCCTCAAGGATAGATTCTCAGCGAGGTCTCCCTGCGGAGGAGGAGGAGGAGGAGAGCATAGAGGGAAGACAATTGCCAGGAGCCACCAGATCCAACTGGGGATTTCTATCTTCTCCGCTCCTTCACAGACGGATTTCCACCTGGCCTTCTGTGTGCACGGAGAAAGCGGTGTTGCTCTTGTGAAAAAGTCTCTCTCTCTCTGTGTGTGGTCCTTTCTCCCACGCAGCAGGAGGTGGGGGCACTTGGGGGGGATCCACCAAGGCCAAGGGGGATCCACTAAGGCCAGAAAGGAAAGCGGGTGGTGCTGGGGTCTAGACCACTAAGCCTCTTGGGCTTGCCGATTGGAAGGTCGGTGGCTCGGGGTGAGCTCCCGTTGCTCTTTCCCAGCTCCAGCCAACATAGCAGCTCAAAAGCACACCAGTGCAAGTAGATAAATAGGTACCACTGCAGCGGGAAGGTAAATGGCATTTCTATACGCTCTGGTTTCTGTCATGGTGTTCTTTTGCACCAGAAGCGGTTTAGTCCTGCTGGCCACATGACCCGGAAAGCTGTCTGTGGACAAACGCTGGCTCCCTCGGCCTGAAAAGCGAGATGAGCACCACAACCCCAGAGTCGCCTTTGACTGGACTTAACCATCCAGGGGTCCTTTACCTTTACCTTTATTAAGGCCAGAGAGCTGGACCATAAAGAAGGCTGATCGCCGAAGAATTGATGCTTTTGAATTCTGGTGCTGGAGGAGACTCTTGAGAGTCCCACGGACTGCAAGAAGATCAAACCTCTCCATTTTGAAGGAAATCAGCCCTGAGTGCTCACTGGAAGGACAGATCGTGAAGCTGAGGCTCCAAGACTTTGGCCACCTCATGAGAAGAGAAGACTCCCTGGAGAAGACACTGATGCTGGGAAAGATGGAGGGCACAAGGAGAAGGGGACGACAGAGGACGAGATGGTGGGACAGTGTTCTCGAAGCTACAACGATGAGTTTGACCAAACTGCGGGAGGCAGTGGAAGACAGGAGGGCCGGGCATGCCCCAGGGGGTCACGAAGAGTCGGACACGACTTAATGACTAAACAACAACAAAGGCCAGAGCAGTCCAGGCAAGTTTCTGCCAGGGTTCAGTTTTTACCAATGGAGAGGGACCAATAAGTCACGTTATCGAATGTGGAGGCACAGTTCCCCAATCTCACACCTGTGAGGACTCTTGGTAGGGGCAGGGCAGGTAAGAAGAGCCTGCTGGATCAGGCCAATGGCCCATTTAGCCCAGGATCCTGTTCTCACAGTGGCCCATCAGATGCCTGTGGGAAACCCGCCAGCGGGATTTGAGCTTGAGTGGTTTGAGACTGTGGTTTCCAGCAACTGGTAACCAGAGGATAGCCATGGATAGCAGAGACTGATACCCCTCTCCACCTCCATGAATCTGTCTAATCTTGTTTCAAAGCCATCCAAATTGGTGTTTATCACTGCCTCCTGTGGCAGGGAGTTCCATAGTTTAACAAGGCACCGCATGAAGAAGTAAGGTACTTTTCCGTTTTGGAGAAATATCAGCCTTCCCAACCAGGTGGACTCCCCTCAGCCTCTGCCAGCACAACCATGCCTAAAGCTCCTACAACTCCTTTTATTAAAACAATTATCTTTTTTCAGTAGGAAAAAATGTTGCAAAACTAACCGGGCCTGTGCTCTATTTGGTCCCTTTAAAAAAGGTTTCAAATAGATTACCCCAGTCAATTAGAGGTTGCAGGCCTAATTATGAACATTAAACGCTAAAGTATTCTAGTGTTTTCATAATGGTTCTGTTTTGTTTTTAATGGGCATTTTTGATTCGTATAATAGTTTTCTTATTATTGCGTATCACCTTGGGGTCCCTTGCAGGCAAAACGGTGACTTTTAAATATTTACAATAAATAAATAAAAGTAAAAGATTCCTTTATTCGGCTATCTAAGCAAAAATCATTGAATTGTAGACTTGGAAAGGATCCCAATCATCACCTTGTCCAAAATGACGCCAACAATATTCTAATCTGTTTTCTTAAGATGTTCCCTTTGGGATGGGGGCTGTTCACACACACCAAACTTTTTTTCAGTGTCTGCACAACATTGTCAGCATCAAAATACCAGCCTTTATCCCCCTCCCACAATAAAATTTCAATCCAGAATTAGACTTTCTGCAGAAAACCCAGTTAAGACCCCCATCTGAAAGCACCCCCAGGTTCTGAAATAAGCAGTTGGGTGCTGAACTTCATAATTCTTCTGCATAGAACCACAGTGAGGCTGGAGACGGGATGAAGATTCATCACTGCTTTCCATGTACAAAATGTGGCTCTCTGGGAATTGGTGGAAAAATGTAGCATATTCATGTATTTGCTTGTACAAATTGCCTATCACCCCTTCAGGATAAATATTCCCACCACGGCTAACAAAACAGCAAAGCAATAAACTCGGAACAGCAGTAACTT
Source organism: Podarcis muralis (assembly GCF_964188315.1). Classification (NCBI taxonomy): domain Eukaryota; kingdom Metazoa; phylum Chordata; class Lepidosauria; order Squamata; family Lacertidae; genus Podarcis; species Podarcis muralis. The sequence continues at coordinate 65,355,961 of NC_135665.1, read as the reverse complement.
TCAGATAAACAGCAGAACAAGACCAACGATAAAGGCAGCAGGATAAAAACAGACGTTAGCCTTGGATCAGTGTTTGCCAACCTGGTTTTGGACTACAAATCCCATCAGCCCCTGCCAGCACTGATCTAGCCATTGCACCAAGCTGACAGCTTGTACCATGGGTAGGGAAACTGAGGCCCGGGGGCCGGATCTGGCCCAATCGCCTTCTAAATCCAGCCCACAGACGGTATGGGAATCAGCATTAATTTTTACATGAACCAATGGATTCACGTGACAATGAGATTCTGACTAAACATCAGGAAGAACTTTCTGACAGTAAGAATTGTTCAGAGGGGGAACGGTCTCCCTCGGAAGACAATGGACTCATTAAACCACAGAGCCTAGGGCTTGCCGATCAGAAGGTTGGCGGTTCGAATCCCCACAACGGTGTGAGCTCCTGTTGCTCAGTCCCTGCTCCTGCCAACCTAGTAGTTCGAAAGCACGTCAAAGTGCAAGTAGATAAATAGGTACCACTCTGGCGGGAAGGTGAACGACGTTTCCATGCGCTGCTCTGGTTCGCCAGAAGTGGCTTAGTCACATGACCTGGAAGCTGTACGCCGGCTCCCTCGGCCAATAAAGCGAGATGAGCGCCGCAGCCCCAGAGTCGGCCACGACTGAACCTAATGGGCAAGGGTCCCTTTACCACTTAATGTGTCCTTTTATTTAAAATGCATCTCTGGGTTGTTTGTGGGGCATAGGAATTCATTCATTTCCCCCCCAAAAAAATTCAGTCCCGCTCCCCACAAGGTCTGAGGGAGAGTGGACCGGCCCCCTGCAGAAAACGCTTGCTGACCTCTTCCCTGTACTAATGAGAGGAAGCTGAATGGAAGCACATTCAGAGAACATACAAGGAATATTTAAAACAAAAAAGGGATGGGACACACAGAACTGAGAGGGCAGGAAATGAGATCTCCACTCATTTCCAAATACGCTGCCTGAATTCTAAGGCTCAGCTCCCTTTAAAGGACACTGGAAACTTTAAAAACTCTAGGAAGAGACTCCTCTTACGGAGACAGTCCAGGTCTCCAGTCCAGCAAAGGGCAGGGAAGGAGGTAACAACTTGTGCCATCGCCCCCAGGGGGCAAGATTCCCTGAAGTGCATGATCCTGACTCCTCCTCGCGCTGCTGCCTGGATGTGGCTCCTTCCCAAAGCCTTGATCTCCCCACTTTTTCCAGGAGGAGGCGGAAAGAGTTACACACTGCAGTGCCCTCCCCTAAATTTGAAGACTGGGAGGAACTCCTCTCGCGGCCTCAGGGGACGGCCAGAGGTGCAGCAATTAGACATCCAGGAGGCTTGCCAAGGACTCCAGATGTTTAATTAAAAACCCCTCCAAAATCACCTCTATTCACCTGCTAAATGGGAGAGGGAGCAGGGGCTGGGAAGGACGTGCTGCCAGGAGGCTGCTGCGCCTGGGACCCCCTTTCCAGCCTCCGCAACCTGCGCTGAGCTTCTCTCCGTCCCCCAGGTCGTGGGCTGGTGCTGGGTGTGAGAACTGAGTCTTTCTTCAAGGCTCGGGGCTTAGGAAGGCTGCAGGCTGCCCTCCTCCCACCCCGTAAAGAGAGTGTTATGTACCGAGTTGAATAGGATCAAAATTGCAGCAGTCTGGTTGGTCCTAGCACAATAGGATTCAGAATGCAGCAGCCTGATTGGTCCTAGAACAATAGAATCCAGAATATAGCAGTCTGATTGGTCCGCAGGAGCCACCCAATCCAGCTCCAGGTGGAAGTGAATCCACAACCTGATTGGCCTACAGGAGAATCCCGGAATTAGCCAATCACGTGGGGCCCTTTGTATAAATAATGTATATAAAGCAGACATTTCAGGGGAACTCCCATTGCCCCTCACTACTATGAGCTGAATAAAGAGCATGAAATCCACTCTCGACTCCGAGTTTATTTCAGAGAGAGAGAGAGAGCGAGAGAGAGAGAGAGCGCCACATGCATTTGGGAAGGCCTGACTCTCTTGCAGGAAGAAGCCAGGGGGTCTTCTGGCTAAACGGCCTCGGCCTAGTGTACCTGAAGGAGCGTCTCCACCCCCATCGTTCTGCCTGGACACTGAGGTCCAACTCTGAGGGCCTTCTGGCGGTTCCCTCATTGCGAGAAGCCAAGTTACAGGGAACCAGGCAGAGGGCCTTCTCGGTGGTGGCACCTGCCCTGTGGAACGCCCTCCCACCAGATGCCAAAGAGAACAACAACTACCAGACTTTTAGAAGACATCTGAAGGCAGCCCTGTTCAGGGAAATTTTTAATGTGTGACATTTTAATGTATTTTTAATCTTTGTTGGAAGCTGCCCAAAGTGGCTGGGGAAATCCAGCCAGATGGGCTGGGTACAAATAATAAATTATTATAATATTATCATTACTACAGGAAAACCATGAGCGCCACCCAGAAACGCCAAGCTGTGTTGTGCTTGCCTCCCCCGTCGCTGCCTGAGATCACTTGGTGCGGGACAGGTGAGTGAGAGGCAACACGATATACCGTATTTTTCGCTCTATAAGACGCACCAGACCACAAGACGCACCTGGTTTTTGGAAGAGGAAAACAAGAAAAAAAATATGCTGAATGTCAGACGCCAGAACAGCAAGAGGGATCGCTGCGCAGTGAAAGCAGCAATCCCTCTTGCTGTTCTGGCTTCTGGGATAGCTGCGCAGCCTGCATTCACTCCATAAGACGCACACACATTTCCCCTCACTTTTTGGGAGGGGAAAAGTGAGTTATAGAGCAAAAAATACGGTAAATTTATAAAAGGATGCATGGCAAGGAGAAAAAGGAGGGGGGAAAGTTGTAGTTCAGCGCCCTGTTCTCACGGCAGCAAACCAGAGGCCCCAATGGCAAACCGGCCCCTGGCCTTAGTTTGCTTACTCATGCTGTAACAGGACCAGTTCTGCCAGTCCAAGTGATCAATGAGGTAATTTGTGGGAGCTTTCCCACCCTGTCAGGTGCTTACGGGCCCAGCCAGGCGCAGTCACCCCATTGCAACGCTTCGTTCTCCCATGGCATCTCCTACAGCTAATGTCGTCAAGTTGGGCTGGCAACCTCTGGAAGAAGAGAGGGAGAGCGCAGGGCACAGCGCATGAGCTCCATTGCAGCTCTGCTTGGTTACGGGAGCCCTTCATTATCATAATCCCTTTCCCAGCTGAGCTTTTTAGTCTCAGTGACAAATTTATAGGGCTCGGGAACTTTGGAGGAGGGAAAAAAAGGAGTCTGCAAGTTCTGGACACTCTTCAAGGACTGGCGAGCGGCCAACTGCTTGCTGGCTCTGGGACAGGGAGCTGGGATATAAATACCTAGGAAGGGATTAGAGGAAGTGTAGTGTAGCTGTTGCGTCCCTTGCTAGCGATGAGCTGCAGATTCGAAAGAGACAGGCGTGCAAGGCAGGGGCCGGCAGCAGCAACCCAGCTCCTCTGCTGGAGCTCAGGGTGTTCCTTTCTTGCACCCGATCCGCACACCTGAAACAGCCAGAATTCCCAGGACGGAGCCGCGAGGTTCCTAACGCAGGTCACACACCGACGCACCAGTGCGCACATGCACATTTCTCTCACTTTGCATCACAGCGCATAGGCTCCTTTCCAGGAGGAAGGAGCTGCCAAAAACCCTTGGCTGCCCCTTTGAGCAAACAGGCTGTTTCCCAGCCCACAGGACCAGACCCTTCAACCTCCATGCTTAGCACTTTGGGGGCGAGAAAGAGAGACGTGTTGTTAATGGCCGGCAGGTACGCGCTGGCTGTGACAACCCACACGCAGCTGTTGAATTGGGGGGGGGGCGCGAGGCGGACCGAGGGGGCTCTGGAGAGGCGGGTGCAGAGCGAATGACGCCAGGTAAGACCCCACAATCGACTTAGCCTAAGCATCCTTCTCCCAAACAGAGGGGACCTCTAACAGATGCTTTGGAACCAGGTGGAACAGGCCTATGGGTACCAATGAGAGGCTGCTTCCTCCTCGCGAGAAACCTCTGGGGGTTTTTTCCTGGCGGATGTGCTCCTGATGACCGGAGCACTGAGAACAGTTCTGTTGCTTCAGCTCCAAAAGGATGTTGTAGAGTTCAGAAAGGTTCAGAGAAGGGGGACCAGAAGGATAAAACCGATGCCATTGTACATTGAAAGAAAGTTACTGTATTTTTCGCTCCATAAGACACACCTGATCATAAGACACATCTAGTTTTTAGAGGAGGAAAACAAGAAAAAAAAATTCTGAATGAAACAGTGGATGTATGATTTTTGTGGTTCATACTGTGGCCACAGAAATGTGATTTGACGGTGAGTTTGGGGTTGCCCAATGCAAAAATCCACAGAATCCATGTGGATCCGTGCTTTGTAACCACGTTTTTGCGCCATTGTGGTCCCATGAAACAGTGGGTGCGTGATTTTTTTGGTGCAGGCTGTAGCCATGGACATGCTATGAGATCTGACGGTGAATTTGGGGTGACCCAATGCAAAAATGATGGTTGGATAGTGTTTTTGAGGTTACCAGCATGAGTTTGACCAAACTGCGGGAGTTAGTGGAGGACAGAGGTGCCTGGCGTGCTCTGGTCCATGGGGTCACGAAGAGTCGGACACGACTAAACGACTAAACAACAACAACAACAACAATGCAAAAATCCATGGGCTTTTACCTCCCCCCTCCCAGGCAGCCTCCTTTATTGCTAGCGTCCCTTATCTCCCTCCTGATCGCTTCCTGATCAGCGGCTTTGTTTCAAGGAGGAATATCCGATGTGTTACAAAGTAGAAAGAGATAGAGATGTTAGTTATAAGTTTGAAATGTAATAGGGAAAATAAGAAATGCATACTGAGAGATTAGATTGGACAAAAAAATTGAATAAGATGTAAAAGTATGTTTAATTATTGCTGAAAATGGTATAAATCAAAATTTATATATATGGTATAAATCAATACACACACGCACACACACACACACACACACACACACACACACCAATGTGCTGTGTCAAGAAGGGCTTTCTTTTATCCGCCCTGAATCCTCCAACATTCAGCTCATCTGAATATCCCCACTGCATTCTAGTGCTATGAGGGCAAAAAACTCCCCCCATCAACTTTCCCCATGCCACTTGGTCAGTGTGTGGTGTTACAAGGCTGCAGGTTCGATCCCCGCAAGGGACAGCTGCATATTCCTGCATTGCAGGGGGGTAGGTCTACATAAATGGTTCCCAACTTTTTGGGGGGCTGTGCCCCACCTAAGCACCTATAAAATCCTAATGCCACCCCCTGCCCCCCTGACATATAATTCTTATTATTCAAACAGTGAACTCCTATTCCCATGGAGGAAGCCTAAAAGGCCATGAACTGTTAACAGCTCATTCCTCTAATCACCCCCCTTAAAAAGCAAATTGCTCCCCTGTGGGGCATGTGCGCCACGTTGGGAACCACAGGACTCGATGTTCCTCAGGGTCCCTTCCATCTCTGCCGTTCTACGATTCACTCTCCAGGCTGAATGAGCCCCGAAAGCTTTGCTGAATGCCTGCCAAAGAAACCACGGCATTTTAATTTAAAAATAGATAAGCAAGGAAATTCATAAACAAAGCCTCATGTGTGTTCCGAATTCCAGCGTTCAAAATATTTTGGCGTTCAAGGTGCGATGTGACAAATCGGCAAGTGGGTGTTTTCGGGGGACGGATACGGCTGAGGTCAACGCTGAGAGCCTCCCCTCTCCCAGAACTAGGATGCAGAGAGCTGTTCCTCTGGCGCTGGTCTCTCCCTTCCATGTGCTCTTCGTCTGCTTAATGCAAAGTGAGCGCACCGATCCTTCTCTGTCAAGTGATTTAAGTGTGGGCCGACTCACAGGCCCCTTCCTTGGCAGCTCTCTGGGTTGACTTGCAGGCAAAAGGGAGGAAAGGAGAAAACACGACTCTGATTAGCCCAGGAGATAATAACCTCAGGAAATGGCATCTTTCTGGTGTCCCCGTTCACCACATTCTTGCTTTCTCCTTCTCTGCACAGGATGGAAGCATCTAATGCACCCTTTGCGTGTCGAGGTCCCCAAGCCACCCCAATAAAACACATCTCACACAGAATTTTTGTTTAAGGTTTTTGGCATAATTTTGGCCACAACTCTATTCAAATACAAAAAATGTGAGTGGTTGCTTAGGCATTGGTTGCGACTATCTGTCCCGCCCGGGGACAGACTGACATTCTCACGCCCGCCAAAGTCAGAAAGGGAAAACATTTCGGGGAGAAAAATGGAGCTGGGAACCATGCCCTCACCTCTCCCCAAATGCTCCCTGGGACTCTTGCGTGGCCCTAGCCCTTTGTCAGGGATACAGACAAAAGAATGGTGAGCCCCTGGATTCTTTTAATGGAATTCCCTTGCAGCAGCAGCAGCATTGGAGGGGCACGCACAGCCAATCCATGCCCCTCCACCAACCAATTCATAAAACCAATGCCTAACCGCAACCTTACAAGTTGTGACGATTTGCCACGCAGTAGGCAAAAACCAAATGGCACCAGCCAATCCACCAAATAGACAAAATTCCTACCAGGCCCCTGCCCCCAAAGCAGACAACCCCATGACAGGCATAGCAAGGTCAATGCGAACAACCCTAAATATAGGGAGGGTGATCCGATGCGCGCAGCGAAAAGAAGAAGCTCAACGCTGCACGCAGGGAATCTAAAAATTCTTGGCTGTCAATCAAAAAATGGCAACATCAAATTCCCCCCAATGACAAGAGGAGCCCAATCACAATGGTGGCCAACTACAGTTACCTGCCCAGCAACAGTGGGATGTCTTGTTAGACCTCACCACAACACGTGCTCTCCATGAAGAAGAACACGCTTTCTCCAAAGGCTCCGCCAACCATGTGCAGCCTTTCATCCGACGTCCATGCCCAGAGTCATGCCTTGAATGCTCTGCAGCCCACAAAGTCACACCAAATCATAGAATCAAAGAACTGTAGAACTGGAAGGGACCCAAGGGTCATCTAGTCCAACCCGCCGCAATGCAGGAATTTCAACTAAAGCTGAAGGCCATCCAGGGCCCTCTTTAGCATATGTGCTACCAGGGTGCAAAGATCCACCCAGCACCCAGGGGCTGGGACTCAACTGAGCTTTTTTTTGGGGGGGGGGATCGCTCACCTGTAACAACGATGCAGCGGGGGAAACTGCTTTTCTTTGACGCTACGGAGTAACAGAGCGACGGAGGAGGGGGGCGGGGACTTCCGCTCCATTACTTTTCACCTCCACCGATTGATGCAGTAGTTAAACATTTTGGTGCCCCCCAGAATTCAGCGCTCGGGTGCACAGCACCCCTTGCACCCTCGGGGAAAGACGGCCCTGAGGCCATCCGACCTCTGCTTAAAAACCTCCAGTGAAGAAGAGTCCACCGCCTTCCATGAGACACATAAGCCTTCAATCGTATTACCGCTTGCCGCCAGCAGCCGCCAATCACCCGCCCAATTGCCGTAGCAGCCACCATTCGGCAGCAGCCATTGCCGCAGCCGCCAATCAATCACACTAACGACAGTGACAATCTACTGCTCGCAGCAGGAAACAATTCACTGTCCCCCCTTTGCACTACCCGTGTATAAGATGACCCCATCCCTCCCCTATTTTAACGTCAGAAAACCTCGTCTTATACACTGAAAAGTACAGTACATTAAAGACATTAGCAGCAGCAGCAGCAGCAGCAGTTATGTTCAAATGTAGCCACAACGACAACAATGTTCAAATGTAACCAGGGCAGTGATGTCTTCAGACTCAGATGTGCAATGGACGGTGGGCATTTATCTGCAAAGGAGAAGTATCTTAGCCTGGAAGCTGTAGCCATGCCACCAACACTGCTTGACTAGACGAGTACACTGCTCAAATCTGGGGAATGATGCCAGTTTTGCAGAATAAGAATGTTTCCTAAGCATTATCCAGGACCTTGTTTCCAAGGTCTGTGGGGGTTCTATCAGGGACGGAGCAAATCCTGGGGTCCCCCGAGCATGCGTGACTTGCAGCCACCTCTTAACATGCTCAGAGAACCCTGGGCTTCCACTTGGGGAGCCCAGAGGCATCACACAGGTCCACTTCCCTTTTATCTCCTTCTCTTAAATTTTTGACCAATAACTTGGTCTTATTTTAATTTATTTTCAAACCTGCTACTTGCCCAAACGCCTGAATTCTTTCTAACACTGTCGGAAGATAATTTTTTGGATCTTCAATTGTAATTACCAGATCATTTGCATAGGCTTTCAATTTATATTCCACTTGGGGAGCCCAGAGGCAGCAAACAGGTCCTCTTCCGAGGTGAGGCTTCATGGCAAAGAGCGTCCAAAAGCGGAAGCGGCAAAGGCTGCTCCCCACCCCCACCCCCATTGGCCACCCCAGGGCGAAGCATCTCCCTCTCTTCTCCACGGCTCCCCCTTTGACTCTTCGAGGAGTCGGCTGAGATTTCCACAAGCTCCCAACGAGGCTTCACGCTGAGGGGAGACGAAAAGCCAGGCAAGATTTAGTAGGGAGCATTATCAGGGGCTCAAAAGGATTTCTCTGCACTCTCTGAAGGATTTCACAGGAAATTACTAGGAGGCAGTGGGGAGGGCAGAGATTGGCAGTGGGGGAGAAGAGAGAGTCAAGGATATCACATCTCCCCATCGCCCTGTTTCCACATTCACTGCTAACGCTTCCTGGTGGGGCAGAGGAAGGGCAAGTCCTTGAATTGTGGGCGGGGGCAAAACCATGATGTACGGACCATGTCTGGGCTTTCAGGAGATGCCATGGCATAGTGGTCAGAGCGGCAGACTAGGACCTGGGAGAGAGCAGAGTTTGAATCCCTACTCAGCCATGAAGCTCACTGGGCGACTTTAATAATAATGATAATAATAATAATTTATTATTTATACCCCACCCATCTGGCAGGGTTTCCCCAGCCACTCTGGGCAGCTTCCAACGCAATATTAAAATAAAGTAATGCATCAAATTTTGGGCCAGTCCCTGCCTCTCAGCCTAGTCTACCTCACAGGGTTGTTGTGATGGGGCAAACCATGTATGTCATCTTGATCTCCTTGGAGGAAAAGCGGGCCATAAATAAGCAAGCAAATAATCCCCCCCCCCACTGTGCCTGCAACAGAAAAGGTTTCTCAGTTTCCACTGTGTTGTTATGAAGCAGAAAAAGCCCAGGTTGAATGCAAAGATCTGACCTTCTGGGAAACATGGTGTGGCCTTGGACCTGGGAGAGGATTCACGACGAGAGCAACAGATAATCATAAAATCATAGACCATCTCCCAACTCAAACTAGTTCGTTAAGAAAACCCCCAAACTCGGTTCTATGGGTGACTCTGGGTCAGCTCCCAGCGGTAGTTTATTGTTGTGCATTGTTTTTAAATTTATTGTTGTATATTGTTTTAATTGTTTGTTTTTCTTCTGGGACTGTACCCCCAAGTGTGATTTATAAGCTGGTCTCCGACCGTAATAAATTATCTATCTATCATAGACTCACAGAATTGCAGAGTTGGAAGGGAGCCCAGCGGTCATCTAGTCCAACCCCTTGCACTGCAAGAATTTCAGCTAAAGCATCCCTGACAGATGGCCATCCAATCTCTGCTTAAAAACCTCCAAGGAAGGAGAGGCCCACAATCTCCTCAGAGGACCTGTTCCACTGTTGAACAGCTCTTACTGTCAGAAAGTTTTTCTGTATGTTATTCAGAATCTCCTTTTTAGCAACTTGAAGCCATGAGTTCAAGTCCTACCCACATGGAACAAGTTTTCTCCCTCTTCCATGTGACAGCCCTTCAGGTATTTGAAGATGACTCATATCTACTCTCAGTCTCCTCTTTTCCTAGCAAAACATACCCAGCTCCTTCAACCGTTCCTCATCAGGCTTGGCTTCCTAACCACCTTGTCTTAAGACTTTGTGGTTTTTTCCCCCTTTATGCATGTCTGGAAAAGGCTTCCTGCTGCTGGAATGTTTTTTGTTGAATCGCACTACAGTGCCATATGGCAGAAGAGGATAATTATCAAGGTGATATTAATCATAATTTCACGTATACGTTCAGGGGGTCTGAACCCGTGGCGAATGACCAAGAGCAAGACCTTGGGGGTCAGAGAGAATACCTCAACAAAGACATCAACTCAGCTGTGGCAGCTGTGAAAAAGGCTAATTCCATGCTGGGATCATCGGGGAATGAGTCGAGAATGAAGCTGCCTGTATCTTAAGGCCATGATACAAACCTAGGCTGTGAATGGGTTTGAAATACAGTTCTGGTTACCTCACTGAAAAATGGATCCGGTGGAGTTGGGAAAGGTTAAGAAAAGAGCACGTGAAATGATCAAGGGGCTGGTAGAGGGACTCCTCTAAAGGAAAGCTTGCAGCATTTGGGACTCTTCAGAGTAGAGAAAAGGCAAGTACAGTGGTACCTCAGGATGCGAACGGGATCCGTTCCGGAGCCCCGTTCGCATCCTGAATAGAATGTAAGATGCGACAGCGCGTCACGTTTTTCCGCTTCTGCGCATGACATCATTTTAACCGTCTGCACATGCGCAAGCGGCGGAACTCAGAAGTAACACGCTCCATTACTTCTGGGTTGCAGCGGAGCACAACCTGAAAATACTTATCCTGAAGCTTATTTATCCCGAGATATGACTGTAAACGGTGACATGACATAAGGTAAAGGACCTCTGGACGGTTAAGTCAAGTCAAAGGCGACTATGGGGTTGTGGCGCTCATCTCACTTTACCTTCCCGCCACAGTGGTACCTATTTATCTACTTGCACTTTGACATGCTTTCGAACTGCTAGTTGGCAGGAGGAACTGTGGGAGGCAGTGGAAGACAGGAGGGCCTGGTGTGCTCTGGTCCAGGGGGTCACGAAGAGTTGGACACGACTAAATGACTCAACAACAACAAAGAGGGAACCAGTGGATTCAAATTACAAGACTCAACATCACAAATAGCTTTCTGGTGGTAAGAGCTGTTCAATAGTGGAGTGGACTCCCTCGGAAGGTAGTGAACTCTCCTACCTTGGAGGTTTTTAAGCAGAGGCTGGGGTGGCCATCAATTAGGAATTCATTAACTGTGAAGGTCTCTTCCAACTCTACAATTCTGTGATTCTATGCAAAGGGTGGGGAATGTTGACATGCAAGAGAAATTCTTGCCATACTTGCATTCTGAGCCAGTCTGGCAGCAGAATCTTGGAAAGGCCGTGGCAGTTGTTTGCCCGCGTTGCAAATGATCAGGTGGCAAATCGAGGGAATCTGCCAACTTGTCTAAAGCTTAAATAAATAATAGCAATAATAAATAAATCCACGGCTCGCATGCCAGTCTCGCAACTGAGCCTTCAGACAGCTGACTTAAGCACTCTGGCAACATCTGATTCTGGCAAGCCCAATAAAGCTACGATTTATCATTTCTATTCGTATCATTAGTCACGTCTATTAATATTGATTCAAGTTCATATATTTTAAATTTTAATCTTGTTTTGACTCTAAGCTGCCCCAAGCGCGCCCTTGATTAGTAGAGGGGCAGGACACAGACTTTAAAATAAATAAATATAATAAATAGTTATTGCAATTTAAATAATTTGCCAAGGACTTTGCAGCCTTGGCTGTTTTGATCTGACCCCTGGAAGGTTAGGCTTTTGTTGTAAAGGATTTTGTTGCAAAGCATATTTTAGGATGAAATGTGTACAACAATACATATTTTGTGGGAAAATATGTACAAGATTAAAATGGTGTGTGTGTGTGTGTGTGTGTGTGTGTGTGTGTGTGTGTGTGTGTGTGAATTTGAAGACTGATATAGAACCAGGCTGTAATGGGCTTGTAAATGAACACATGCAAAGCTGAGATGAACAGGAAAGAGATGGCTCTGACCATTGCTCCTGTTTTCCTTTCCCACCAGCTCAGAGGTTTGGCAGCACCTAAAATCTGTCTCTTCAGACATCGTGCCAAACGATAGCACAAACCATGCCTTGCAAAGCCATACCTCTATGTACCCATAGATTCTGGTTTCTCGGCTCACCCCAAATCACAGCCTGTCAATTCAGACATCCCACCAGACCACAGTCAAGCTTCCTTTGCTATGGTTTGGTGTGATGTCTGAATTTAGCCTAAGGCAACGCCGATCAACTTCACAGCGAGGAGAGCGTGAAGCAAGGATATTCCGTAGCAGTGGGCCTCCAGATCAAGCGAGAAAGAATTGTTTTGTAAAAACGCTCTGTGCTCCCGGGATTGGTGCAAAAGATTTTTTCCACCAGTGGCCCAGAGCGGCTTACCAGTGCTGCTTCATGGAAACTGGAAAAGCTCTTGCCTTGTTGGCATCAGGTCCAGAACACAGGGTTTAACTACAAAGGTTTTTTTGGTAGTTAAACCCAAGTTCAGTCTTGTTAAGCGTAATATAGGAACTGTAACTTTTAAGAGACTTTTCACTAGGAACTGAAAAGAGAAGAGCAAGCAATAGGCTGCCGGCAGCTATCAGGAAGCGAAATCCTGGCCTGGAAACACCAGGGGGTGCCAATGAAAGGTGTCTCAGAAGTGAGAAAAACCGACCCTGCGGAGTAGGGCGCCTTACCATGCTGGCTGCTCAGATCTGGCAAGCATAGCTGGCAATTGTGGTTTTTGTGGCTTGGAAAGAGGTAAAAAACTGGGCATAAGTGACCAGTGAACTCCTTGCCTCTGTGAAAAGGTTTTCGTTTCCTTTTCTTTTTTGGTAATTGTTTTCATTCTCACTTTCTAATACACAAAAAAGCAATAATGGTGACAATAAAGGGAAACGGGAAAGACGAAAGCAAGAAAGGAGAAGAAAAGGAAGGAAGGAAGAGAGGAAGGAATCAGGTCTTGCTCCCAAAACAGCCCTGAAGTCCCAGACAATAGCCCTCCACAAGCAAATTATCCAAGAACGTTTCCCCCAAAGGAATTCATAAGAAGAAGGCTGCTGCCAATCATGTTACTTCAATGCCTTCAACAAATGGGATGCCAAACTTTTTAGAAAAGGTGTCCTTCATTTTTGGATGGTGTAGCTTTCGGGTATCTCTCTCGCTAACTTTTCCACCAGAGCAATGGTCTGGAGGAGTCGTCAGCAAACTTTTTCAGCCGTGGGCCGGTCCACCGTCCCTCAGACCTTGTGTGTGTGGGGGTGTAGGACTATATTTTTTGGGGGGAATGAATGAATGCCCCACAAATCACCCAGAGATGCATTTTAAATCAAGGCACACATTCTACTCATGTAAAAACACCAGGCAGGCCCCACAAATAACCCAGAGATGCGTTTTAAATAAAAGGACACATTCTACTCATGTAAAGACATGCAGATTCCAGGACCGTCCACGGGCCAGATTGAGAAGGCGATTGGGCCGGATCCAGCCCCGGGGCCTTAGGTTGCCTACCCCTGTTCTGGAGTGAACAAAAGTATTGCATGTCTCCTGCGTTTGGCTGCAACGAGGCCGGCTACTGCAAACAGGAACCAAAGTAACTCTATTAGAAACCTCCGTTTCTGAACCATCAAATAGGGATAAAATAATAATAGTAATAGTAATAGTAATAGTAATAATAATAATAAATTTTATTTATACCCCGCCCTCCCCACCCAAGGCCGGGCTCAGGGCAGCTAACAACCAATAATAAAAACAAGTTGAATAAAAGGGCCGTGATTGGGTCCATAGGTAAAGACTGAGATGCGATCTGGCCTATTTATTTATTTAAAGCAGGTTTCTCCCCATCTGAGTCTTTGGGGTACCTGCTCCGCTCCCTTACCCAGCTTGACTGAGCAGCAAGAGAGAGACAGGGGTCATTTAGCAATGCTGGATAAATGCACATTTCCTTCTCAGCGCATGAGATGAGCAGGGTGGGGTCCGGTGGGTTCGCTCATCCTGGCTCATGGGTCACCAGCCACCTCGAACCCCACTCCCCTCACACACCAACACGTTTCCTCTCGTTTCCCTGCATCCTGAGCAGATGTTTGGGGGTCTGTTCGAGGGGACGGATCCCCTCTCCTTGATTTACGGCTGGACGTGACTTCTGCAGCCTCTCAGCGACGCCTCTCTCCGCCCCACACCCCCAGCCCCCTTTTTCCTACCCGCTTTTTACGGCCACTGCGCAGACGCCCCACAACCATTCCTCGCAAGTAACGCTTCCTGGCTTTTCCTTTTCAAAAAGCAAAAAATTAAAAAGAAATAAAAAGCCAGGGGTTGGATCCTGCTGAGCCACAAAGACCCAGATTCCCCACTTGCCATCTTCATTTCCTCTGCAGCTTTTTTTCTGTTCTCTGGGAGAGGGGTCCCTTCCCCAGACAACCCCCTGCTTCTCTCCTCGCATGTTTTCCCCGAGATTTATAATGTGTCAGACGCAGCTAGAGTGGTCTCTCCTGTTCCATATCACGTACGTGCTATTAAAAGGAACTCCAACAATATATCCCCACTGAGCGGGGTGGGTGGGACCCAAACCCCAACACATAATGCAAGCAGAAGAACGTAGTTGGAGGTCTCTTCATGAGAGAGTCATTTGGGAGGGGTCTCAAACATCAGCTGCTCTTAGCCATGAAGACTGCCTGGGGCTCCATAGTTCAGTGGCAGTCTACCTGTACAAACCAAGGGACGCGGGGGGTGCTGTGGGTTAAACCACTGAGCCTCTTGGGCTAGCCGATCAGAAGGTCGGCGGTTCGAATCCCCACGACGGGGTGAGCTCCCCTTGCTCGGTCCCAGCTCCTGCCAACCTAGCAATTCGAAAGCACAAAGTGCAAGTAGATAAATAGGTACCGCTCCGGCGGGAAGGTAAACGGCGTTTCCATGCACTGCTCTGGTTCGCCAGAAGCGGCTTAGTCCTGCTGGCCACATGACCCGGAAGCTGTATGCCGGCTCCCTCGGCCAATAAAGCGAGATGAGCGCCGCAACCCCAGAGTCGGCCACGACTGGACCTAATGGTCAGGGGGGTCCCTTTACCTGTACAAACCAGCAATAGTAACAGCAAAGTGAGGGTGCCTGCCTTCACCACCCCCCCGGTGCCCATCCAGTTGGCCTCTGCTGGGAACTGGTTGCTGGGCCAGGTGGACTTTGGCCCCATCCAGCACCTGGGAAAAAGGGTCGACCCTTAAACCACTCTAGGAATTGTAGTTCTGTGTTGCCTGACACAGCAAAGTGTCGCCTGAAAAAGCAAGCAGCTTTTTTTAAAAAAAAAAACTACAGTTCCCAGGTTTTTCTAGGAGAAGGAATGCCAGTTGAAAGGGGTGCCATAGTTCTTTAAATGTATGGTGCAGATGGGGCACAAGTCACGGAATGAGAGTTTCATAGAATTATAGAGTCGGAAGGGACCACCAAGGCTCTCAACTAAAGCATCCATGACAGGTGGTCGTACTTTGTTGCTCTTTATATATACACGGAACATTTTAAATGGAAACCTAAATCTCTATCATCTATCTATATCTATATCTATCTACATCATCATCATCATCATCATCATCATCATCATCATCTCTCTCTCTCTCTAGTGCTTTTTTTCTAAAAAATTTTTAAGGGTGCTCTCATTTTCCTACTCATATTGAAATACTGTCCTTCAACGAGGCCAAACTTAGATTCACAAAATGTTTAGGAGTATGCTGTGAGAATGGACGTCCGGCACACTTCCCTGTGCCTCTGCTTTTCCCACGTCCACTCGCAGAGTGTTGCGCTTGGCGGTGTGTGCCCTGTGTGGAGTAATCACAGGCCCCCCAGAAAAAAAAGCACTCTGTCTGTTTGTCTCTCTCTCTCTCTCTCTCTCTCTCTCTCTCTCTCTCTCTCTCTCTCTCTCTCTCTCGCTTAGGCCTTGGGAGACTGCAGCTCCTTCCCCAAGCTCTGCTATGTGGTCTATCAGAGTCATCTGTAGGACAGGAACAAATGAGGGAGACAACCGACTCCAATGAGCAAGAGACCCAAGGAGAGCTCTTGCTCAGGCCGTGGTTATGTCAAGGCAGAAGCATTTAGGAAAGGGAGGTGGTCAAGGTCTGCTTTGCTGGCAGGGGCGGATGTGAGAGTGTCCAAAACAGCTGGTTGGCAAAAGATGGCCTGTGGCACAGACCTTCCATCAAGTCTGGAAGATACGAGGCAGCTTGAGTAACAGCCCTTAAATTCAAGATTTCTGGATCTTGGGGAAAGCTGGAAAGCTTTTGAAATTTGACATGGCTTTTTCCTTGGTGCAAACTGGTCAATTGCATTCCAACCCCAAAGTCCCTGGCCAGGTCAGATGCCTGATATGGACTCCCTGATAGATGCTCTCTGTGCATGCCAGAGCTCCCTGTGGATACTGAGGAGAGGGGGGAACCAATTCAAACACCCCTCAAAATAAAATAAAAACTTGGAAGAGAACTCCCCTATAATAATAATAATAATAATAATTTATTATTTATACCCCGCCCATCTGGCTGGGCTTCCCCAGCCACTCTGGGCGGCTTCCAACAAAATATTAAAATACCGTAATGCATCATACATTAAAAGCTTCCCTGAACAGGGCTGCCTTCAGATGTCTTCTAAAAGTCTGGTAGTTGTTATTCTCTTTGACATCTGGTGGGAGGGTGTTCTACAGGGCGGGCACCACTACCGAGAAGGCCCTCTGCCTGGTTCCAGGTAGCTTTGCTTCTCGCAGTAAGGGAACCGCCAGAAGGCCCTCGGCGCTGGACCTCAGTGTCCGGGTAGAATGATGGGGGTGGAGACACTCCTTCAGATATACTGGACTGAGGCTGTTTAGGGCTTTCAAGGTCAGCACCAACACTTTGAATTGTGCTCGGAAATGTACTGGGAGCCAATGTAGGTCTTTCAAGACCGGTGTTATGTGGTCTCGGCGGCCGCTCCCAGTCACCAGTCTAGCTGCCGCATTCTGGATTAGTTGTAGTTTCCGGGTCACCTTCAAAGGTAGCCCCATGTAGAGCGCATTGCAGGAGTCAAAGTGAGAGATTACTAGAGCATGCACCACTCTGGCGAGACAGTCTGTGGGCAGGAAGGGTCTCATCCTGCGTACCAGATGGAGCTGGTAGACAGCTGCCCTGGACACAGAATTGACCTGTGCCTCCATGGACAGCTGTGAGTCCAGAATTGCTCCCAGGCTGCACACCTGGTCCTTCAGGGGCACAGTTACCCCATTCAGGACCAGGGAATCCCCCACACCTGCCCGCCCCCTGTCCCCCCAAAACAGTACTTCTGTCTTGTCAGGATTCAACCTCAATCTGTTAGCTCCCTTAAAAATGTTCTGAAGAAGCCCTCAAAGAAAACAGCCCCCCTTTGCTCCGGTTTTCTGAAGAAGCAAATATGCAGAGCGGCTGTTGACAAATGAGTGACGCTTGGAACAAGGTCAGGGAGAGAAGCTGTCAGGTTTTTTTTCTTGCAGCGGAAGAAAACACAGCTTGTTTCCCTGGGTAAACAGTCACCCTTCACTATCGAAGCTGACTGTAATCTGATGCCTTTGGAAGAATTAGGTCTGAAGCAAACACACAGGATGAGGCTTTGCCAGGGATGCCCAGCGAGGGACGAGATCCAGGTGTCAGCTTCCTCCGCTTTGCACCTGCCTCTGATGAATTAGCAGCTCCTGTCTGTGTCCTCAGAGAAGCCACCTGGCAGGTGTGTGTGTGTGTGGGGGGGGGTGGGCTAACACCTGCCGGGAAGTGTTACCTCCGCTGCCTGGGCTGGGCATGGCAGAACCAGCCGCTGGCATCCAGCCGCCCAGCAGGCTCTGTTGATTCCAAACCATCTGTGTTTCCCTGTAAAGTGTTGGCAAATTCAGACAAACACACAGGAGTATCTCAAATATTAATGGAGAGCCTGCTCTGCTCAGTTTTGATCAGGCAGGAAATCATCGGAGAGGACTTTTGCCTTTCTTGTGAAAACGCAGAGGGTCCTTTGCTGCTCCTATGAACACAGGGAGAGCCGGCGGCTGGATCAGACCAAAGGGGGGCGGCTCCAGTCCAGGATCCTGTTCTCACAGCAGCCAACCAGATGCCCCCGTGGGAAACTCTGCAGGCAGGATCCGAGCACATGGCCACTCTCCCTGCCTATGGTTTTCTCTTTTTTTCAAAATTTTTTATTGGTTTTCCAAATTTATAACAAACATAAACAACAAAAAAGATAAAAAAAATTATATATAAAACAAACAAACAAAACAAACAAACATGTATCCTAACTATTATACTCCCACTTTTATTACCATTGTTAGTAGACTTCCTCAAATCCCTCTGGCTGATTTTCCATATATTTCATTGTAGCAGTTTTCCAATACTAATTTCCAATAAGATTAACTTAATCAATTAACATCTTTCTTTCTTATCATACTCACTTCTATCCATAGTGTTATACCATTTAAAACATTTAACTCCTAAGCCAATTTGGTACTCACAAATATTACTACTTATATTATCTTAGAATATTTTACTAAATAATCCTTAAATTTCTTCCATTCTTCTTGGTACTCCTCCTCCTTCTGTTCACGGATTCTTCCGGTAACGTCGGCCAGCTCCAAAAAGTCCATAATCTTCATCTGCCATTCCTCCACTGTTCGTACTTCTTGTAGTTTCCAATATTTGGCTAACAAAATTCTTGCTGCAGTTGTGGCATACAAAAACAATCTAACATCTTTCTTGGGCAATTCCAAACCTATTATTCCAAGTAGAAAGGCTTCTGGTTTTTTTTATAAAAGTATATTTCAACATCTTTTTCAACTCATTGTAAATCTTTTCCCAGAAGTCTTTCACCTTGGGACACGTCCACCACATATGAAAAAAGGTACCTTCCTTTTCTTTACACTTCCAACATAAATTATCACCCGTGTGGTAGCTCCCTGCCTATGGTTTTCAGCAAGTGCTCCTCAGAAGCAGTCGGTCCCTTACCTTTCCCACCCCAACCTGGCCTCAGTGATCCATGCTACGGTCACCTCCAGGCTTGACTACTGTAATTCACTCTACGTGGGGCTGCCATTGAAACTGTCCCAGAAACTCCAGCGGGTGCAGAATGCTGCAGCGAGGATCCTCACGGGGTCCCTGCCATGGGAGCATATTCACCCAGTGCTATACCAGTTGCACTGGCTCCCGGTGGAGTACAGGGTCAGGTTTAAGGTGCTGGTCTTGACCTTTAAAGCCCTCTGTGACTTAGGACCCTCGTATCTACGGGACCACCTCTCCTGGTCTGCCCCAAAGAGGACCTTAAGGTCCATGAATAATCCTAGTTTAGAGGTCCCGGGCCCTAAGGAAGTCAGACTATCCTCGGCCAGGGCCAGGGCCTTCTCAGTGATGGCTCTGACCTGGTGGAATGCTCTGTCCCAGGAGACTAGGGCCCTTCAGGATTTAACCTCCTTCTGTCAGGCCTGTAAGACAGAGCTATTCCGCCTGGCTTTCAATTTGAATTCAGCCTGATCTGAATGGTCAGTGGTGATGGGAGAGGCACTCCAACAACACCTGGCCCACTCCACAAAGGCAGTTCCTGGCGCAAAACACGGACCACAGGATTTGATTTGCAAGTCATCCCACATACCCTTCAGTTCCTTGAAAAGGCGCTTATCTTGAGATTTTGTCAAAATGCAGATATATTTAATTGATTAATGCACGACAAGTTAATGCGCTTTCACAGCTGGAGGCTACAACGCTGTAGCAGGCTCTTCTCAGGCTCTCGTAAGGCAAAAGATTCATCGACCAAAGTCTTCCTTAAAAATGATGGATGGCTTTAATGCTCCACACGTGTCCTGCCTTGGTCTTCAAAGGGAAGCCTGGGTGTTTTCTCCTCCGGAAGGGGTACCGTTTTGGGAAGGTTTGTGACCAGTGATAGAACACATGCTTTCCTTGGAGGAGAGACTGGTCTCACTTCCAGTTAGGGAAGCATTTTAAATAGGAGGGCTGAGAAGGAGAGCCTGAATAGCTCAGTCGGTTAGAGCAGGGGTAGGCAACCTAAGGCCTGGGGGCCGGATGCGGCCCAATCACCTTCTAAATCCGGCCCACGGATGGTCTGGGAATCAGCGTGTTTTTACATGAGCAGAATGTGTGCTTTTATTTAAAATGCACCTCTGGGTTATTTGTGGGGCATAGGAATTCATTCATTCATCCCCCCCAAAAAAAATATAGTCTGGCCCACCACATGGCCTGAGGGATGGTGGACCGGTCCATGGCTGAAAAAGGTTGCTGACCCCTGGGTTAGAGCGTGGTGTTGATAACTCCAAGGTTGCAGGTTAGATCCCCATATGGGACATATTCCTGCATTGCAGGGGTTGGACTAGGTCAGGCACCCCCAAACTTGGCCCTCCAGATGTTTTGGGACTACAGTTCCCATCATCCCTGACCACTGGTCCTGTTAGCTAGGGATGATGGGAGTTGTAGTCCCAAAACACCTGGAGGGCCGAGTTTGGGGGTGCCTGGACGAGATGATCATCAGTGTCTCTTCCAACTCTACCATTCTATGACCTCAAACTGAGACATCTGAGAGTCATCACCATTCAGGACCAGGGAAGATGGACCAATGGTCCAAACCAGAAGGCAGCTTCACACGTTCACCCTTCTTCACAGTCGCACATGGTTCATTCAGCACAGAGCATGAGATGCGCTGGAATAAAACTGACACACACAAGGTCATTCTCTGGACTTAACCAACACCCACGAGCCCCTCGATCTAAAGGCGGCTGATTACTTGCACAATTTCATGCGCCACATCAAACAGAAGTGCAACGTTTAGAAGGTCATCAAAGATCAAGGAAGGCCAAAAGACAACAAGGATCAGATCGCATCAAATCAAACGTTGCCAGAGAGGCAACTGCTCTTCCTGGATGAATGAACAGAATTATCTGCCCATGAGACACGGGAGGGCATTTCATGAGTGTGATACATTTTGCCCTCCACTCCCGAGGGACGTGCGATGGGCTCTTGCCATGCCTGCAGAAGGGAGGCAGAGAAAGTCTTGAGCCCGGGAGCTCTTTTTGCAGATGCAATAATACCGAGAGAGCCTCCAGGCTTGCGAGGAAAGTTTAAGCCTCAGTGTCACTTTACCAGCCAATATTGGGATGCCAAGGCAACTGTGTCAAATTTGAAATGGGATGGAAGGACAACGTGGAGCTTCACCACCACCAAAACAACATTTACAGTGACACTAGCGACTAGGGACGTGGGTCGTGCTGTGGGTTAAACCACAGAGTCTAGGACTTGCTGATCAGAAAGTCTGCGGTTTGAATCCCCGCGACAGGGTAGCTCCCGTTGCTCGGTCCCTGCTCCTGCCAACCTGGCAGTTCGAAAGCACGTCAAAGTGCAAGTAGATAAATAGGTACCGCTCCGGCGGGAAGGTAAACGGTGTTTCTGTGCACAGCTCTGGTTCGCCAGAAGCGGCTTAGTCATGCTGGCCACATGACCCGGAAGCTGTACACCGGCTCCCTTGGCCAGTAAAGCGAGATGAGCGCCGTAACCCCAGAGTCGGCTATGACTGGACCTAACAGTCAGGGGTCCCTTTACCTTTACCTGGCGACTATGGAGGCACCCTGGGCCAGCTCTGATTTGCTCTCGCTACCATCTGAAAAAATGGAAACCACATGGCTCAGTCTGGGGGCCACTGCACAGAAGGTGCTCTCCATTCCTCTCGCAACCCATTGTCCCTTCGCCTCCAGGAAGAGTCTCTGCTCCTGCAGACTGTATCATCCTGCCTGGCATCTAGGGTAGGAGGCACTTTTGCAGGGATTTGGAGCTCAGGTCATTCCAAGCTTTAAACACCAGGGTGAGCACCGTGGTGTGGGCTTGGAAGCAGATAGCATTAGGGCTCTTAGTCTTCCATCCTCTGCAGCGCCAGCTTGCCTTCACCCATGCACCGTCTCTTAAAGGGCCCCCTTGTTACGGTCCGGTTCACAGGCGATCGAAGTCCCAGCAGGGGACGTCAGGACCGGGGGCAAGATGGCGGGGTGGGAGCAGGAACGGGAGTCACTAAGTCAAGGGTCCGAGGGTCAAGAAGCAAGAAGTCAAGGGTCCAAGGGTCGAGGAGCAAGGAGTCACGAAGTCAAGGGTCCGAGGGTTGAGAAGCAAGGAGTCACGGAGTCAAGGGTCCGAGGATCAAGAAGCCAAACGCAGCAAGGCAGGGAACGTGTTGCTGTGGCAAAGAGCAGAAGGGAAATGCTGACCTTATATCCCTTCCTAGCTCTTGCCACCAGGTGCTGTGAGTTACCAATCGGCCTCACCTGTGCGGCCACGCCTTGCCTCTCCAGAACAAACTTAGGAAGGCCCCAGTCCTGCGAAGCCCTACTGGTCACAGGGCCTGGCTCCTGCACGCACTCCTGACACCCCTGAGCAAATGCAGAGTGCCTTGCCCTCTTCAGCAGGTACCTGGACCCACACCCCATGCTTCTAAGGTTGGGGAGCAAGATTCCCAGAGGACAGCAGTCAGGCTCCCAGCAAGGCAAATGCTGCAAATTAAACGCTGAGCTTGATCAGAGCTGCCACAGAAACTACGGTTCCCACGAAGCTCACGGCGCCGATCTGCCCGAGTGATTTAAGTAACTTTCTAACAAACAGCCAGCCAGAACATGCCACTGTTCTGATGGCACGTCAGCGGATTATGGATTTTCAGCGTCGAAATAATTGATCAGGGCTGCCTTGCATACGGCGCGGCTGCTCCCGGCCATCTATTATCTCCCCAGAAACAGAGTTAGCAACGTTTTTATCTGTCAATTAGGAGCCATTTGAGGCGGTTATTAGGCAGAGCGCAGCCTGGGCTTGCCGTCCTCCTGGGCTGCACCAGAACTGCGGAATAGTCGCAAGGAGGCATTCGCAAGGGGCAGCCAGCCTCTGCACTCTGGGGGGGGGGGAATCCTTCCCTCCAGGGGTGGGGGCTGCTAGTGGGATGGAGGGGGCTGCAGTGCCTAGGGGGAAGCCGCTCCCATCTTGTTAGCTGGGGCCCAAACAAGGAGGTTCCCAAAACATGGTAACAGGATCATAGAACTGGAAGAGATCACAAGGGCCACCTACTCTCCTCTCCCTCTGACCACTCATCATCGTCCCACCCCAAATCCCTGCGCTCCAAGTCTTCTTCCCTTGGGGGTTCACCAGCTTGTAGCCCCCCCCCCCAATCCCTCAGTGTCCAACCACTGCATGACATCACTGCACCACCCCCCATTCTGAAACCACCAGTTGTATACCCTCCAACATTCCTCCCGTGAAAATTGAGGTGTCCTATTCAACAACAACAATTTTATTATTGATACCTTGCCCATCTAACTGTGCTTGCCCCGGTCAATCTTGGCAGTTTCCAACATATATAAAATCATAATAAAACAATAAATATTAAGAAACTTCCCTATAAAGGTCTGCTTTCAGATGACTTCTAAAGGTTGTATAGTTACTAAACTACTTGGCTTGGGGGTTACATCACGTCATACTCTCCAACATTTCTCTGATGAAAATAGGGACGTCCTAAGGAAAAGTGAGGGACGCAGGTGGTGCTGTGGGTTAAACCACAGAGCCTAGGACTTGCCGTTCAGAAGGTTGGTGGTTCGAATCCCCGCAACGGGGTGAGCTCCCGTTGCTCGGTCCCTGCTCCTGCCAACCTAGCAGTTCAAAAGCACGTCAAAGTGCAAGTAGATAAATAGGTACCACTCTGGTGGGAAGGTAAACGGTGTTTCCGTGCACTGCTTTGGTTCGCCAGAAGCGGCTTAGTCATGCTGGCCACATGACCTGGAAGCTGTATGCCGGCTCCCTCAGCCAGTAAAGCGAGATGAGCGCCACAACCCCAGACTGGACTTAATGGTCAGGGGTCCCTTTACCTTTACCTTTACTAGGGGAAACATGTCAAGCCTACTGAGAAACAGAATCATAGAATTGTAGAGTTGGAAGGGACTCCTGAGTGTCATCTAGTCTAACCTCTTGCAATCGCAGCTAAAGAATCCCTGATAGAAGACCTTCTCTTTTAAAACCTCCAATGAAGGAGAGTTCACCAACTCCCTCTGACATGATTGTTTGCTCCTATCTCTTACGTGCACCTGCAGTGAAGGAATGAAAGGCACTCTGCACATGCCCAACTGAAGCCTCTCTTGTGACCAAACGTCCTCCAGGTTGCTAAATTTGGCCGATGCGTCAGCAGAATTGGGCCAGAAGGTGCCACTTCCCTTCCCCAACCAGCGGGGCAGGATAACAGAGATGTGCGCTGCTGGAATAGGAGTGCAAGATCGAAATCAACTCACGTGTTTCAGATTAGAAGCAGAGAGAATCCATATTGCTTTAGAAACGTGAGCCCAAGCAAGATAGAATTAGTTAGGAAGTCGAGGGATGTGGAAGCAGATAAAGGCCAATAATTTAGCAACAGAAACCCAGTAAAATATAAGGAAGCAAAAACAAGTTGTTATTTGGTGTTGCAGAGCATTCAAAGGAGTTTAGGAATTGCAGGGAGTGAGCACATGTAATATTGTAAAGTGAGAAAGAATGAAAAGGAATTCGGATGGTTTGTATTAGGAGTGGTAGCTAAGAATGGAATTAAATCAGGCCGTTTCTCTGTTATTTAATTTAATTTTGTTACTTATTTGCTGTGTTTATATCCCACCTTTTTCTCCAAGCAGCTCAAGGTGTCAGTTCTCCCCTTCCTTGTTCCAACCTTACAACAGCCCTGTGAGGTAGGCTCAGTTGAGAGGCAGCAACTGGCCTAAGTTCACCCGGTTGCCGAGGGGGAGATTTGAACCCTGGTCTCTCCCAAGCCCTAGTCCAACCAGAGGCTGACTTGGCACAAGTCTTGCACAAGAAACCCACTTCCCCACAAAGAGAAAAGGCAAATGACAGGATAACGTGGTGGGAAGTGTGGAGCGACACTTCCTCTGACCTTCCTACAAGGAAATCCGGATGAATGCTCAACAAAAAGGCTGTCTGGAAGCAAACAACAACAAATGCCACCAGAATTCACTGCAGGATCCTCTCTTTTTCTGCAGCAGTTGAGGTCCGAAGACACTTTCAATGGCCTGAGTCAAGTACCCCTTGCCAGAGATTGGTATAAAATTATGATCTTAGCTGGTATGCTTGTTATTGCATCAGGATGGAAAGAAAAGGATAAACGGACAATGGAAAAATGGAATGATTATGTTTTTGAATATATACAATCTGATATATTTGAACAGGTAATGACGGAAGATACATGGGAAAACAAATGTCAAAAGATTTTGAATAAATGGAGAAGTTATAGGAATTGGATAGCACAGGGGGAAGCATCCAAATTAGAATGAATAATCTATGCACATGGTTAAAGATCTGAAGAGAGAACAAGTTTTGGGGGGAGGGAGGGAAATAGGATAAATGAGCAGGGGCAAAAGTATATACAGTTATGTATAACTAATGTATAACTAGGGACGCGGGTGGCGCTGTGGGTAAAAGCCTCAGCGCCTAGGGCTTGCCAATCGAAAGGTCGGCGGTTCGAATCCCCGCGGCGGGGTGTGCTCCTGTTGCTCAGTCCCAGCGCCTGCCAACCTAGCAGTTCGAAAGCACAATTAAGTGCAAGTAGATAAATAGGGACTGCTTTCTAGTGGGAAGGTAAACGGTGTTTCCGTGTGCGGCTCTGGCTCGCCAGAGCAGTGATGTCACGCTGGCCACGTGACCCGGAAGTGTCTCCGGACAGTGCTGGCCCCCGGCCTCTTGAGTGAGATGGGCGCACAACCCTAGAGTCTGGCAAGATTGGCCCGTATGGGTAGGGGTACCTTTACCTTTACCTTTTATAACTAATAGGAGGAGGATTTTGATGCATGTTATTGTTAGATTTTCAACTGAATTTTTTTTTGTAAGTTATTCGACATCACTGGATGAAAGTGTGATTATAAAGAATGAGGGGGGGGGGGATGAAATAAAATAAAAAAATGTTAAAAAAAAGCTATCCCTTGCCAGTGCAAATTCTGCAAGGCAGATGGGCTGTCCCCGAACCGGGTAAGCCACAAGGACCTAAAAAGAGGCAACTGGGTCAAGCCAATCACCTGTCTAGTGCATCATCCTGTCCTCATAGAGGTCAGCCATGTGCCTGTGGGAAGCTAGCAAGCAGGATTCAAACACAAGAGCCCTCTCCCCTCCTGTGGGCTCCAGCAACTGACACTGCTCCCTCCAACCATGGAGGGCAGAGTATAGCCATTGCGGCTAGGAGCCATCAATAGCCTTTTCTTCCTCCATGAATTTGTCCAATCCTTTTTTGATGCCATCCAACTTGTTGGCTATCACTGCCTCCTGTGGCAGGGAGTTCCACAGTTTAACTACTCGCTGTGTGAACAGTCCTGGATCTCCCGAGGTTGAGCTTTATGGGATGTACATGAGTTTTAGCGTTACGAGAGGGGAAGGGAAGAATTCTCTCCCTCCCCCCCATATTCACTCTCTCCATGCCACGCATCATTTTAGAGGATTCTATCCTGTCTCTAAACCAAAAAGCCCCAAACGCTGCAACCTTTCCTCATAGGGGAGTCCTGCCACCCCCTTGATCATTTTGCTCATCCCTTCTGCAAACTTGTCCAACTCTATGAACCAATGACAAACGGGAAGCCTTGCAAACACCTGCGGGAGAATTGGGAGGCGTGGAGGACAATGGCTCATTTTCATATACAGTGGTACCTCTGGATGCGAATGGGATCCGTTCCGGAGCCCCGTTCGCATCCTGAGTAGAACACAACCCGCATTTGCGTGGGTCGCGATTCGCCGCTTCTGCGCATGACGTCATTTTGAGCATCTGCGCATGCGCGAGCGGCGAAAGCTGGAAGTAACGCGCTCCGTTACTTCCGGGTTGCTGCGGAGCATAACCTGAAAATGCTCAACCTGAAGCATATTTAACCCGAGGTATGACCTGCAAGCAAAGCAGAATGAAAGCTCAATAAAGAACAGATATAATCCAACCTCTCTGCAAGCCTCACACAAGCAGGCAAGGGGAATCTGGAGGAGTCCAAAGACACTCTCCACCTGCCAAGATCCATTGGCGGTTGCCTTATCCGGAGCCAGCCTTTTGCTCCACCTTGTCCTGGGAAATTAGCTCCAACCAAACAACGATGTCTCTCTGAAGGCTCAGCCCTATTTCCCCAGGTCTTTTGACTGGAGAGGGCGGGGATTCCATCTGAGGCCTCACACAAGCAAATGGCTTCATCTTCCACTGCACAATGGAGCCTTCCCATACGGGATCTGGCAGGGGACGGAGTTACAATTAGCCCCCTGTCCCCCGTCATTTCCCTTTGCTCTTCATGCCCAAGAACTAATTCCCAGGATTTAGCCCTTGGCTGTGCCCCCAGCACGAAGGATATTAACTGGATGCGAGATTAGACATGCCACATTAATGGGAGGGACGGCTTTAGTTCTTATCTGATCGTTTGCCGATGATGGCAATCGCGAAGAAGCCCTTTTGTACGCCAAGGGCATTGTTATAGGAATTCTAAGGTCTTATATATAAAAAATAAATGTTCATAAATGTACAAGGCAAACACACACATAAGTACACAAACCACGTGTCTGAAATAGTACAGGAGAGCAATCCTGAAGCCATTTTGACTCTCCCAAATGGACCTCAACTCTTTCTCTGCAAGGAAGAAGGAAATGGGGGAAGCTTTCCAATGGTCTTTGGACTGTAGGGGCTTAAACCTCCCTGTAAATACAGCCTGGCAAGTATCTGTTAAGCGGAGCACACTCTCAATATGCATAAGAGATTCTGGAACTAAGTATCTACCATCTCCAAGGAATGGCCAGGCTACCCGGAACATGCAATCAAGTAAGGCATTATCAGGTATCCTGGCAGACAGGAGAGAAGCAACACACTCAAATTTCTGCTGGAGACCACCTCTTTCTGTGATGTATGGATGATGTTTTGGGGGGTGGTCTTGAGCTACAGGGTGGGCAATTACAAAAGTCTATATAAAGGCTTATGGGACGCGGGTGGCGCTGTGGGTTAAAGCCTCAGCGACTAGGACTTGCCGATCGAAAGGTCGGCGGTTCGAATCCCCGCGGCAGGGTGCGCTCCTGTCGCTCGGTCCCAGCGCCTGCCAACCTAGCAGTTCGAAAGCACCCCTGGGTGCAAGTAGATAAATAGGGACCGCTTACTGGCGGGAAGGTAAATGGCGTTTCCGTGTGCTGCGCTGGCTCGCCAGATGCAGCTTCGTCACGCTGGCCACGTGACCCGGAAGTGTCTGCGGACAGCGCTGGCTCCCAGCCTCTTAAGTGAGATGAGCGCACAACCCCAGAGTCTGTCAAGACTGGCCCGTACGGGCAGGGGTACCTTTACCTTTATATAAAGGCTTGGTCACCAATGTTCTGTGTTCCTCTCCTTCCTCCTGCGTGGGGTGAGTGAGGACCCTGTTGCAACAGTTAATAAAGATCAGGCTTACGTGCTGCTTTGCTTCTCAATATTCTCTGGTTGGCCTCTGTTATTTTCTCCTACTGATAGAGAACCTACATAAGGACTCTATAAGGGCGCTTTATTGTTGTTTAGTCATGTCCGCCTCTTCGTGACCCCCTGGACCAGAGCACGCCAAGCACTCCTGTCTTCCACTGCCTCCCGCAGTTTGGTCAAACTCATGCTGGTAGCTTCGAGAACACTGTCCCACCATCTCGTCCTCTGTCATCCCCTTCTCCTTGTGCCCTCCATCTTTCCCAACATCAGGGTCTTTTTCAGGGAGTCTTCTCTTCTCATGAGGTGGCCAAAGTCTTGGAGCCTCAGCTTCAGGATCTGTCGTTCCAGTGAGCACTCAGGGCTGATTTCCTTCAGAATGGAGAGGTTGGATCTTCTTGCAGTTCATGGGACTCTCCAGAGTCTCCTCCAGCACCAGAATTCAAAAGCATCCATTCTTCGGCGATCAGCCTTTTTTATGGTCCAGCTCTCACTTCCATGCATCACTCCTGGGAAAACCATACGGGCTCTTAGATACCCCATAAGGGAAAAAGAAGCAGTTTTTTTCCTTATAACAGCATCCTCAGCCAGAGGGACATGGAGAAAAAGAGAAAGGTGGCCAACTGACCAGATTTTCACTTGTGCTTTTCTAGGCAGAAGCAATGCTTCTGAGGACCACTAGGACATTGGGTTGGCCACTGTGAGAAAGGGATGCTGGACTAGATGGGCCACAGTTCGGATCCAGCAGGCTCTTCTGATGTTCTTACAAGTGCTCCACATACTGCACATACAGGCTCCTCCATCCTTTGCCTACTGATGAGGTCCTTTGCGCTCCGGAGTTTATTTGGCGGAAGCAGACAGGCGGAGAGACCCAGAGAGGGCAGCTTTTATTGTCAAGGTGTCTGCAGCAGACAGGAAGGCAATGAGGAGAAAGGCTGACGGAAAGGAAGGAGTCGGGGGAGGAAATAACAAGTGCCGTTCCCAGTAATGAGAGGGAGCTCTCCTGATCTCTGGCTAATGAGGAAATTGACCAGGGGCTGTCCAATGCGCAGCAGCTCTTCAAAAAGCAAATCTTGGAGACGGCAGAAGATTTCCCCTCCCCCTTTCCAAGCGGAGAGGAATCTTTTCTGTTCTCAGCCAGCAGAGGCCAAGCAGTGAAGTTCTGAGGGGTGTTTAAGCAGCCATCTGCAATCCAGAAGTGGGTAGGCAGTGTGGTGCAGTGGTTAGAGCACCAGGCTACGACTTGGGAGAAACCAGGGTTCAAATCCTCATTTGGGCGTAAAGTTTGTTGGGTGTGACCGAAGGCCAGTCATTTGATCTCAGCCTCCCCTACCTCATGGAGTCATAGAATTGTAGAGTTGGAAGGGACCCCTGAGGATCATCTAGTCCAACCCCCTGCAATGCAGGGATATGCAGCTGTTTCATATGGGGGGCTTGAACCTGCAACCTTGGCATTATCAGCGCCACATTCCAGCCAACTGAGCTGTCCAGGCGCTGGTTGCTGTGCGGATAACATGGGGAGAAGGAGCATGATAAGACGCTTTGAGCTCTTTGGAGAAAAGGTGAGATATGATTGCAGAAATCAATGAAATGAAGATGTTTCGCTCCCCTCCCACGTCAAAAGAAAAAGGGTCTTGACGGAGCAGGATGTGATTTTGCGAGGCTGCGCCAGACCTCCATTCGAGACATTAGCTCCCTCTGCTCTAGAAAACAAGCCCCGAGTGTAGCGAAATCCTGCGGTTGGCCAGCTTAGGGTCAATGCTTAGCTTCCAGATGATGGTGTTTATTTCTAAGAGTTTTCTTCTTGGGGGAAAGTGTGGCTCTGTCTCCCCACCTATTGACAAGCTGGAAGGCGTGCAAAGGAGGGCGACCAAGATGATCAAGAGTCTGGAAACCAAGCCGGATGAGGAATGGTTGAAGGAGCTGGTAATGTTTAGCCTGGGAAAGAGGAGACTGAGAGGAGATATGAGAGTCATCTTCAAATATCTCAAGGGCTGTCACCTGGAAGGGGGAGCATGCTTGTTTTCTCCTGCTCTGGAGGAAAAGTCTCAAATCAATGGGTTCCAAAAAGGATATTCAAATTGAACCTTAGGAAGAACTTTTTGACAGTAAGAGCTATTCAACTGTGGAACCGTCTCCCACGAGAGGTGGTGGACTCTCCTTCCTTGGAGGTTTTTAAGCAGAGGTTGCATGGCCATTTGTCAAGTGTGCTGGGCCCGGGGGTAACCCGTTAAACGCGGTCCAAGTCGGGTCCCAAACCCAAAGGTTCTGCTAGGAGTCAGTCCAACAGGGCCAAGGCAGGAAACCAGGCAAGGACAGGCACAGAATATCGGGCAGGTTCTGGCATACAACAGTGTTGCTTCCGCAACCTGGGACAGGGTCTGACAGCCTTTTATCTTTGTTGGGGTAGCGGCCGGTCCTGATCCCCAGCGACTCACCTCCTTGTTTAGCCCAAAGGCGAGCACTCCTCCTTCGAGTACTCAGGTCTCTCCTTCTCTCAGACCTGAGTCTCTGCAGCTCGGGAGACGTCAATGGGTTACTAGACCCATTGACTCAGCCTCCCCTGACTCAACTGGTAGTGGAGCAGCTGTAAGTGATGGCCCAGCTGGAGGCAACGAGGTCATCCCCACATCTGGAGCCAGGGCAGGATCAGGCCCCTGACTCGGCCCAGCTGGTGCTTGTTACAGGAGAACCTGTGCAGACTGGGACTCTTCAGGATCAGGCTCCAGACTTGGTTCAGGTGATGCCTGAGGCAAAGGATCCGGTGCAGACTGAGACTCCTCTGGTTCCGAGCCCGAGTCCCAGGCCATCACATCAAGGATCTTCTAGCTATGATTCCTGCCCTGGGCTAGATGACCTCTGGGGGGCCTTCCAAGTCTATAATTCTATGATGCTACGGTTCTATGTTGATTCAATCACCCCAAATGCCTCGGGGCTGTGCTGACCTTTCAGGAGACCTCCCCGCCCAAACACCTGGACCAGCCAGATATTAAAATTGAATTAAAAGGCTGCGGAGAGCAAAACTCGCCTCTTACTCCCACCGTATAAACAACGGTGATAGTTTTATTTTCATGGCCACCTCTGATTTATGTTCACACCCTGCACTTGGACCGTTTCTGGCACACCGTAATGCGTTACTTTTTAAAAGGCTCCGGTTATGGCTGCATTTCATTTATACGGCACTTTTAATTTGCAAAAGTGCAGAACGTCTTCTTGCTGTGTTCTATTGCACAACCAGTCTTGTGAGGTTAGTCACCGTTTGCGCTGAATGGAAACCAGGCCAGGGAGGGGTGAATGTCAGGAGTTCCGCCTACTCTCGAGTAGTACCCTGGCAGAGACACATGCCCAACTGGCATGCCAACCGACACCTGCACACTTAGGGATCTGCAGAGTTTGTGCATCTTGCGTAACAGACCTCAGCAACTCAGCATTTTGGCTAATCTACTTTATTTACATATAAACACACACAGAGCACTGCAACATGGCTCCCTCTCTCTGATCATTAATGACCTTGCAAGGCTTCAGCTGATCATTAATGACCTTGCATTAATGACCTTTGCATCAGACAGCAAAGAACAAAGGACAATAGTCCCACTTCAAGGAACACAGTAACACAAACACCCTGTCTCCGTCACTTCCCACTCTGTGGAGTCAAAATATACACCGTCATGTGAAAAACAACAATCCCATGACTGCAATCATGGAGCAGGAATTCTAACAGTGGCCTGTCAGAGAGTGCTCAAGGAAGGAGCAGGACCTCAGCTGGGGTTTCTCAGCAGCACACAATTCTGTAGCCGTAAGAATTTGCTAGCGAGCCTAAAACCGGGGGTGGGGAGAGGGCAGGTTGCAGATCAGTCAAGCACTTGATACCAGAAACCCAAGATCTACCGATCAGAGCCAAGGGCAAAAGATTGCAGGGGGTTGAGCTAGATGACCCTGGGGTCCCTTGTGTGCTGGGCCCAGGGGTAACCCGAGTAACACGGTCCAGGTCCGGTCCCAAATCCAAGGGTCCCGCAAGGAGTCAGTCCGACAGGGCCAAGGCAGGACACGAGGCAGGAAACCAGGCAAGGACAGGTACAGGATCGCAGGCAGGATCTGGCATGCAGCAATGTTGCTCCCGCAACCTGGGGCAAGGTCCGACAGCCTTTTATCTTTGTCGGGGTAGTGGCCGGTCCTGATCCCCTGGCGACTCACCTCCCTGTTTCGCCCGAAGGCGAGCACTCCTCCTGCGAGTACTCAGGTCTCTCCTTCTCTCAGACCTGAGTCTCTGCAGCTCAGGAGATGTCGGTGGGTTACTAGACCCAGAGGCCACCTCAGCCTCCCCTGACCCAACCGGTAGTGGAGCAGCTGTAAGTGACGGCCCAGCTGAAGGCAACAAGGTCATCCCCACATCTGGAGCCAGGGCAGGATCAGGCCCCTGACTCGGCCCAGCTGGTGTTTGCTGCAGGGGAACCTGTGCAGACTGGGACTCTTCAGGATCAGGCCCCAGACTTGGTTCAGGTGATGCCTGAAGCAAAGGATCCGGTGCAGACTGAGTCTCCTTTGGTTCCGAGTCCGAGCCCGAGTCCCAGGCCATCACACCTTGCAACTCTACAAGTCTACGTTAACGGCGGCTATTTTCAAAGAGCATGGTGCCTCGGAGTACATTCTGAGCTGCGGCATCTGTTTGCAGTGCCAGAGCTGAGCTCAGCGTGGAGCCCTTTTGCACACAAGTTCTTCATGTAGTCCATAGTTAAGCTGTGGAACTCCCTGCCACAGGAGACAGTGCCGGCCACCCACATGGATTTCTTTAAAAGAGGATCATAGAATCACAGAATCTTAGAGTTGGAAGGGAACCCAAAGGCCATCTAGTCCAGCCCCCTTCAATGCCGGAATCTCAGCTAAAGCGTCCGTGACAGATTGATTGGACAAATCTATGCAGGAGAGGGCCATTGATAGCTACGAGCCACAATGGCTATGCTCTGCCTCCACGGATGGAGGCGGTAAGGCTGTTGCAAGGATAAAATGAGGATATGTGCACAACAGCCTGTTATTAATACTAAGACCCGGACCTCGATTCTCATGCCGGACAGGAAGACTCCCAATTACAATGGATGCTCGGGTTGCAAACGTGATCCGTGCACATTCGAAACCCACAGCGTTCGGAACCCGCGTCTGCGTACGCACGGGTTGCGATTCGACGCTTCTGCGCATGTGCAAAGCGCAGTTTAGAGCTTCTGCGCATGTGCGACCGCCGAAACCCGGAAGTAACCCGTTCTGGTACTTCCGGGTTTCGGCGGTTCGTAACCTGAAAAAAACGCAACCTGAAGTGGCTGTAACCCAAGGTATGACTGTATAGGAATCCTGGAGAGAGCAGACAACATACTTGTGCTCAAATCAATGGCCCTGGCACCCATAATGGTCCCTGGATCAGGGATACTGAACAGAGCGGCCTTGGCTGAGCTGTGTGATTCCTGCACCAAAGGGGGTTGGACTAGATGTCCCTCTGGGTTCCCTCCAACTCTACAATTCCACGATGCCATGAGCCGCTATGATTCCCAACCACTTTCCAGGGCTCCTGCGAGGGCAAGCAGGATAAGAAATGCAAAGTGCACTTAACAATGCTATATAGTTGATAAACAATGCGATTAAATGGGCAAGGATGATTTGCACCCACCTCTTCCCTCCCTCGCATTGACCCGTCCTGCAGTCGGGCACTGGGCAGGTGACCAGGGAGCCCCTCCAAGAGACAGCATGTATTGAACCCCCCCTTTTTTTATGAGATCATTAATGACCTTGCAAGGCTTCAGTGGCAAGTCATAATTAAATGCAATGCTCAGCTTCCTTTACAGCCCCAAACCAAC
Source organism: Podarcis muralis (assembly GCF_964188315.1). Taxonomy (NCBI): domain Eukaryota; kingdom Metazoa; phylum Chordata; class Lepidosauria; order Squamata; family Lacertidae; genus Podarcis; species Podarcis muralis. The sequence goes on along the minus strand of NC_135665.1, from coordinate 65,321,870 downwards.
ATTCCCTGCCCCCCCCGCTAGCACTGAGTTGGCAACACATGGACAGTTCCCCCTTGCATCTCTCCCCCCCCCCCGCAACCTTTGCACTATGACTTTGGCCTAAGGTGAAGCCCCCACCTTTCCTGCTGGGTGGCAAAAATATCCTTGCTCCACATGGCGGAGCTCATGTCTTCCACTGGGAGCCTCATTTTAAAAGTAGCCGATAGATCAAGACCATAAGGGGAAGAAAACATAAGGGTCAGACTGAGTACAAACCAAAGGCCAGGCGGAACAGCTCTGTCTTGCAGGCCCTGCGGAAAGATGTCAAGTCCCGCAGGGCCCTAGTCTCTTGTGACAGAGCGTTCCACCACGTTGGGGCCAGTGCTGAAAAGGCCCTGGCCCTAGTTGAGACCAATCTAACCCCCTTGCGACTTGGGACCTCCAAAACAGAAAGGGGTCAAACCACTGCAAGAGGTGTTGACATTTTTTAAAAAAATAATTTTTATTAACAGACCAATCATATCAAATCAAATCACATAAATTCCGAATTACAGAGCCTAATTTTAAATTTTGTTGGGGCTACCCATATTTCAAGTTCCAAAAGGGGTCCAATCCTCTTATTGCTTATCCTCTCATTTAAAAAAAAAAAGAGGTGTTGACATTTTGGGAAGTTGGATAGTTACACTGGGATGGTCTCAGGGGTGGGGTGCATATTTTTATTCTTATTTATTTATGATTAAATGAAAAAAGAAAAGAGGATTAGGCAAATTCATGGAGAGGGAGAGGGCTATCGATGGATACTAGCCAGGAGGGCTCTTTGCTTCCAAAGTTGGAGGCAGCAGTGCTTCTGAATACCAACTGCTGGAAGCTACAGGAGGGGAGAGTTGCTCTTGAGCTCAAATCTTGCTTGTGGGTTTCCCAAAGGCATCTCTTTGGTTAAAGTGAAAACAGGACACCTTAGCTGAGATTCCTGCACTGCTGGGGGTTGAACAATGATACTTGGGGTCCCTTCTAGGATTCTGGGAGGCTGGACTAGATGGCCCATTGGTCTGATCCAGCAAACTCTTCTTGTGTTATTTTTTAACCCCCCCTGTCTTCCTTTGAATTTCAAATTCATAAAGCATTGTTCATGCCAATTGCCCAAGAACGGTGCATTCCTAGGAAGGAGGTGGGCTGCTCATTCTGGAATCTGCAGCGCTGCGCTAAATGTGTTGTGTGGGTCTTTGCCATCCACACGCTCAGTGCTGGAAGGCACTACTGATGAGAAGGCTTGGATCTCTCCAAAGCCCTTTGCTTCCTCCGCCCCCCCCCCCCGCCAAACTGCTAGCAATCGAGTAATATCTGACATCCATTTAAATCTGGACGTGGGGAATGCATCAGCGATGGCTAAAGGCAGCTGTAGTTTGCCTTTCGAGTCTCCATGAATTTCCCCCCTGCCTAGAATTGCAATTTCAAGGAAATCAGGTGCTGAGGGCAGTTTTCAGCTCATGTGGAAATGCAGCTGGGGGGGGGGGCACGCTGGCCATTGAACTCACCAGGCAACTCCTGGTCGATTGCGGAAGATAACTTTGCCTGCCTTTCCACGCTCTGCTCTGCTCTCTCCAGCTGAGCTTTCTGTTGACTTCAGGCAATGTTTGCTTAAAGGGGCTTCCAAATAGTTAGCTTTCAACCAGGCATGATGCTCTCATGACTGAAGACCCTGCGCTTCCGGGTGTGTGTGTGTGTGTGTGTGTGTGTGTGTGTGTGAATTGAGAACTGGTCTGTTCATCCACAATCAAATGGGGCTGTTCAAAATCATTGCCTCCTCTGCCTTTGTTACAATCCTTTATTGCATTATGTTGTTCAAGGAACACTATGGGGCCCTTTCAGCCTTTAGCTTATAGGAGCAGGGATGGCCAGGGATGATGATGATGATGATGATGATATACCCCGCCCATCTGGCTGAGTTTCCCTAGCCACTCTGGGTGTTAAAAACAATACATGTCTTTGTGTGTGTGTGTGTGTGTGTGTGTGTGTGTGTGTGTGAGAGAGAGAGAGAGAGGGGGGGGGGAAGGAAGGAAGGAAGGAAGGAGAGAGAGAGAGGGGGGGGGAAGGAAGGAAGGAAGGAAGGAAGGAAGGAAGGAAAGGAAGGAAAGAAGGAAGGAAGGGGGGGCCTCTTTATTCTCTTACCAACCACCTGAGGAACTGGAAATGCCCTTTTCACCTGCACACCAACCTTCTCATCTATTGCTTCAAGGCTCAGGAAAGTCTGCATGGTGAGATTTGGCTGCAAAAGACCTCCTGTGTGGCCACCTGCCTTGGCAACTATTTCTCCTTGCTGTAACCCACTCAATACCAGAGCATGTTGGAGTCATGGAATGGCAGTGTTGGGACCACGAGGGTCATCCAGTCCAACCCCCCCCCCCACAATGCAGGAAAAACTCAGGACAGATTAAATAAAAGTCCTTCAAACAGCACCATAGCTAGACAGTGGAACTCCCTGCCACAGGAGGCAGTGAGGACCACCAACTTGGATGACTTTGAAAGAGGATTAGACAAATGCATGGCGGAGGAGAGAGCTATGGATGGCTACCAAATAGGACAGCTCTGCTCTGTAGGATAGGATGGGAGAGGGGCCTTGCTCTTGGGTCTTGCTTTTGGGTTCCCCATTGGGGCATCTGCTTGGTGTGATAGGAATTTTGAAGTCTTAGATATATGTTAAATGTTCATAAGTGTACCAACCAAGCACGTACATAGATCAGCACAGGAAGACCGACCTGGAACCATTTTTGATTCCCAAACTGACCAGATGTTTTCTCTGCAAGGTCAAAGGAAAATAGAAAGCCTCCCCATTGTCTTTTCCTTCACAAATCCTGTCTTAAGGGCACATTTAAGATATGAATAGGGTGTGAGCCTGTGACTAAGTATTTATCATTACAAAAGACTGGCCAGGCTCCCCAGGCAATCCAATCAAGTGACCATTAAACAGGTAACCTGGCAGACAGGAGGTAAACAAAGCACTCAGATTTCTGCTGTAGACCGCCTTTTCTGTGATGTAGGTATGTGGGGGGTGGTCTTGGGTTACACCCCTTCTGTGATGTATGTATGATGTATGGAGGGGTGGTCTTGAGCTCCAGGGCAGGGAATTTAAAATGTTTCTATAAGGCCTTGCATGCCATTGTTCTGGGTTCCTCCTCCTTCTCCTGTGTGTGAGGGGAGCACCCTGTTGCAACAGTTCAATAAAGATCAGGCTTACTAGCTACTTTGCTTCTCAATATTCTCCGGTTGGCCTCTGTTATTTTCTCCTACCAATAGGGAATCTATGTAAGGACTCTCTATGGGCTCTTGGATACCCCATAAGGGGAAAAGATTTTGTTTACAGCAGAGGCCACTTTGAGAACTGGATGAGGGACTATATGGGCCACTGGCCTGATCCAGCAGCCTCTTCTGCAGTTCTTCATTGCTGTGATGCTGCAGAGAGAGTCCCTACAGTGAGGGCCGGCTGCCAATGTCCTTCCCATATGGCCAGCTGCCTGCCAACCTCTGGGTCCCTGCCCCTATTTCTCCCTGCCCCCACCCACCCCACAACCGATTGCCCTGTAACCTCTAAAGCCATTAAAGGTCTCCTGCGTCCCTCTCCTCTCCTGAAGGCAATATCTAGGTTGCTGCTCACCCCTTCCCATCACATGTTTCTGGGAAATGGAGGGAGGGAGGGAGGGAGAAGAGAGGTTATATGGGGTGATCAACCCAGCCTAAACTCCACCACCACCGCTGCCCACCAGCTGCCAAGGGCATCGCAACCCGCCTTTGGTTAAACAAGCCCCGTCCAGGCAGTAACGGGAGAGGCTGGGATGAGACTACGAACGTCCCCGGAGGTCGCCTGATGAGAGGGGAATCGGCCCAGCTAGGAGGTCCGCCAGCCCCTGGCGCGCAGCCTGGGACAGCTAATTTCTTAAGAAGAAGTGGAATCAGGTTCCCTGAGGATGATGCAGCAAATTGCATTCGGGGAAAACAACAACAGGAATTGTTTACAGGCGCTCAGCAGTGGGGGAAGAGCTTCTCTCCCTCGAACTCTGTCCTCTGCAAACTGCAGAATGTTCCTGACCGCCAAGACACCCTCGGCAGATCCTCAAAGGCCACACCAGCGGCAAAGGAATCTCACATGCCAGACACTCCCTTTGATGTGCGGAATGTGGCGCTGGCATCCTCCTGGTGCTTTTGCTGGATTCCAGCGTCTTGGATTCCAGCGTCTTTCTCGCCCAGGACGGCAGACAAGGACAGGACTGTCCCATCATCCCATGTGGCTTAGAAGAAGCCCTCCCTCTGAAACCCTGGACAGCGTCTAAAGAACGGAGCAGGAAGGTGATGATCAAGGTCTGGAAGCCAAGCCTGATGAGGAGCGGTTGAAGGAGCTGGGTATGTTCAGCCTGGAGAAGAGGAGATCTAGTGGCCATCCTGAAATCTCTCAAGGGCTGTCACAGGGAAGAGGGAGCACCCTAGTTTTCTCCTGCTCTGGAGGGGAGGACTTGAACCCAGAACTTCAAATTACAAGAGCGTCTGACTGAACACCAGGGGGAAAATTCTGACAGTAAGAGCTGTCTGACAGTGGAACAGATTCTCTTGGGAGGTTGTGGACTCCAATGAGGCCAAATGTTGGAGGCTTCAAGAGATGATGGAATGGGGAGACGGAGAGCCGTGTACAGAAACTTGCGCTCCTTTGAAGAAAACGGTGGTAAATAAATGTAACAAACAACTAAAATTAATGAATGAACAAGGACAGGATGCTGGACTAGATGGGCCATTGGCCCGATCCAGCAGGAAAATTCTTATGCTCTGCTACCTGATTCTCCCTCTTGGTCTCCCTTGCTTGTGCCTTCCTTTAAAAAAACCCACTTTGTTGTACCTGGGGAACTGATTTGGAACCCAGAAGATCCCTAGGCTGCCTCAAAATGTGGGCGACTGCCTTTGCTCACATCCTGGTCCTCCGCCTGCCTCTCTCCCCCTCCTGCTGTTGTCGTCTCCCACCCTCTCCCAAACCATCTAAATTTAGCCTGGGAGCTGGAGGCAGAGATCTGTCTTTTGCTTATGCTATCTCCTGCAACGTGCCATGTGCACTGACAGAGCGGGATTAAATAATCGCCGGAGGCTCGCAGCCAAAAATTCGGTGGGTAAATTCAAATCAATATGTAAAAACCACCCGACCCCCCTTCTAGCCTCAGAACACCCCCTCTTTCTTTGCAACAGCCTGGCTCAGAGCCAGGTCCCCAGCCCAAACAACGAAAAGTGCATCAAAGCTTTGGAGAGCTGCTGTTAAAATGAAGGTTCTCCTTACAGGTGCTGGAGCGAAAAGGGACTGTGTGCGAAAGAGCGAGAGGCAGGAAAGAAGGAAAGCACTTATCTCAAAGAATCATGGGATTGTAGGATTTTAGAGTTGGACGGGGCATCCAGCGGTCATCTAGTCCAACCCCCTGCAATGCAGGATTTGAAGCTAAACATCCTGGACAGATGACCAGACAACCTCTCCAATGAATGAGTTTGTGCCACCTCCCAAAGTCATCCACTCCACTGTCGATGAGCTTTGACTTTTGGTCGGGTCTGGAGCAAAATAGATCTTCATGCTTGGCACAAAAATGGAAGCAAGAAGAATTACCGGCGAAAGAAGAATGGCAGATGAAACTGATGGACTATGCAGAATTAGATAAATTAACAGGAAGGGTTCGAAACCTGCGGGACCAGAGATTCTTAGAAGACTGGAGTAAATATATGAACTATTTGAAAAGTCATTGTAACGAACAGTTTATGCTAGTAGGACTGCAATAAGTTTTGTAAGGAGGACTATTTGAAATATTGCAAGAAAGACTATGAGAAGAGTTGTTAGTTGATGATAATTAAGAGTAATAGAGAAATTAAGAAATGCAGAATAAGTGATAAAGAACGAAAAATCATCAGAGATGTTGACAGAAGTCTAAAATATTGTGTACGATAAGAAGCCATGTTATATGATTGTTGGAAATGATATGTTTAAAAAACCAATAAAAATGTATGTATGTACATATAAACAAAATAGATCTTCATGCTGCACCATTCTTGCTTTTCTCCCCATGCTTGTCCTCTGCTGCCTGCAAGACCGCCCCCCCTCACCCAGCCACGATTTCTGGCAAGTCTCACTTGGACATGGGAGCTTCAAAAACATTCTGAGTGTTGAGGGAAGAGGACCAGCCACAGAACGTCAAAACAGAACGGAAAAGGTTGCAGCAAAGGTGAAATCAGAGCAGCCTGAGGGCTGGATGCTGCTGGCAGAAAGGGAGGGGGGAAGGAAGCAGGGCTGTGGCCTAAGAGAGACAGCATTTTTTTTGGGGGGGGGTGTATCTGCGGGGGCTGAGCTTCACATCCCGAAATGCACGCTAGCATCTTTTGGCTGCACATTTTTTGGCCGTTATTTCACATTGGGAAGTTTACAGTGGGCACAGCGGTTTTGTTTTCCTTTTGGCCGTACGAAATAATATAATTGTGCTTTTTTTTATGCCTTTCTGAGAATCGTCAAGAAAGCAAAGAAGTGACAAATAACTTGCTGGAAATGCTTTTGTGTCCCGGTCCGCCCCCCCCCCCCCATACACAAGCCAACTCTTGCAGGTGCGCCCCCCCAATGATAGCGAACACAGGAGGGGGCTTTGCTGCTTCCCCCCTCAACAGCCTGTCCAGGCCCAGCCAGATGTTTTTCCCTGCAGCAAGTGACCCCCCCATGTGGCTGCCTCAGATGCGCCTCCCCCCCCCATGGGCTTTCGCCTCCCTCCTCTAATCGCATTAGCAGTGCAGAGTGCAGAACAGCCTCTGGGCTTCTGTCCAGCTCCCCAGCCGGACCTCCTTGGAGTTCGCAGCAGCTTGGAGCAGTTTGAAGTAGGACAGAGAAAAGCGGGGGGGGGGGGAGAGAGAGATTTTAAAAAGAGCTGGAGCAGAAGGGAGAACGGGGCAGGTGGAAATAGGGAGCTTAGGGTTGAAGGCCCATCCTTCAAAAAAGGGGAGGAATGAGGGGGAAGACACTCTGCTTATGCTCAGAGGCACATGTCTCTCAAGCAAACCAGTCACTTCTGGGGAGCTCAAATCAAACCTTCCAGGAGCTCAGATCAGAATGGGTCTTACTCTCCCGGGAGCATCCACAAGGCTGTGGCCTTTGGAGAAGAGGAATGGTCCCAGGCTCAATTCTTGGAACGGAAACTGCAGGAAGGTTTCATTCAAAGAATATATCCAACAAAGGCATTTAAGAGAAAGCTTTAAAACCTGGTAGGGCTGCTGACAGGGGACGTGGGTGGCGCTGTGGGTTAAACCACAGAGCCTAGGACTTGACGATCAGAAGGTCGGCGGTTTGAATCCCCGCGACGGAGTGAGCTCCCGGTGCTCGATCCCAGCTCCTGCCAACCTAGCAGTTCGAAAGCACATCAAAAGTGCAAGTAGATAAATAGGTACCGCTCTGGCGGGAAGGTAAATGGCGTTTCCGTGCGCTGCTCTGGTTTGCCAGAAGCGGCTTAGTCATGCTGGCCACATGACGGGGGGGGGGGGAGGGAGGGGGAACTCACCACGCAACAGGATGCTGGACTAGATGGGTCCAGCAGGAGATGTTCTCCAAATCCTATGAGGTTATGTGCCTTTCCCCAAAGCTTTCTTGAGGATACGGGCTTGCACACCAATGTTCTGGGTTCCTCTCTGTCCTCCCTGTTGTGGGGTGAGCTGGGGACCCTCTTGCAACAGTTAATAAAGATCAGGCTTACTTGCTGCTTTGCTTCTCAATATACTCTGGTTGGCCTATGGAACCCACTTAAGGACTCTATATCGGCTCTGGAATACCCCGTAAGGGAAAGGGAGCTTTTTCTACAACAATACGAAGCCTACATTGTGGGTCTCATCTGACACAGACCTTTACAGAGACCACAACAGGGAAATTATGCAGAAGGAAAAGGGGAGAAGGAAGCCCTTGCTCACATCCTGCCCGCTCCATGGCTTAGTGGAGGTTTGAACACTGCCAAGGAGGATATACAAAGTGCAGCCTCCTTGGACCCTAAGCTTTCAGATATCTAAAGAAAATCTTTGTGGAGTATCTCTATCATCCTTGCTTTTGGAAACTGCCGGTATATTGCGGAGGTGCAACAGAATGTGCTTTCAGCACCGCAGACATTCGAGTGTGCAGGCCTATTTCTGAACCCCCGGGCAGAGCTGGCTTGCAGAGGACTTTGCACCTCTCACTCCTCTTCCTCTGCTTGGGAAGGAAATCAGACAGAGTCCGGCAGAAGGCGTTTCTGCACACATGGAAGGAGAACCAGGACTCCCAGATCAGTGCAGCATCCCACATGGAGACCAATGTGATCTGTTTATGCTTTTATCTGCCTTCCTGATGCTGCGGTGCATTTAAGAAACATTTAATTGCTGCTTTTAGCTAGGAAAAGCATTTTATGCAGAAGCCTACTCTTCTAATATATTTTGAAATGATGTGCATATTTTTAGTCTAAAGGAGTGGGGATAAGTCTTTTTTGTTGTTGTTAAAGAGGAATAATACCTCTGTCTCTCACACACACTCACTCACACACAAACACAAGGGGGTCAGCCACACTAACTTTTTGCCCCACACTGTTTAGGTGCAGTTCTGCTCTTCAAGGCTCTGTGTCCAAACACGTTTTTCTCCCCTATCACTTGTCCCAGGAAAAGCAACTTTTTAACACTGAATCAGAACAAATTGCAAGCGGGTTCTGCACCGATTGCTGTTTGCTCCGATTCAGCAGCAACACACACAAAAGAGCTTGGACATGAAGCTTCAAAGTGCCTAGAATTGCAGCACAGAGGGAAGTCTGAATGGGCCCTCACTTTATAGCAAGTAGTCGTCTTGCTCCAATCATTAAACCTCAATGTTGGTGCAAAACTCCTGGTTGGCCCTGTTCCTTGCTGATGAGAACAGAGTCGCTTCGTTTCACAACACCCAGAAGTTTTCCTTCCCCATTCTCAAACAGGCTCACACAAGCTCAGTGAAAGAGGAAATATTTTGCACACAGATGGGTTCCGAGTTCAAGTCTTTGGACTCTACAGTGAATAAAGGCTCAGAGGGTGAATGGAAGATCTCAGAGCTTGGAACACATCTGAAGAAAACACTGGGGCTAAGTTGCACCTCTTTGCCCTGGCCTTTGAAAAGTGAAGAATTCAGAGAATCGTACAACTGGGAGAGTTGGAAGGGACACAAAGGATCATCTCGTCCAATGCAGAAACAGATTTGGGGTCTTCCCTTTATTTGTGTTGTGTATGGATGATTGATTTTGGGCTGGGTATTTTTGTTTGGTTTTTACTGTTTTAATTGTGTTTTTATATGCCGCAGCTCAACCTGGGATCGCCTAGGGAAGGGGTGGGTAAGAAATGCAAAAAACGAAGATGCATAATAAAAACAGAAGGCAGTGAAGGAATAAGAGGAGAAACCAGCGACCTGAGCGAGTTATTTGGCAACTTCTGTCTGCAAACCCCACATTAGTCTCCCTTGCAGAAATCCATCCCGGCTCACCCGAAAGGTGTGAATGTAAAAACCATCAAAGGGAGAGAAAGAAAAATTCAGCGCGGCCACGGAATTAGAGATGAAAGGTAGTTTATTTTCTGGTTAAATGCAAAAGGCTTTCAAGATAAACAGTAACAGGCCCTGCCTTGAAGCCGGCTAACAGTGTCCATATGGGATGTTTAGACCACTTTGCCTAATCCAGAGCATCAATTCACAGACCGCATCCCTCACTCACCCACCGGGCCTGTCTTCTGTTTCCAATTGCAGATGGAGGTCAAACAAGTCATTACCATCCTCTTTTCAAGGAACACTTTGGCTACAGATCTCCTAACGTCTTGCAGCCTCAGCCCAGAGCAGCTTCAGAGATGCATTTGACAGGCCAAAACTTTGTGGCTTACTTTAAAGAGCAGGAGGGGGGGGGGTCCTTACCCCACCCCCCAAGGGCACCTCCAAAGCATCCCTCTCCTTAAGGGGGCGCCTTCAACAAAACTGGGTGCCCATATGACTTCCTAGGATGGACAGAACTCCAGGGACCAAAAGAACGCAACAGGAGTCTGGCTCCCACGAACAACTCCTTAGGTTTGCATGGGGGGAAAAGAAGATTATCCTTTAGGAATCCTGGTCCCAGGCAAGGACAAATCTGCCTATTTCTGTTTCTCATTTTTCCCCTGGATTATGTTCAGTTCTCTCCACTTCCAAATCAGTTTGCGGATTTTTTATCTGAAGATTTGCATGCATTTCAAAGAAGCACAGAATTGCAGTGCAAGGTTGTCTAATCCAACTCCCTGAAACGAGAGGCGTGCTGAGGCTCCTTGTAAGGAGACTTATTGGTGTCCCCCGCCGCACCCCCATCCCTTGTGCCCAGGGCAAGGAAAAGTTTGCTTTTTGTCACCTTTCGCACTCTGCCAGGGGTTTCCTCTTTGGCGCCCAAAGGAGTCTGTGTGTCTCGCCCAGCCACCCAGAGCAGCTGCCCAGGGAGGGCACAGATGGGTGGGTGGGCTCCTAGCCACTCCGAGCCAGAAGGGGGAGCTGGCATTTTTGCATCCCCAGTGGGCCTGTGTCATTGGTGGGGGCCAACCTGGCCAATCCCAGGTCTTCTTCTTTGGCGATCACCCATAGCTGAGTAAGATTGTCTTCCATAAACACGGTTTGAACAAAATAATAATAATAATAATAATAATAATAATAATAATAATAATAATAATAATAATAATTTATTTATACCCTGCCCATCTGGCTGAGTTTCCCCAGCCGCTCTGGGCAGCTCCCAATCAAGTGTTAAAAACAATACAGCATTAAATATTAAAAACTTCCCTAAACAGGGCTGCCTTCAGATGTCTTTTAAAGATAAGACAGCTGCTTATTTCCTTGACATCTGATGGGAGGGCGCTCCACAGGGCGGGCGCCACTACCAAGAAGGCCCTCTGTCTGGTTCCCTGTAACCTCACTTCTTGCAATGAGGGAACTGCTAGAAGGCCCTCGGTGCTGGATCTCAATGAGTGTGTGACTGTGGAGGCCAATTCTGGATCCGTACATCCTTCTACAGTGGGGACATTGGTTTCCGGGCGGGAGTTGATCACGGTGTGGATTTGCCAAGCGTACCTTCTTCTTAGCACGTTTCTCCCTTGTGTCCTGAGTTCGAGTGTCGTCAAAGCCCACGACACCTTTGGTAAAGGCTGTTCTCCAACTGGAGCGCTTGCAGGCCAGTGTTTCCCAATTGCTGGTGTTTATACTACATTTTTTTTTAAAAAAAAATTGCCTTCAGACGGTCTTTAAACCTCTTTTGTTGACCACCAGCATCACGCTTTCCATTTTCAAGTTTGGAATAGAGTAGTTGCTTTGGAAGATGATAATCTTATGCTCCCCACCCACAGTGGCAGTTCCATGTGCTGCACTGCAGGCGGTTGCTTGCAGCAAACCACCCTGGCCAACTTTCTGCACCAACTGCAGGACTCTGGCACCCTGGGACTCTGAGGTCCTGCGGTTCAGTGGCTCTCCTGCCAGGGCGGTGGCAGATTTCCTTTCTCCTGGCGAGCCACCAAGAGATGGACCTCAGTGGGAAAGCACATGAGCCGCCGCAGCAGCAGCAGCAGCAGCCTGACCCTGCCGGGATCACATCACAAACCCTTTGAGGAAGGGATTAATTCCTGCCTCCGCTGCCTTTCTCCCTGCCGACCGCATGACTCTCACTCGCAGCCACCTCTGCGCAGGGCCGCCTTGTTTCTTTGGCAGGCGATGCTCAGTCCCCCAAGGGAGCCGGGCGAGAGAAGAGGGGCATGTGTTTAGAGCGTTTCCACTCGGTTCCACTCTCCTGGGCTATTTCTATCTCGTCTTGTCAAAATTTATCAAGTGCGTAATTGTTTAAACAGCATTAAAGTGCCGGGAGCCAGAGCGGCTGGGAATTGTCCCGCGCCCGCCTCCGTGACTCGGGCTGACAGCTCCGGGAGGGGAAGGAGATGCTGTTGCAGAAAAGCGCCAGGCCCCCTCGGGGCACGGGCACGGAGCTGCCTAGGGAGAAAGAAAGCTGCAACAAATGAGCTTTCTCTCTCTGTCTCTGTGTCTCTCCCCCGCCACCCCAGGAGAAGGAACACTCTGATCCTAAACCTCTGCGGCCTTGCGGGATATCTCCAGGAGTAGAAAAATCTGAGGAGTAAACCTTACACAAATCTGGTGCCAAATGTCCTGCTGTGATTTCCCTTTGGATCACATCAGCAAAGCTGGGCGTGGTGGTTTTGTCTTCTGGGCAGCTCAGGACCTCCAAACAGACTGCCCAGGCTTGTATCCAGGGAAGGCACTTTGGTGCTGCTAACACAGAGGTTTGGCTTCACCCCAAGAGGAGCACCCCACTCTCTCTCTTAAAGGAAAAGGTAAAGGGACCCCTGGCCATTAGGTCCAGTCGTGGCCAACTCTGGGGTTGCGGCGCTCATCTCGCTTTACTGGCCAAAGGAGCCGGCGTACAGCGCCACCCGCGTCCCACTGTCTCTCTTAGTTTTTTACATACATTATTATCCCACTGTGGGTTAAACCACAGAGCCTAGGACTTGAAGAAGGTCAGCGGTTCGAATCCCCACAACGGGGTGAGCTCCTGTTGCTCAGTCCCTGCTCCTGCCCACCTAGCAGTTCGAAAGCACCTCAAAGTGCAAGTAGATAAATAGGTACTACTCCGGTGGGAAGGTAAACGGTGTTTCTGGGCACTGCTCTGGTTCATCAGAAGCGGCTTAGTCATGCTGGCCACATGACCTGGGAGCTGTATGCCGGCTCCCTCGGCCAATAAAGTGAGATGAGCGCCGCAACCCCAGAGTCAGCCACGACTGGACCTAATGGCCAGGGGCCCCTTTACCCTTTACCTTATTATGCGGGGGTTGGAAGAACCCCCCCAAAGATACAGAGATTGTCTGTGGAGCACTCCACTGTCTCTCAAGACAGATGGATGGCTGCAACAGCAGTTCTTCAACTTTTTCCTTTGCCTTCTGCCATATAAGCCTCTAGCAATGGTGAAGAGCTCTGAAGATTCCTCACAGCAGCCTTTGTAGAAGATTTAGTCTAGAGCTCCCATCAGCCCCAGCTGTGCCTTTTTGCACAGTCCCTCAGGCCAGCTTTCAAAGTGGCCAGAGTCCCCTAGTCACACAACCAAAGCAGCAACAGGCACCACAAGAGATCATGGATCTTGTCTGCAACAGGTTTCGTGATTGCCAGTCACATCTGGGCTGAGACTTGCAAGTCGCCAGCTGGCACACTGCACAGCCAATGTGGGGGTCCCCTGAGAGCAAGACCATCAGCAAGGCAAGCAGGCCCCACTCCAACCGTCCTCCCCTCCCTGATGTCGCAAGTCTGTCTGTTATTATTGCCAATTTATTAATCACCTTCTGAAATAGTTGAAAACACACGCATGAACAGCAGGCTAAAAGTCCCATTTGTCCGGCTGGAAAAGGCTATTGGAACAAGCATGTCTTTAGTTGTTTATGGAAAGCACTGGCAGTGAGCAAATCTCAGGAGGAACGCTGTTCCACAGAATAGGGGCAATCACGACAAAGGCCCTGCTCTGAGTGGGCTTTTGAGATCTTTGGATCTTGCAGGAGAAATTTGTCTCTTGGGTGGATAAAGATTGAAGCAGTCTCTCAAAGCCCGGTGGTTCACTTTAGTGCATGAATTTAGACTGAGTTTCCAAACGCCTAACTAACGGCATTAAAACCATCCTCACTGCTGAAGGCCAAACTGTGCTGGAGCTAAGCTGGGTTTCCTCTTCAACAGTTTCTCTTGACAAAACTCCCAACGCCCATGAAATATACTCGGAGTCGAGAGTGGATTTCATGCTCTTTATTCAGCTCATAGTGGTGAGGAGGAGGAATGAAAGTTTCCCCAAAATATCTGCTTTATATACATTATTTACACAATGGGCCCCACGTGATTGGCTAATTCCAGGATTCTCCTGTAGGCCAATCAGGTTTTGGATTCACTTCCACCTGGAGCTGGATTGGGTGGCTCCTGTGGACCAATCATACTGCTGCATTGTTCTAGGACCAATCAGACTGCTGCATTTTGGATCCTGTTGTTCTAGGACCAATCAGACTGCTGAATTTTGGATCCTATTTGTTAAGTTGTGGGTGAACATATCAGACGACACAGCGATTCTTCAAACAGCTCTTGTTTATTCACAGGCCAGGACAGAACTGAACTGAAGGGTTCAGTCAGCCTGCTTATATAGAGCTCCAGTACAACGTAACTGTAACAACTTTCTAAAACTATTCAATCACTGAACGTCACTTTCGATCCCTTATTTGCATAACTATCTACAGGATACCCCTGCTGGCCCAGGGTGAGAACTGCAGTACATAACACTATTCAACTCAGTACATAACAGCCCAACTAGAAGAAATCAGATTGCCCATCTCTGGGGTGATCGGGTGCCCTGTACCGGAGGGTCTAGGGCAGTATAGAAATTCAATAAATCGCCAGCATCATCCTCATCATCCCAGGAAACGGGAATTGACTTGACTAGGTCAACACGGAAATTAAACACATACAAAAACAAAAACAGTAGACAGAGACAGAGGGAGAGGGAAGGAGGGAGAAGGGGGAGAAGGAGAAGTACCCAAACAAAAGGCAAGTGGCCTTTTACCTCTTCCAAAACAAAGGGCAACTTTTATTGGAAATCTGGGGGGGCAGACAAATTTGCCAGACAGGCAACTATCCAGTGGAACTCAATGCCAGAGGATGCAGTCTTTGCAGATGCAAAACTGAGTTGGGCATCTCCATGATCATTTATTTGTACATGGATTAATGAGATGCCGTTCTCAAAAGCAAGACAAGGCAACTTTCAGCATAAAAAAAGAAAAAACCCGCACAAGAAAAACTCATTTATATTCAGAGCGAAACCAATTAACGCTGAGAAAGCTGGCAGAAACCTGAAAAACCCCAACTCTGCTGGTAGGAGACAGTCTAGGGCTGGGAAGGATTAGAGCGAGATTGTCCCAGGGGCAGCTTTGCTAGAGATCTGTCATCGGATGCCGCAGAAGCATCGGCCCCTTCCAGAGGCAGGAGACAGACGCGGACCCAGCCGGCCGCTGCTGGGAGCCCTGGTGGCGCTGGCTGAAGGCAGAGAACCTGGCACCATCCCAGGGAAAGGCCACGGCTTGGCCCCCAATGCAGACTGCTGCTCCCCTGTCCCAGAGGGCAGCTCATGGCTACCTACGCAGGTATTTGGAGCGTGACACCTGCCCCACTGCGCTGGCTAGGAGAGCCTCCTGGAGAGACCACCTTTGCCAGGCTGAGATGCTGCCAGCCAGGCAGGACTGCACCCTGCAAGGGCCTCAGCCGTCCCTGCAGCGACCAGCTTTCTTGGGGGGGAAAGGCTGTGGGGGAGTTGTTTACACAGCCATTTGGATCCTTTAATTATTTTGCTGGTTTTCTCATGTTAACAAGGATAAACAAGCACACGAGAGGAAAAACTGGGCCGCTGTCCATTTGCACGGCCAAGGCAGCAGCATCCGTCAGGCGGAAGGCAGCCCCGCAGAAAGAAAACAAAAGGGGTCTGGGGTTTACTATAAAGCAAGGGGTTCTTCTTCCTGGACGGCGGCTCCTGCCCTACATGTCGGGGCATCTGTGGGGCATCTGCCGCACACATGTTGCATGCAGGAATGCCTTTTCAAAACCCAAAGTTTTGACTGAGTTTGCTTTCACCCAAGTCTATTTCACTAGATCCCTGCAGGGAAATAAGTGCAGAGAATGAGGCTGCAGATCTGTTGGGTTTCACAAACAGTTGGGGCTGGTGAGCATTTAAGGTCCCCAACCCTAATCTGCGGGTTGCCATCTGATTGGATTTTATTCTGATCCTGATCTGATTTGAGAATGTGTTTTAATTGATTGTCTGATTTTATGTTAATTTTATGTTACATTTGATGTTAGCCGCTCTGAGCCCAGCTTCGGCTGGGGAGGGCGGGATATAAATAATTTATTATTATTATTATTATTATTATTATTATTATTATTAGCCAACAGTGTGACGCGGCAGCTAAAAAAGCCAATGCAATTCTGGGCTGCATCAATAGATAGCATCTAGATCAAGGGAAGTAATAGTGCCACTGTATTCTGCTCTGGTCAGACCTCACCTGGAGTACTGTGTCCAGTTCTGGGCACCACAGTTCAAGAAGGACACTGACAAACTGGAACGTGTCCAGAGGAGGGCAACCAAAATGGTCAAAGGCCTGGAAACGATGCCTTATGAGGAACGGCTAAGGGAGCTGGGCATGTTTAGCCTGGAGAAGAGGAGGTTAAGGGGTGATATGATAGCCATGTTCAAATATATAAAAGGATGTCACATAGAGGAGGGAGAAAGGCTGTTTTCTGCTGCTCCAGAGAAGCGGACACGGAGCAATGGATCCAAACTACAAGAAAGAAGATTCCGCCTAAACATTAGGAAGAACTTCCTGACAGTAAGAGCTGTTCGACAGTGGAATTTGCTGCCAAGGAGTGTGGTGGAGTCTCCTTCTTTGGAGGTCTTTAAGCAGAGGCTTGACAACCATATGTCAGGAGTGCTCTGATGGTGTTTCCTGCTTGGCAGGGGGTTGGACTCGATGGCCCTGGTGGTCTCTTCCAACTCTATGATTCTATTATTATTATTTCCTTTCCATTTTTCTAGTGGACCCGATGCCTGGCTATTTCCATCTCTGGCTCAGAAATCTCATGATGCTGGAAGCACTTGTGAGTGAGGGCCCAGGTGCGAGTGGGAGCCCTGCTGCCCGCAATCTGGCCGCAGCATTCTGCGCCAGCTGCTGCTCCCGGACGAGACCCAAGGGCCGCCCCACAAGGAGCGCATTACAGCAATCCCGCCGCAGGGTTGCCAGTACATGGACTGCAGTGGTCAGGCCACCCTCGTCCAGGAATAACCACCGTTGGCCAACCAGGTGAAGCTGGTGGAAGGCACTCCTAGCCGCAGAGTGGGCCTTTGGTGGAACCTAGGAGAGAGTCTCTGCCAGCCTGTGTAGAGAATACTCAGCTACGTGGCCAGCGGTCTGATTTGGCATAAGGCCAACTTGTAATAATAATAATAATAATAATAATAATAATAATATAATTGATTCTTTATACCCCGCCCACCTGGCTGGGTTTCCCCAGCCACTCTGGGCAGCTCCCAACTGAATATTAAAAATACAATACAGCATTAATTTATGTTCTTGTGTCTCAAAGGAAGGTCAAGGTCAAGGACCCCTGGATGGTTAAATGCAGTCAAACTTGGCTATGGGGTTGCGGAGCTCATCTAGCTTCAGGCCAAAGGAGCCGGCGTTTGTCTGCAGACAGCTTTCCAGATCATGTGGCCCGTAGCTCAGGGATACAGCATCTGTCTTGCGTGCAGAAGGTCTCAGGTTCAAGAAGCAGTTCTGAGCTGGATGAACCAGCAGGGGTCAGCAAACTTTTTCAGCAGGGGGCCAGTCCACTTTCCCTCAGACCTTGTGGGGGGCCGGACTATATTTTGAAAAAAAATATATGAACAAATTCCTATGCCCCACAAATAACCCAGAGATGCATTTTAAATAGAAGGGCACATTCTACTCATGTAAAAACACACTGATTCCTGGACCATCTGTAGGCCGGATTGAGAAGGCGATTGGGCTGGATCTGGCCCCTGGGCCTTAGTTTGCCTACCCATGACGAACCAGTGTTGCCTTATGTGGGGCTCATCCACACTGATCCTGGTCCAGATCACAGAATCATAGACTCACAGAATCTTACGAGTTGGAAAGGACCCTTGGGTCATCTAGTCCAACTCCCTGCAATGCAGGAATCTCAGCTAAAGCATCCATGACAGATGGCCATCCAAACTCTGCTAAAAAACCTCTGTGCTTTAAAACGCCATGTCTGAGCACCTTCTATTTTTCTCCAGAGAATTCCTTGCAAAAAATCCACTCTTTAAAGCTGAATTGGAGCAAATGGCTATTTGTGTTTCCTGTGGACTGCAGTTTTTGCAAGGAAAGAGGGAGGGAGGGAGATAAATAATAATAATAATAAAAATAAATAAAAATAAATACATTTTATTTATACCCCGCCCTCCCCAACCGGGCTCAGGGCGGCTAACAACCAATAATAAAAATGAGTTGAATGAATACAACTTAAAAACAAGATTAAAATACAACATTAAAACAATTAAAATGCAGCCTCATCACAGGAGGAGAAAAGAAAAAGAAAGAGGAGGAGGGAATCAAATTGAAATGGCACTTAGACAGAGTTGGACCATGCCTGGGAAGCATGGAGGAAAGGTGAGGATGGATAACCCCCAGGATAAGGCAGCGTCCTTCCTCTGCCCTGCTTATGAAGGATGGTTCAGGGCTCTGAACTCGCCG
Organism: Podarcis muralis; assembly: GCF_964188315.1. Lineage (NCBI taxonomy): Eukaryota > Metazoa > Chordata > Lepidosauria > Squamata > Lacertidae > Podarcis > Podarcis muralis. The sequence continues at coordinate 65,303,549 of NC_135665.1, read as the reverse complement.
GCCATCTTTCCGAACTTCCTGTCTCGCAAGACCATTCTCCCTCGCCGGATAACATTTCCCATTTCCTCCTTCCAATCTCTCTGCCAGAAAAAACTATTCTCTTACTTAACCTAAAGCTAACCTCAGCAAAGCAGGGGCCTTCATATTTCAAGCGTACGGGCAAAGGGGGCGGTCTTCATTGCAGCCCACGGTGTATTTGCAAACAATTACCCCGTCCGCTCTCCATCTTCATTTTCTGAGAGATGGCCTGGCCTTGTGACTTTCCGGTAATGTTTTCTGCTTTCTAAATCCATCGGCGATCAGAGGGGAGTTGGGGGGAACCATCCTTCCTCCTCGCAGGTGCTTATATGCTCTCTGGTAGCCCCACGGCTCCCTCCCACCCCGAGCCCCATCTCTCAGCCCCAACAGCAGCGGCCTGGAAAATTGTTTACAAAGGAGGAGGGAAGGATATTTTGATTGTTTGTGACACCGGCTGCCCCGGATTATCATGTTTTGCTGAGCGAGCTGAGGAAGCTTCTTTGGGCGATGCTTCAGGCGGACTCTTGGGAAGCCCCAGAAGGAACAGAGGAGAAGGAGAAATTGAGACCTGCTCCAGAGCATTTCGTAAGAACATCAGAAGAGACTGCTGGATCAGGCTGGCGAGCCACCTAATCTGGCATCCTGTTCTCAGTGTGGTCCACCAGATGCCTCAGGGGAAACCAGCAAGCCGGGTTTAAGAAAGCCACTTCCGCCCTTCGGAAGAGGTGGGATTGCGGGCGTCACAGCCCAGCCCCCGCACGATTGGGGGAATCCCCAGCCACATCACCCCCTGACCAGCCAATCAGCTGGCTCTGGGGGTGTGGCCTGCCCTATTTAAGGCAGGACTTGGCCAGGGATCTCCCTCTTTGCCGCTTACCAGCTGTTCCTGCTTTTCCCACCCTCCAACCCTATAAGGTTTTCGTTCCTTGACCTTGCTATGGACCTTGGTTGGTCGCCGTTGAGGGGCCTGGTAGGAATTTTTCCACTTGGCAAATTGGCACCAGCCACTTGGTTTTCGCCTCCCTCATAGCAAATCGTCACAACTTTCTGGGTATTGGCGGTTAGGCATTGGTATTGCTCTGTAGATGGAAGAGGGGAGGAAGCGCCATCACCTGCCCTGCATATTGAAGGGTAGTCCGGTAAAGGATTCTGGGGGGTGTGGCCCTGCCCAAAGCCTGGGGAGGTAAGGGTCTAAGGGACGCCCCCTATTGGTGACCCCGGGGGAGTTCCTAGTTTATGTGCATCAACAGGACGCCCCCTACTGGTGGTTAACCCTTCCCGGACTTCAAGCGGACGGGCTGGAGTCAGATATAGTCGGTTAGGACCAATGCCTAAGCCAATACCGCTCATCACCTGTAACCAAGAAAGTGGTGGCCTTTTTTAGCCCATTAACCTTAATAATGGTGTCATGTGTCATTATTTCCACTGGGGGGGAGGCAGGAACTCACCACACAACAAGAGCAACTCTCCCCTCCTGCAATTTCCACCTATTGAGATTCAGAAGCATCGCTACCACTGACTGTGGAGGCAGAGTGAAGCCATCCTGGCTGGTAACCATCAACAACCGTCTCCTCCAGGGCCGAATTAAGACCTTTAGAGGCAAAAGATTTTGGTGCCCCCCCAAATATATCTAATTCAAAATGGGGGGGGGGCCAATAAACCATAAAATAGAATTTTATTTTTTGGAATGAAACAAAACCTACAGTAAGATGGAAAACAATGTTGATTTTTGTATACTGTACTTCCACTTAATATTTGGATTTTATCTCTCCTACTTTTTCTAATTGCAAAGTCCTTTAATCAGAACCTCAAAACTAATTATTACAATCGCACACCTGCTTCTATGCTAAGTAGATATGAGAGGCATCTATCTAGCATGCCTTGCTGCATAGTTGTTCTGTTGGGATTTTTTAATATACCTCAACTGAGAAGATGAGTGCTCAGCTGAGCAATTTGTGAACATTCATGTTAAATATCTAGCAATGGGAAATTTCTGTGGTACCCCCCTTCCCTGGATGCCCTCAGCATGTGCTTATTTTGCTGAATGGTTAATCTAGCCCTGCTCTCCTCTATGGATTTGCCTAATCTTTTAAAGTCACCTAGGTTGGCAGCCCTCACTGCCTCCTGCAGGAGCGAGTTCCACAGATTAACAGTGCAAAGAAGTGAGTTCCACAGATTAACAGAAGTGAGTTCCACAGGTTAACAGTGTGAAGAAGTGAGTTCCACAGATTAACAGTGCAAAGAAGTGAGTTCCACAGATTAACAGGAGTGAGTTCCACAGATTAACAGTCCTGAATCTTCCAACAATCAGCTTCTTCCATTGCTTTGAGAGAGGGAGAAAAGGCTTTCTCTATCCAAGGCATGATCTTACAACCATCTATCATGCCCCCTCCCCTTTTTTCTCTAAACTAAAAAGTCCCAAACACTGCAACGTTTCCACATAGGTAATTCAGGGTCTGGGAAAGGCCACTCCTGGCTCTTGGAAGAGCTTTCATTTCCCTTTCCTGCCACCAATCCTTGCAGTTCAGGTGCACAAATTCAACTTCTTATGTGTCCCCGTCTGTGGCACATCTAATCTGCAAATCTAATCTTAATTTTGTCCTGACAGCGGCCCTGCATGGTAGACCACTCACTCCCATTTTACAGATAGAAGCGGTAAGTCCGTGATTGTCCTGGGGCCCCCTAACCCTCAAGGGGGTCCAGGCTCAGGACCAGATTCCTCTCTCCTGGCCAGCCCTGGCTCATGACTTGAGAAGGTACAGAGGAGGCAAAATGCCCAAAGGGAGGTTGAGGAAGAAGCCCACTGCCGAGGCCACAAACTTCTCCATGTAAGAGAAGCCGCCTGGGTGGAAGTCAGGCTTCTCCAAAATGCTGATCAAGGAACTTTCCAATAAATGCAATCATCTCCCTGGCTTGGAACACCCTCAGCATTAATTCGTTTATGGCTGATGGATGGATGGAGCGAGGCCTCCTTCTTGCACAAAGGCTGTGCAATTCTCTCTTGGCACTGCATTTTGCTATGAGACAATTTGGACATCAGCTGTGGGAACAGCCTTGCAATGTGCCTGCTGGCGGCTGCATGTGAATCCGGTCTCTCTCTCTCTTGCTACTTCATCCACTGAGATACAGGAGAACGTATACCAACAATAGAAGAATGGCAGAGGAAGATGTTGGACTTTTTGGAGCTGGCCGACCTGACTGGGAGAATCAGCGACCAGAAAGAAGAGGAGACACAAGAAGACTGGAAGAAATTTAAAGAATTCTTAGCTAAATATTGTGGTATAAGATAAATAGAAAATTCTTGGAAGCATCAAATAGGCTTAGGGGTAGAATAAGAATAGCTGTTAGTAAGCATTAAAGATTGGAATAATAGTAAAGGAGAAGAAGTTTGTAAATGAAAAGGGTTAATATTATTAGAAATATGATTTGGAGAACTGCTATAAAAGTGATATAATGAAATTCAGTTAGAGGGGATTTGAAGAAGTCACCTATTAATGTGAAGAAGTTGCGTATTAGAAGAAATAATATCTTTATATGTGTTTAGTTTATTGTTGTGTTTTCTTTGTTGATTGTTTTTATGTGTTTATGGGATGTTTTAAATTTTCAAAATCAATAAAAAATTTTGGGGGGCGGAGAGATACAGGAGAACGTGAGTCACTGGGGTTGCAGGAGGCAAGATTTTGTGGTGGCCAACGGCATTGCATTGTTGCCAGTCAGGAAGAGGACACACTCTCCTGAGTCCAGCGCCCCTTGCAACGCAGCACCCCCTGATGATAGCACAAGAGGCTCAGCACCAGCACCAAAACAGCCTGCAGGATCAAGCCAAAGGGGGCCATCTAGTCCAGAATCCTGCTCTTGTAGCAGAAAACCAGATGTCCCAAAGAGAAACTTGCAAGCGGGATCCAAGCGCAAGAGCCTTACTCTCTCCTGTGGTTTCCATCAGAATGTGAGAAGAGCATCTGCTGGATCAAGCCAATGGCCCATTGAATTCAGCATCCTGAACTCACAGTGGCCAACCAAATACCCTTTTTTGAGAAGCCTGCAAGCAGAATCTGAGCACGAGAGCAACTCTCCCTTTCTGGGGTTTCCAGGAACTGGCATTCGGAAGCACGGCTGCCCTTATTGAGGAAGCAGAATGCATGATAGCCATGGCTAGTGGGCATCAACAACCTTGATGGCAGAAAGAGAGGCAGAATTAAAGAACCTTTTAATGAAGGTGAAAGAGGAGAGCGCAAAATATGGTCTGAAGCTCAACATCAAAAAAACGAAGATCATGGCCACTGGGCCCATCAGCTCCTGGGAAACAGAAGGGGAAGAAATGGAGGCAGTGAGAGATTTTACTTTCTTGGGCTCCATGATCACTGCAGATGGTGACAGCAGTCACGAAATTCAAAGACGCCTGCTTCTTGGGAGAAAAGCAATGACAAACCTAGACAGCATCTTAAAAAGCAGAGACATCACCTTGCCAACAAAGGTCCATATAGTTAAAGCTATGGTTTTCCCAGTAGTGATGTATGGAAGTGAGAGCTGGACCATAAAGAAGGCTGATCGCCGAAGAATTGATGCTTTTGAGTTATGGTGCTGGAGGAGACTCTTGAGAGTCCCATGGACTGCAAGAAGATCAAACCTATCCATTCTGAAGGAAATCAGCCCTGAGTGCTCACTGGAAGGACAGATCCTGAAGCTGAGGCTTCAAGACTTTGGCCACCTCATGAGAAGAAAAGGCTCCCTGGAAAAGACCCTGATGCTGGGAAAGATGGAGGGCAGAAGGAGAAGGGGACGACAGAGGACGAGATGGTGGGACAGTGTTGTCGAAGCTACCAACATGAGTTTGACCAAACTGCGGGAGGCAGTGGAAGACAGGAGGGCCTGGCGTCATGGAGGGGGTCACGAAGAGTCGGACACGACTAAACAACAAAGCAACAACAAGTGGGCATCAACAGCCTTCTCTTCCAGCAACTTATCATTGCTTAAAAGAAATGCAAGTGGAATACAGTCTTCTGGCTCAGGGGAGAAGAAGAAAGCAACCTCCCTATTCCCTGCTGCATCTGGTGCCCAGCTGAGGGATAGAACCAGCTCCAACGGCATGGGGAGAAATCCATATTTATTAGCAACTAAGGGCTGGGACGCGGGTGGCGCTGGGACGCGGGTGGCGCTGTGGGTAAAAGCCTCAGCGCCTAGGGCTTGCTGATCGAAAGGTCGGCGGTTCGAATCCCCGCGGCAGGGTGCGCTCCAGTCGCTCGGTCCCAGCGCCTGCCAACCTAGCAGTTCGAAAGCACCCCCGGGTGCAAGTAGATAAATAGGGACCGCTTTCTAGCGGGAAGGTAAACGGCGTTCCGTGTGCGGCTCTGGCTCGCCAGAGCAGCGATGTCACGCTGGCCACGTGACCCGGAAGTGTCTCCGGACAGTGCTGGCCCCCGGCCTCTTGAGTGAGATGGGCGCACAACCCCAGAGTCTAGCAAGACTGGCCCGTATGGGCAGGGGTACCTTTAAGGGCTGATCACCTGATAATCAGAGGCTGGAGGCCCCAGGATTGCTCACAGCCAGGCCCAAACAGCAGGCAAGCAATAGATCTGCCTTTCCACCCCTCCTCCCTTGACGCTCAACACCCCCCCCCCCATCCCTTCCTGGCTCTGCTGTGTCTGTTTGTTTTGCTGTTGATTCGCTTGGCTTTTTCCATGTCATTTTCTGTCAAACCGCACACATTTTCCCTTCCCATTGCCAGCTTTTTAGTGACAGATTGAAGTGGAGGGGGGCCTGCAAGGCTGGAAGTGGAGAGGAGAGCCCATAGAGAGGACCGCCCCCCCCCCACGGCTGCAGCGTGTGGCTCCACGCCAGCTTCCCCAGCTCTGGAATTGATCCTGGCTTCCACCTGCTCTGCAGGCAATTACGCACACATGGCCCAGGATGGCTAAATCCGGCCCCCACCTCCCCGCCAAAGAGCTCGCGGCAGGGCTTCAACCTGGGCTGGTGGTGGCAGTGGCAAGGCAGGATTGAGAGGAAACCTGTGTTTCCTTCCCCTGAAACCAGCCTTTCAAATTGCAGTGTTTCTTCTGAGAGTGCTGCCTAAGTGGGAACAGCACAGCCGCGGCCTCCAGCAGTGACTGGCTCTGAAGAGGGAGCGCCAGGGAGTTCATAAGTGGCCAAACAGTTGCTTGTTTCCCTCTCTCCTTTCCTGCAGTTTCCAACAACTGGGACTCAGAAGCATCGCTGCCTTCGACCGCGGAGGCAGAGCACAGCCATTGTGGCCAGGAGCCTTCGAAAGCCCTCTCTTCCTTTTTTTTTTAAAAAAAAGATATTTATTAGAATTTTACAAAATGAAAAACGAAAAAAGAAAAATACAAAATAAAAACAGTTAAAAACAATTCCATCTTTCCATTACTTATCTTTCATTTGCTTGTTTCCCGGACCTCCTCACACCTCCCTTTTTGTATTCCCGTTCAATTTGTTAGTTCAGCAAATCCTTTCCCTCTTTGTTTATCCTAATCTTTAATCTTAAAATACTGTAACATTAAATTCTTGCCTGTTAATAGTCCATTTTTTCCTACTCCTTATAGCGTTATAGCTAAAAACCACATAACTTTTCATCCAACATCCTTCTAACATTCATTAATTTTACAATGTTTCCGTAGGTAGTCTTTAAATTTCTTCCAGTCTTCTTCCACCGACTCTTCTCCCTGGTCTCGGATTCTGCCGGTCATTTCTGCCAGTTCCATGTAGTCCATCACCTTCATCTGCCATTCTTCCAGGGTGGGTAGGTCTTGTGTCTTCCAATACTTTGCAATAAGTATTCTTGCTGCTGTCGTGGCATACATAAAGAAAGTTCTATCCTTCTTTGGCACCAATTGGCCGACAATGCCCAGGAGAAAGGCCTCTGGTTTCTTCAAGAAGGTATATTTAAATACCTTTTTCATTTCGTTATATATCATCTCCCAGAAAGCCTTAATCCTTGGGCACGTCCACCAAAGGTGAAAGAATGTACCTTCAGTTTCTTTACATTTCCAACATTTGTTATCGGGCAGATGGTAGATTTCTGCAAGCTTGACTGGAGTCATGTACCACCTGTATATCATTTTCATAATATTCTCTCTTAAGGCATTACATGCCGTAAACTTCATACCTGTGGTCCATAACTGTTCCCAGGCAGCAAACATAATATTGTGTCCAACATCTTGTGCCCATTTAATCATAGCAGATTTCACCGTTTCATCCTGAGTATTCTCTTCCGCTCTTCCTCCACAAATTTGTCTGAACCTCTTTTAAACTCATCCCAGTTGGTGGCTGTTACTGCCTCTTGTGGCAGCGAGTTCCACCACTTAACTCTGTGCCGCAGGAACGGCGGTAGCCCTCTCCTCCATGAATTTGTCCCATCCACTTTTAAAATTGTCAGATGCTGGTAGTGGTTGCTCGTGAGTAACCAGGCAGGACTCCAACCTGTCTTTTACAGGTTTTATTGATGCAAACTATATCCTGAGCAATCTCTATGTGGGGCAAGAAGCTACAGTTAGAACTGGATATGGAACAACTGATTAGTTCAAAATTGGGAAAGGCGTATGACAAGGCTGTATATTGTCTCCCTGCTTATTTAACTTACATGCAGAATTCATCATGCAAAAGGCTGGGCTGGATGAATCCCAAGCCAGAATTGAGATTGCCAGAAGAAATATCAACAACCTCAGATATGCAGATGACACAACCTTGATGGCAGAAAGTGAGGAGGAATTAAATAACCTTTTATTGAGGGTGCAAGAGGAGAGCACAAAATATGGTCTGAGGCTCAGCATCAAAAAAACGAAGATCATGGCCACTGGTCCCATCACCTCCTGGCAAATAGAAGAGGAAGAAATGGAGGCAGTGAGAGATTTTACTTTCTTGGGCTCCATGATCACTGCAGATGGTGACAGCAGCCACGAAATTAAAAGACGCCTGCTTCTTGGGAGAAAAGCAATGACAAATCTAGACAGCATGTTAAAAAGCAGAGACATCACCTTGCCGACAAAGGTCCATACAGTAAAAGCTATGGTTTTCCCAGGAGTGATGTATGGAAGTGAGAGCTGGACCCTAAAGAAGGCTGACCGCTGAAGAATGGATGCTTTTGAATGCTGGTGCTGGAGGAGACTCTTGAGAGTCCCATGGACTGCAAGAAGATCAAACCTCTCCATTCTTAAGGAAATCAGACCTGAGTGCTCACTGGAAGGACAGATCGTGAAGCTGAGGCTCCAGTACTTTGGCCACCTCATAAGAAGAGAAGACTCCCTGGAAAAGACCCTGATGTTGGGAAAGATGGAGGGCACAAGGAGAAGGGGACGACAGAGAATGAGATGGTTGGACAGTGTTCTCAAAGAGACCAGCATGAGTTTGACCAAACTGTGGGAGGCAGTGGAAGACAGGAGTGCTTGGCGTGCTCTAGTCCAGGAGGTCACGAAGAGGCAGACACGACTAAAAGACTAAACAGCAACAGCAACAACAACGAGCACAGGAGCCAACTCCTAGGGGCTGAGGTCCCTTCAGCCCCCCCCATAAAATGTTTGAGGGGGCTGTCCCCCCCAAAAAAGTTGATGGGCGTTGCCATTCAAATGGTGCATGTGATGGATGTTGTGATTGACAATGGAGGGTGGTGCTTACCTGGGTTCCTCCCTCCCACAATATTTTATTCAAGTTATTCAAATATTTATTCAATATCTTATTCTAGGTGATCCAGCACAATCTTATGTTCTTATGGTGGGGACTGGACCTGGGACATTCTGCATGCCAAACAGGTGTCCTGGCAACCAGCTGCCTTTGCTCTCCCAATCAGATTACGCCGACTCCCATTCAACTTGCGGGAAACTGAGTCAGTGGGCGACATAACCAAAATGCATCTCGGACAGAGGTCACCATTTTCCAGACGCCTCCTGTCTTCCTAGCCCCCTCCAGACACTTTTTCTCAAAAGATCCTGGAGCTACTCTGCGCAGGGGAAGCGACCATCGCTGTGCCGTGCCGTTAATCATGCGCCGGGGGCGGGAGAGTGTTAGATTAAAATCCTGCCAATTAAATTAATTGCCCTGAGAGCGCCTCACCTGATTAGCGCCATGCATCTTTAATTGCAAGGCAACCGCCAGGAGTTCTGCTGCTGTTCTGAAGACCCTTCTGTGAGCTGGTGCTGAGCGTCTTCAGATGGAGCTACCCTGTCTCCCGCCCCCCCCCTTGGGAAGAGCTGCAGGTGAACCCTACCCTAATGGGAACCAGCAGGATTCGCACTCACAGCATCGTGTCCTCGTTCTCCACACCCAACCCTCACCACCCTCCGTATCAAGCTCAAAAGCCACAGTGTGGGGAGTGCCGGGTCAAATCGGTAATGATACACTGGGCAAAGGATTTGGGACACAAGATTCAGATGGCCGATTGGGAGAGGTTATGGAAAGCAGACCTGAAATTCATGGCATGTTGTACATGGAAAGAAAATTATATGAAAATTGATGTACCAGTGGTATTTGACTCCTAGCAAGTTAGGAAAGATGTATGGAACACGGGAACCAGGCAGAGGGCCTTCTTGGTGGTGGTGCCCGCCCTGTGGAACGCCCTCCCACCAAATGTCAAAGACTAGCATTTAGAGGACATCTGAAGGCAGCCCTGTTCAGGGAAGTTTTTAATGTGTGACATTTTAATGTATTTTTAATCTTTGTTGGAAGCCGCCCAGAGTGGCTGGAGAAACCCAGCCAGATGGGTGGGGTACAAATAACAAATTATTATTACAGAACAAGTACAAACACCTGCTGGAAATGTTAAGAAAAAGAAGGTACCTTTGATCATATGTGGTGGACGTGTAAGCTAATCAAAGCTTTCTGGGAGATGATATATAATGAAATGGGGGGAAAAATGTTTAAAATAACCTTTGTTAAAAATCCAGAATTTTTATTAGGAATTATAGGTACCGACGTCCCAAAAGATCAGGAAAGACTTATGTACGGGACAAGAGGTGCTTGGATGGTATTAGCCCAAAGAAGACAGACCCAGCTGATGGACTATGCTGAGATGGCAAAGCTGACTGGAAAACTCAGCAATCAAGAGGACAAAAACTTTAAAAAAACAAGGAGAAAAATTTATGATTTATTTAGGAGACCACTGCAAGCAGATGGAAACATTAGCAGGATTTTAATCCCACTTGCAATGTAACAAATACCATGGATAATATGGATTGATATAAAATGTTGATCATGGAATAATATGCAGTTTTTAATGATGATAATAAGGCCCCCAGAGGGGTTGGGGGGGGAGTCAAGAGTAATCGCTATATATGGATATGTATTTGGATTGTTATAATTTTACGTTTTTAAAACCAATAAAAATAATCCCCCCCCCCCAAAAAAAAAGGAAAAGAGGAGACTGAGCGGAGATATGAGAGCCACCTTTAAATATCTCAAGGGCTGCCACATGGAAGAGGGAACAAGCTTGTTTCCTGCTGCTCTGGAGGGCAGGACTCGAACCCATGGCTTCAAGTTACAAGAAAAGAGATTCTGACTTAACATCAGAAACAATGTTCTGACGGCTGTTTGACAGCGAAACAGACTTCCGATGGAAGGTTGTGGTCTCCCCTTTCTTGGAGGTTTCTAAGACAAATTGGGTGGCCGTCTGTCTTGGACGCTTTAGCTAGGATTCCTGCATTGCAGGGGTTGGACTAGAGCACCTCTGGGGGTCCCTTACAACTCTACAATTCTATGGTTCTATGCACCGGTAGGATAGGGGCAGCAGGAGGAGACCCTTGCTCTATGCACTTGCTGCCTAGCAACTGTCCAGGACGCAGATCAGATACTGAAATAGATAAATACTGTCTGAGGCTACACCTTGATCACTCCTCCTGGCACCAATTCCAGAGGGCTGCATACTTGTGAATGTACGGATAAGTTGCTGCGTTGCACCTCCACCCCCCTTCCCTATTTCCATATCTTCCCCACTGTCACTGCAGAACAGAATCTCTGCTCTCTCCTTTAGTCTCCTTTCGTGCACTCCATTTCTTATCCACACAGAAGGTTTGCAACGCAGATCTGATCAGAGTCAGGCAGTTCCTTGCTAACTTCTACTGTTGATATGTATCTGTGCTTGTCCTTGGGAACCTAGCCAGCCATCTCCCCCTAGCACTGGTTAGTCTGCCCAGCAAAGGTAAGAAAATAAGAGCCAAACTAAAGGATCACAACTAACACAAAAGTAGTATTATGCAGATTCTGCAGCTGGCGAAGTACACAATGGTGCAAGAGCTCATCCGTGGGCATAGTAGAAAAGGAGGCTGAGGAGTGTAGCATGGGAGATTTCATTTCCTCCAGGATTTGCACCCCTAAGCAAACACTCCATTGCCCATCCCTTGCTGCAAAAAGAGTGTGCCCTCCCCCTTGCTGCAAAAAAACCCCAATACAGTGGACGCTCGGGTTGCGAACATGATCCGTGCGGGAGGCAGCGTTCACAACCCGCAGCGCCTGCACATGTGTGGGTAATGATTTGGTGCTTCTGCGCATGTGCAAAGCATGATTTAGCATTTCTGCGCATGCACGAGTGCCGAAACCCAGAAGTAACCTGTTCTGGTGCTTCCGGGTTCGGCACAGTGCGCAACTCGAAAACGCACAACCTGAAGCATCTGTAACCCAAGATATGACTGTAATAATTGTCTAGGGAACAAGAGAGACTTCTCGCTCTTTCTTTCCCCTCATTGCCTCCTCCCCAACCAGAATCTGGATTGCATGGCACAGACCTGGTTTTGTTTGTACATGTTACTCAGTATATGCTAGAGAAACAGCAGCAACAACAGATTTGCAATTCCCTCTTCCAGTGAACTTTCAAATAGTAGCTTCTGCCATGCTGACTGCCGCTGCATTTATGTGAACGCTTGCCATGATTGTTGATTTAAAAATAATAATACAGTAGTACCTCCGGTTGCGGATGGGATCCATTCTGGAGCTCCGGCTGGATCCTGAGATTTCCGCAACCGGAGGCACCACTTCTGCGCATCTGCGCAGTGTGCTTCTGTGCATGCACAAGCAGCAATACTTCCGGGTTTGCCGCTTTCGCAACCTGAAGTTTACGTTACCCAAGTAAGCCGAGGTTCCAGTGTAACAACAACAACAACAACAACAATACTAATACTAATACCTCACCCATCTGGCTGGGTTTCCCCAGTCCCTTGCGCTACTGGTTTCTTACTTGCTTTTTTAAAACACTGCTGTCATTTTATTTGCCACCCTGAGCATAAAGGGAGGATGGAAACACCAAAAAGAATGAAATAAGGATAAATAAAACCCAAGGGTGCATTTTCGTAAGCACAAGACGCAAAGGGGAGGAGCAAGAGGACGGACTTCCCGGCGCCATGTACTCACTTCCTACTTTGAGGTTGACCCGGTACTTGAGATGCCATGAGGAGCCCTCATAGCAGGAGTACTGTCCGCTGTGGGAGAGGTCCACGTTCCGGAGGACGAGACGGGAGCCGTTGAGATGGGATGCATCCAGGTCGGTGCTGTTGGCCGTCCAAGTGACCGCGGCATCCCTGTCCACAGACCCACACTGTAGCGTCACGTCGGTCCCCAACTGCGCGTAGTGAATATGGGATTCTGGGATTCAAAGGAGAGGAGACGTTCATTCATACCTGCCCCTTTGCCTTTCCCACTCAGCCACTTCCATCGGCAGAACTGGCACTAGTACAGGTGCCACCTAATACCTGCTCCACATCTGTAAGAAATCAGAGTGTTTGAGGACCAGGACATTCTCAGGAAAACCAAAATGCTTATTTACAAAGCTATTGTACTACCAATCTTACTATATGCATGTGAAACATGGACCACTTATAAACGCCATCTCCAACTCCTCAAAAGATTCCATCAATGGTGTCTCTGAAAAATTTTACACATCACTTGGGAAGACAGGTGAACTAATATCAGTGTACTGAAAGAAGCAAAGATCACCAGTGTTGAAACAATGATTCTCCAACATCAACTTCCTTGGACTGGTCATGTTGTGTGGATGCCTGATGATCGTCTTCCAAAGCAAGTACTCTATTCCGAACTTAAAAATGGAAAGTGTAATGCTAGTGGTCAACAAAGGAGGTTTAAAGATTCTCTCAAGGCAATTTTTTTTTAAAAAAAAATGCAGTATAAATGCAGTGCTCTAATTGGAGAACCAAAGGTGTCATGGGTTTTGGAGACACTTGAACTCAGGACGCAAGGGAGAAACGTGCTAAGAGGAAGGCACGCTTGGCAAATCCACACCATGATCAACTCCTGCCTGGAAACCCATGTCTCCACTGTGGAAGGACGTGCGGATCCAGAATTGGCCTCCACAGTCACTTATGGGCTCATTGTTAAGACCGTGTTTATGGAAGACAGTCTTACTCAGCTATGAGGGATCGCCAAAGAAGAAGGTGTCCTATTCAACAACAACAATTTTATTATTTATACCTTGCCCATCTAACTGTGCTTGCCCCAGTCACTCCTGACAGCTACCAACATATATAAAATCATAATAAAACATTAAACATTAAGAAACTTCCCTATAAAGGTCTGCTTTCAGATGTCTTCTAAAGGTTGTATAGTTACTAAACTATTTGGCTTGGGGGTTACATGACTTCATACCCTCCAACATTTCTCCGATAAAAATAGGGACATCCTAAGGAAAAGTGGGATATTCTGGGATCAAATCAGAAACTGGGATGGCTTCTGAAAATCTGGGTCTGTCCCTGGAAAATATGGACACTTAGAGGGTCTGTTGTTGGGACTGCAGAAGAGTTTACACATCTCGCCATGGATAATTATCCCGGAACGGTGGCTCAAATAGCAAGACACTTGGACCAAAGGTGTGTTTTGTCACCAGCAGAACAACAGCGTCAACATCAGAAATCAGACCTGCCAGATTGACTACGTGGGCATCTCTAAGAGAAACCTTTTCTGACAGCCCCGGCTCTTGCTAAATTGCTCGTGACCGATGCTGACCCCCTCCTGCAGAGGAGCACATGACAGCTTTCGCTCCTGGCTACAGAAGGCCACACACCGCAGCACAGGTCAACAACAAGCGTGCGAGTCTTGAAGGTGCCACAAGACCTGTTGTGTCTGCAGTGAAAGAGAGGGAAAGCGTTCCTTTGGAGGGATCATCAGTCGAGTTGAAAAAACAGTGGGGGAAATATTTACCAGCTAGGAAACACAACACCAGAGCCTGAAAGCCAGGGTGTCCCAGCGGAGACTCTGCTGACCCCCATCGCCTCACTCTGCGCATACTAGTTCTGCTGTCATGAGTTCTTTCGTACGAGATGATGGAACGTCCTCTGTGGTGCTGCAGGAACGGCGGGGCGAATAGATGCACAAACTACCATGCACTCCGAAGGACAATAAATCCCCATTAAACCTCCATCGGTGCTGATGGAGAACATTAGCTAAATGAGCACCCTGGGCAGCTGAGCGGCTTCCTTTGCTCGAGCTGCCGGCCAGCCAGGAAAGATCAACTTTCCCCCTCTGACAAGAGGGGCAGGAGAAGTTCAAAGATGCAATGGATCATTTCTGTGTGTGTCTTAAGAACATAAGCAGAGCCCACTGGATCAGGCTGATGGCCCATCTAGTCCGACATCCTGTCTTCACAGTGGCCAACCAGGTGCCCCAAAAGGGAAACCTGCAAGAGGGATTTGAGCAGAAAAACTCTCTCCTCACCGGCAGTTTCCTGCAAATGGGATTCAGAAGCATCACTGCCTCCAACTGTGGGGGCAGGAGCATAACTCTTCTTCATGTGCCTTCTCGAGAGGTCTGGAGGGCAGCAACACGAGAACGGTCCTTCTCTGTAGTGGCTCCCTGTTTCTGGAACGTTCTCCCCAAGGAGGCTCGCCTGGCGCCTTCATTATATATATTTTAGGTGCCAGGCAAAAACATTCCTCTTCAAGCAGGCCTTGGGCTGATTAATATTCTACAGCCTTTTAAATGTGTCTGTAGGAAGGGGGGGGGTATTATTTTGCTGTTTTGTTTTACTTATTTACAGTGGTACCTCGCAAGACGAATGCCTCGGAAGACGAAAAACTCGCAAGATGAAAGAGTTTTTCGTTTTTTGAGTTGCTTCGCAAGACAAATTTCCCTATGGGCTTGTTTCGCAAGACGAAAACGTCTTGCAAGTTTGTTTCCTTTTTCTTAAAACCGCTTGAAGAGGTGCAGTTGCGACTTGACCGTTCTTTGCAAGACGAAAAATTCGCAAGACGAAAAAACTCGCAGAACGAATTAATTTCGTCTTGCGAGGCACCACTGTACTTGTTTTTATCCTGTATTTTATTATGTGAACCGCCACAAGATCTTGTGATGAAGAGTGGAATAACAACAACAACAACAACAACAACAACAACGACATATCTGAACTGAGTTTTCCCTCCCAGAGGAAGGGGCAGCCAAACATTCTCATTCACTACCTGACTATAAACTACTACGTGACTATAAATGGGTGGCGCTGTGGTCTAAACCACCAAGCCTCTTGGGCTTGCCAATTGGAAGGTCAGCAGTGCGAATCCGCACACCGGGGTGAGCTCCCATTGCTCAGTCCCTGCTCCTGCCAACCTAGCAATTCGAAAGCACGCCAGTGCAAGTAGATAAATAGGTACCACTGCAGCGGGAAGGTAAACTGTGTTTTTGTGTGCTTTGGTTTCCGTCACGGTGTCCCGTTGCACCAGAAGCGGTTTAGTCTTGTTGGCCACATGACCTGGAAAGCTGTCTGTGGACAAACACTGGCTCCCTTGGCCTGAAAGTGAGATGAGCGCCACAACTCCATAGTCGCCTTTGACTGGACTACCGGTCAGTGTCACCTGTGCTGACTGGAAGTAGCCCTCCAGCTTTCAGACAGGGGGTCTCATTCCCAGCCCTACTGGGAGAGCGACCTTCTGCATGCAAAGCAGATGTTCTAATACTGATCTACAGCTTTTCGTTTAAGCCACAGAAAAATGGGAAGACGCCTCATACAGAGTCCGACCATTGGTCCAGTTAACTCAGTATGTTCAGCACCACCTGGCCGTGGGCCTCTAGGGCTCTCAGGTAAGGGGCATCCTCAGCCCTATTAACCTGGGACCTCCTGCATGCAAAGGAGATGTTCTGCCCACCTGTGTCTGGGAACTGTTGCACCGGTGCGCTGCATGGTGCGAGTTCTTCCTCCCAGGGCAGCTCTGCACATTCCTGATTTTGTGGCTGAAAGTGACACTCACGAAGCCAGGATTCCTGGGAGCACATACATATAAGCACTTTTTTTTTTTTTTTTTTAAAGGCTGCTTGGACAAGCAAGCAAAGCAATCATTGGATTTAAAAAGCCCACCTAAAGCCTGGTCATTTGGGTTCTGGATGGTTTGCTTTGGGATAGACCAGTTGAGCCACTGTCTCCTTTGCAACCCAACAACCGCCCGGTCCTATGAAACTGCACAGATGTCCGGGTATGTAGATTATCACCTCTGAATAACCCCTTCTCTGTGTGCTTTTGGGGACTCGCAACCAAATTCCTCCACACTGGCGAGGCGTGACCTCTCTCTCGACGAAAGCTGTGTTGACTCTGCCCTGATTTCTGCGTGTTTATCTGCACAACTAATAAATCTGTATCCTTTGCTGGAGCTGCTGCCAATTTGCGGTTCTTTGCTCCAGCTGGGGAACCTCAATGCCTTTCCACTCCAGAGGAGCTCTGAAGAGACAGGAGACGGGAGGAAAGGGCCCGGCTGCAACCGAAGGGGAGATCCGGCGCAAACAGGCACAGGCTTTTGACTTGACGTGCAGCTCAACCTGAACTCAGCCATTCCTGCTAGAGGACCTTGGCAACTGCAAGGCCTCAACCGCACCTTCACAGAGATAAATGCAGGAAAGGGGGGCTGGATCCGCACCTGCCAATTATTGCAATGTGCTCCATAGAATCATAGAATTGTAGAGTTGGGAGGGACCCTAAAGATCATCCAGTCCAACCCCTGCAAGGTAGGAATCTCAACTAAAGCACCCACCTATTTCACCAGCATCAACACTCAAATTTAGTAAGTATTTTGAAAGTTTGCCAGATCATCGGACTGCAGAAGGGAGAAACGATGGTTTGCACCCATTTTTTAGAATTCAGGCAACTAACAGGGGAGGGACCACAACTCTGCGGATCAAGGACCTGATTTTGATGCAGAAGGTTCTGAGTTCAAATCCCTCGCATTTCCAGTTAAATATGGAATAATCCTCTTTTAAAGCTGTCCAGGTTGGTGGCCATCCCTGCCTCCTGTGGCAGGGAGTTCCCTGGTTTAACTGTGCTTAAGAAGAGCCTTCTCTTATCCATCCCAAATCTTCCAACATTCAGCTTCACGGAATGCCTCTCAGTTCTAGTGTTAGGAGAGAGGCAGCAAAAACTTTTCCCAGTCCACTTAATGCAGCTCATTACATTCTTGCCTTAATTTATGACCAAAAACTGCCGTTACTAAGTGCCCACGTTGTGGAAGAGCAGGAGGGTGCTAAAGGTACGAGTGCGAAGACTCACCAGATAATCTGCACGCTGCCTAATTAGATCTCGCTGGCATGTTTCTGCTGCGGCTGCATGCATAATGGATGCTGTATTTACAGAGTCACAGGTGTGCAAAGAGATTGACAGGCAGATGAAAAGCGCAGGCTCCAGACCCTGCGGCTTACAAAACGAACAAGATGTGAGGATGCCAAGGGAAATAAGCCCCCTCCCCTCTGGGCCTGGGGTGGAAATCCCCCCTTGGGAGGCCAAGGAAAGTACAGGAACAGAGTGTTGCACGTCACCTTAATCTCCAAGTGGTGAGAGACCACAGGGACTTCTGGCGCTTGCGTGGGTTCAATTTCCTTGGAATGAAGACAGTCTTCAGGATACGTGGTTTTATTCAGCCTGAAGGGTCCCATCTCTTAGCTGAAGCTCTTGCAACCTGACTCATCTTTATGGGGCTGCTGATGGGGGCATTTAAGTGACCAGCTAAGGTCACAAAGAAACTTATCTGACTAGTTTGGTGAAATATACTCAGAGTCACAAAGTGATTTCATGCTCTTTATTCAGGTCATAGTGGTGAGGAGGAATGAATGAATGTCCCCTCAAAGTATCTGCTTTATATACATTATTTACACAATGGGCTGCACATGATTGGCTAATTCCGGAATTCTACTGTAAGCCAATCAGGTTGTGGATTCACTTCTATCTGGAGCATGATTGGGTGGTTCCTGCCAACCAATCATACTGCTGCATTGTTCTAGGACCAATCAGACTGCTGCATTCTGAATCCTATTGTTCTAGGACCAATCAGACTGCTGCCTTTTGGATCCTATTCAACTCAGTACATAACATTTGGCAATGGAATCCTCCGTTGTGTGTCAAGACCCCGCCACCACCCCCTCATAAGACACCAGGACAAAGATATTACAGTGGTGCCTCGCAAGACGAAATTAATTCGTTCCGCAAGTTTTTTCTTCTTGCGAGTTTTTCGTCTTGCGAAGCACGGTTTCCCATAGGAATGCATTGAAAATCAATTAATGCGTTCCTAGGGAAACCGACTTCAGACCAGGTCCGGGGACAGTCTGTCCCCCGACCTCTTCTGAAGGCTGGGGGGGGACAAGGGCTTTTCTTCCCACCCCCAGCATTTTAAAAAACCCCGGGACAGTGGAGGGCTTCTCCGCTGTCCGGGGCGATCTTAAAATGCTGGCGGGCGGCATTTTAAAATCGCCCAGGGACAGCGGAGGACTTCTCCGCTGTCCGGGGCGATTTAAAAGCCCCTGGGAAGGCAGGCAGGGGGGACAAAGACATTTGCCCCCCACCCTCCTTCAGAAGAGGTCCAGGACCTCTTCTGAAGGCTGGCGGGGGCGAAAGTCTTTGCTCCCCCCCGCCTGCCTTCAAAAGCTGTCCGGCCAAGGCTTCGCGGACCTCTCCGCAAGCAGCGGCAGCGCTACCGCTGCTTGCGGAGAGTTGCCGGCATGCCGAAGCCTGCGCGCGCTGAGATCAGCGCGCCCAGGCTTCGCGGACCTCTCCTGCCTTCAAAAGCCGTCCGGGATAGCGGGAAGCGCTTCCCTGCTATCCCGGACTGCTTTTAAAATGCTGGCGGTGGGGAGGAAAGCCTTTCGGCCCCTGCCAGCCTTCCTGGACCTCTTCTGAAGGCCGGAGGTGGGGGGAAGGCTTTGCTCCCCACCGCTAGCATTTAAAAGAGGTCCCCGGAGATTTCCCTATGGGCTTTCGTCTTGCGAAGCAAGCCCATAGGGAAATTCGTTTTGCGAAGCGCCTCCAAAACGGAAAACCCTTTCGTCTAGCGGGTTTTCCGTCTTGCGAGGCGTTCGTCTTGCGGGGTACCACTGTAAGTTTATGTTATTGGGCAAATTTTGACCACAACTTTATTGATTGCAGACTGTGAGCGGTATTGGCTTAGGCATTGAATGGACCCGACTATATCTGACTCCTGCCCACAGAACAGGAAGTCCAGTAAGGGTAAACCACCAGAAAGGGGAGCCCCGCCGATGCAGACCAACTTGAGCTCCCCCAGATGTTCCCATGGGGGTCACTGTCATGGCCCTAGCCCCGTCCTGGGCTTCAAACAAGATCCACACCCCCGGATTCCTTTAACGGAAGACCCTTAAGCTTGGAGGGGCAGGTGATGGCCACACCTCCCCTCCCCCATCCTAAGTTCAAACAATGCCTAACTGCAAAACCTTACAAAGTTGTGACATTGGCTATGAGGTAGGCGAAAACCAAATGGCCCCATGCCAATTTTGCCAGGTGGAAAATTTCCTACCAGGCCCCTCAGCGGCGACCAACTGAGGTCCATAGCAAGGCCAATGAAGAAGAAAACCTAAAAATTAGGTTCGCGCCACTGTTTAAATTGTTCCTGGCCATGCCCCCAACCACCAGTTTGGCCGGCTGGCGTTGATGTAGCCGGGATCCCCTGGGCAACAGGGGACATTGTCCTCCGCCCCTGGAGGTAAGGTAGTGGCCACGCGGTCCACTGCAACTCCTGCCCACAGGTAAGTGGAGCCGATTTAGATTTTAACTCTTGCAAGACGCCAAGAATCGGGAGGGACTCAGACTCACACCAGCCCCCCAAAGGCCTAGCAGAATAGGAAGAAAACCTTCTCCTAAGACAGACCATGGAAGACCATCTAGCTCAGTACTTCCCATGCTGACCGACAGCTGTTCTCCAGGATTCCAAGCAGAGATGTCACCCAACCCTGCCTGGCGATGCTGCCCCCGAGACCTTCTGGCTGCACAGTTACCGGTGCTCTGCCACTGGGCCATGTCCTTTTATGAGACAGAACAGCGCCTGGTGTCAAGAACCGTCAACCACTCCTCAAGGCAGCTTTCCCCAACCCCCCCCAATCCCTTGGCAGCTCAAGAAGAGCTCTGCTTCTTGAGCCAGATACTTCTGGGAAGCCTCCAAGAGGGGAACAAAGGCAACAAGGCTGTGTCCACCCCCAAACCAGAACCTGGTATTCAGAGAGGTAGACTGCCTCACATCATGGAGGCTCCATTAGCCACCATGGTTTTCCTCCTCTGTCTTGTCCTCTCTTCAAGCTGCCAACAGCCATTGCCGTGTCTTACAGCTATCAAGTCTGAGTTGTGTGAAGCAGGAATCTTTCCCTACAGAAAAGCATCATGGATGTTTAGTTGAGATTCCTGAATTGCAGGGGGTTGGACTAGATGGCCCTTGGGGTCCCAAGCAACTCTACGATTTTTAGATTCACTCTTTCCAGATGCGTGGAGGCCAGCTCTGGTTATGCGGTGCTGAAAGACACTCTTCCCATGCTCTTTCGCCATTTCCAACCTGCCCCTCATTCTCTCCTCCCATGGGGTTATAAGGTAGTTAAAAATCGGCGCAGGGGTTCAAGTCCTAGTCAGGCAACCCTCTTGTGAAATCTACAATTGCCTAATGCAGAGAGTGGGGAATGTGATGGTCTATCCATCTTCGATTCCAGTGTCCAGGTGGCAGATCCAGTCACTCCTAGCAACGACATCCCAGGGCGCTGCTAACAGGGGGACCACGTGCAACCTGCAAATTTCAAGCCCCAAGAACCTCCCTTGGCAGCCCTCCCCCCCCTGGAGAGGGCTGGCAGCGGCATGTCGGAGACATAACCAGGAAAGGACAAACATGGCAGGGGCTGATCCAAAGAATCGCCCCGAATATCTCAGCAGGCCTTGCAGACTGAGAAGGTCCAAGTCGAGACTGCAGATGCAGAAAATAATCAGGTGTGCTCCTTGGCTGCACTCTTCTTTTCGAAACTCCAGGATCAAACATGTTACGGGTTGCTGCTTATCTTAGGTGCAATAAAAAGAAAAGAAAATATGCCCGGATCCCTTCCGGAGCCCATTGTGGAAAAGGCTTGCCGTTTTGTATGTAGCTGATCATTTTTCTTGCAGTGATGAAACAAAACAAAAACTAAAAGGAGATAATGGCGGGTAAAACCCACGCACGCACGCAACCTAACATGACAAGAGACCGTGGCAGACATCTCCCAAGGCAAGGTTTTCTTTGATCAGCCATTCCTCTGCTCCCGTCTGCTGTGATATCCTTTGTCACTTCCCTTGTGCTGTTCCTGCAGGAGATGAAAGGCTTTTGACTCGACTGGCTTCTAAAGGCTGATCAGGCGGAATTTGCAGATTCCACAACCGCAGACTTTTAACTGGCAGGTGTTGTCGGCGGCGGATGTCGCCTGTGATGGGTACAGGCCCAGCAGCTATTGGAAACAGAGCGAGAATGGGGGGGGGGCAGGGAGAGAGTGAGGCACACCCACCTGCACCCCCGGAGTCCCCTTTGTGACCCAGAATGTCCCTGCTCCGAATTAGAATTAAGACAGCAGGTCTCGTAAGGAAACATTGGCACTCTTCCAGATTACAATTGCCAAAAGGTTCGGGTAGGTAGCTGTGTTGGTCTGACGCAGTTGAAATTTTTTTAAAAAATAAAATTATCCAGTAGCACCTTGTTGTTGTTGTTTAGTCGTGTCTGACTCTTCGTGACCCCCTGGACCAGAACACGCCAGGCACTCCTGTCTTCCACTGCCTCCCGCAGTTTGGTCAAACTCATGCTGGTAGCTTCGAGAACACTGTCCCACCATCTCGTCCTCTGTCGTCCCCTTCTCCTTGTGCCCTCCATCTTTCCCAACATCAGGGTCTTTTCCAGGGAGTCTTCTCTTCTCATGAGGTGGCCAAAGTCTTGGAGCCTCAGCTTCAGGATCTGTCCTTCCAGGGAGCACTCAGGGCTGATTTCCTTCAGAATGGAGAGATTGGATCTTCTTGCAGTCCCATGGGACTCTCAAGAGTCTCCTCCAGCACCAGAATTCAAAAGCATCCATTCTTCGGCCATCAGCCTTCTTGATGGTCCAGCTCTCACTTCCATACACTACTGGGAAAACCATAGCTTGAACTATACAGGCCTTTGTTGGCAAGGTGATGTCTCTGCTTTTTAAGATGCTGTCTAGGTTTGTCATTGCTTTTCTCCCAAGAAGCAGGCATCTTTTAATTTCGTGACTGCTGTCACCATCTGCAGTAGCACCTTCGAGACCGACTAAGTTTGTTCTGGGTATAAGCCTTCGTGTGCATGCTTTGGGGGTATCTGAAGAAGTGTGCATGCACACAAAAGCTTATACCCAGAACAAACTTAGTCGGTCTCTAAGCTGCTACTGGACTATTAATTTTTTTTAATTTAGATTGCCAAAAGGAACACACAAAGCAAATCTCTGGAGGCTCAATGGCCTTCGAACTAAGCCGTGGCTTTTAAATTTGTTGCTGATGTGCTTGGAAATGTGATTCTTGCAGGTGTCTGGCCTTCCAGCCTTTAAAGCTCATCTCAGAGCCTAACTTTTTGCATTTGGTTTTGTTCCTTGCAGTCTTTGCTCTCTCGACCCTCCTTTCTCCTTGAGGAACACAGAAACATCTGTCACTTAGTCAGACCATTGGCCTAGATTTGCCTACACTGGCTGGCAGCAGATTGCCCGGGTTTTGGGTGAGGGGCTCTCTCAGCCCGACCTGGAGATACTGCCAAGTGGGGACTGAACCTGGGACCTTCTGCTCTCTCTCTTTCTCTCCCCAATTCCGCATTTTAGATTTGCAAACCCTCCTGGACAGGGTCCGATCTTTTCTTCCTTTCCCCTCTAAAGCTGTGAAAGGTATGCAGAACATGCTACAGGAACAATACTACCATCAATGTCTCTAACGCAATCTTACGAAACAGGCACTAGGAGAAAACAAAACACCTTTGTGAAATAAAAAAGGCTGAGCAGTGCTACAGGTAATAATGCAGGTGTCCAATTTTCCAGCTACTTAGACCTGTGCAGATCTTTTTTAAAAATGCATTTGCATTTGAAATCCCTTCAGAACAAAGAGGGAAATGCAGGATTTCAGTAAGAAAAAGAACATTTGGTGTTTCATGTTTGAGTTCCGAACCATTTCCCTAATGATTTTAAAGCTCTGAATTTTTGAGGTCCTGCATTTCAGAATCCAAAAAACTTAATTTGCCACTTTTCACTTTTATCTTACGACCATGATGCTTTCACATAGATGATTTCCCTTCCAAGCCTTTTCATGATAATTCTCTCTTAACAATCACTTCTTCCAGAGGAATTTGTTCCAGGTTAACCTATTAAGAAGCAGGGATCACAGGGTCTTTGAAATGTCGGTCAGTTTGACAAATCCCTAACTGCATCCATATACTTTGTTGCCCATGCGTATAGGATGCAAAAAACTTAAGAATGCAAAAGAACAAATTCTGGATCCTTATTATGCCCGGGTGTTTAACCATTCTTGTTTGCGCCACATCATGTGATTTGAAGTGTTCGTGATAGGGGTGCAATCACAGGAAGCGATTTGGTTTTAACACTGAAAGCATAAAAACACAGAGCACTCACGCTGAATTTTTCCCACGGCTTAAACAAAAAGTGGGGTTGAGTGTGTGACCGATGCGATGAGCGCACCTTCGGTTTTGATAACACTACCAGAATTGATAAACACCAGTTCAGAGGCAGCTGTGCTTCTGAATCCCAGTTTCTGGAAACCGCAGGATGAGACAGGGCTCTCTTGTGCACGGATCCTGCTCGTGGGTTTCCCATTGCGGCATCAGCTTGGCTGCTGTGAGAAGAGGAGGCTGGAATAGACGGGCCATTGGCCTGATCCAGCACAGGCTCTGCTTATGTCCTTATGCTCCCATTAGAATTGTCAAAGCAACATTCTGAATTTGTGGAAATTCAACCTGATGGAATGCAACAACCCTAAAGGAATGCCTTGCACTTGTTTATCACAAAATCATAGAATTGTAGATCTGGAAAGGAACCCAGGGGTCATCCAGCCCAACCCTCTGCAATGCAGGAATCTCAGCTTCTCAGTCCATTTTTCATCGGCTTCCGTGTCCATTGTTTAGCATCACAAAGTACCCTTTGAGGGAGAAGGCTGGGCCTTGTGGAAACAGCAACTGTTGCTGCGGCCTTGATTTGAAAGGACTCGCTTCTTCTTTGAGGGGGAAACAGGTGTGATGAAATGGTGTCAATGAAGCCAGAGGTATGAGCCATTCCAGGTTTAATTTGTTCGTTAATGAAGAATGGTGGTGAGCAAAGCCTCCGTTTGTTTGCCGAAATCTCCGGAGTCAGCAGCCCTGCTCTCCTGACAGGGGAAAATAATTAGCAAGGAACTTTAATTAAGAGATAACAGATGAGTGCTAACGGACTTCCACTTAATCACTGTGAGGCAGCCACCAGCTCGATTTCTATTTACCTCCGTGGCCCCGTCGGCGGTTGTCTTTCTTCGGAAGAAGGCTGGGCAGGAATCTCAAGGGGAGGGGGACACAGGGCAGGTCCTCTAATGACCTTGCATGTTTCTCAGCCTCCAGGGAGGGAGAGAAGCCCCCCCCCAGTGGCATTTCTCCCACAGACTCCACTGAGGATGCAAGGGAACCACTGCACATGCCACAGGCTACGGACCGACCACATAAAATTATGCACCTGTCCGTCTCAAGAGACAATGGAGTGTGTCTCTGTGCATGAAGTCAAATGGCTGGAGAATCCCAGAGCCCATTGCGGCTGAAAAGGTTTGCAATTGCTGCCTCCTGTGTTGTTTTTGCAGCACCAGCACCCCAGTGACCTCTCTGGGGCGCAAGCCTGGGCAGTGTGTCTGGAGATCCCAGGATGCCCAGATCACAAGACCCCTCTGATGTGGTCCCAAGGAAAGCAGAGCAAGATGACTGGCAGCAGCTTGGCTGCAGGAGTTGCTGGAAAGAGGTGTATTATTATTATTATTATTATTATTATTATTATTATTATTACCCAGCCCATCCGGCTGGGTTACCACAGCCACTCTGGGCGGCTTCCAGCAAAATATTAAAATACAATAATTCATCAAATATTAAAAGCTTCCCTTAACAGGGCTGCCTTCAGATGTCTTCTAAAAGTCAGATAGTTGTTTATTTCTTTGACATCTGGTGGGAGGGCGTTCCCCAGGGCGGGTGCCACCACCAAGAAGGCCCTCTGCCTGGTTCCCTGTAGGTTTGCTTCTCGCAGTGAGAGAACCACCACAAGGCCCTCAGAGGAGGACCTCAGTGTCCTGGCAGAACGATGGGGGTGGAGACGTTCCTTCAGGTATACTGAATCTCGGGGTTGTGGGTTTGAGGGGGGTTGGTCTAGATCAAGCATGGCCAAACTTGGCCCTCCAGCTGTTTTGGGACTACAACATCATCCCTAGCTAACAGGACCAGTGGTCAGGGATGATGGGAAAACAGCCTGGTCTAGATGATCCTTGGGTCCCTACCAACCCTACAATTCCATGATTTCACATAACTTTATTTCTTGAACTGGATAGGTAGATAGATGGCAAATAGATTTGGATTGCTGAGCGAAGGTCTTATTCATTTCATTTCCCTGCTCTGGTAAGGAAGTGAAACTGAAGAGAGCCTGCAGCAAGGTTTCCCCCTTCCTCACGCAGCTTAATCCTGCCCTAGAGTGCTTTACATACCTTATAAACCTCCTTAACAGGCCTCCAAGGTAGACCAAGGCAAGCACACCCATATATTACAGATGCAAATGAAGTGAAAGGTAAAACCAACAACCACCAGCAAAGGCGGGGAAGGAAGAGAGAGCAAGGGGGAAAATCAAAATAATGTAAATTGTGGGGCTGAGACGAAACAGGCACTTCCTCCCCCTGCATCCCTCGGACAGAGGAGGGCAGGGCAGGGGGGGTGTCTCTGATAGAAATCCAAGCCCACATCTATTACCAGATGTTTCCAGTGTAGACACTGGGGGCCAGATGTGCATTAAATCAACTCCAGCCCATCACTGAACCGTGCTAAAATTTTAATGTGGACAAGCCCTCAGTGGCATAATCTACGGGAAGAAATCCGTTACGGAGGAAATATTGCAGACAACTCCAACATGATGCATTTTACATCAGTAAGAGGGGCAGCTGTAAGGGGACGTGAAAATAGCGGGGAGAAAAAGCAAGCCTCAGGTGAGATAAAATGTGCCTTTGCTGGGGCCAAAGAGGCACAGATTGCTTCTAGGATGGCCAGAGGCCATCAGGAAACAAGCCTAGTTCAGAGCTGCTAAGACATGCCAGAGACTTCCAGTGTTTAAAACAAAGAGAGATTGTGAAGAGCTCCAAAAGGACCTCTCCAAACGGCATGAATGAGAAGTAAAACAGGAAAAACAGTTCATTGTAAGCCAGCTTAAGTGATGAATGTTTGGGCGAAAAAAGCCCCTTAACTTTACACAGAAGCTCAGGGGGTCTGAACTGGCAGTGGCAGATCAGGAATGAAACATTGGGGTCTCGTGGGTAGCTTGGTCAGGGCGATGCAATGACTTCCCTAGGACTTTTTAATTTTAGAGAAAAGGCAAAATTTTAGAGAAAAGGAGACAAGACAGGCATATATAAAATGCGGAAAGTTCTCTTTCACTCTCTCTGTCATTACATTAAAGATCACCAGTGTCAAAGCAATGATTCTTCAGCATCAACTTCGTTGGGCTGGTCATGTTGTGCGGATGCCTGATGATCGTCTTCCAAAGCAAGTACTCTATTCCGAACTTAAAAATGGAAAGTGTAATGCCGGTGGTCAACAAAAGAGGTTAAAAGACTCTCTCAAGGCAAATCTAAAAAAAATGTAGCATAAACACCAACAATTGGGAAACACTGGCCTGCGAGTGCTCCAGTTGGAGAACAGCCTTTCGTGGGCTTTGAAGACGCTTGAACTCAGGACACAAGGGAGAAACGTGCTAAGAGGAAGGCACGCTTGGCAAATCCACACCGGGATCAACTCCCACCCAGAAACCAATGTCCCCACTGTGGAAGGACGTGTGGATCCAGAATTGGCCTCCACAGTCACTTACAGACTCATTGTTAAAACTGTGTTTATGGAAGACAATCTGACTCGGCTAGGAGGGATCGCCAAAGAAGAAAAAGAAGTCTAGTAAATAAATTAATAACAACAACAACAACAACAACAACAACAACAACAACAACAACATATTATTTATACCCTGCCACTCTGGGCGACTTTCAACAGAATATTAAAATACAACAATCTATTAAATATTTAAAGGTTCCCTAAACAGGGCTGCCTTCAGATGTCTTCTAAAAGTCTGGTAGTTGTTTTTCTCTTTGACATCTGGTGGGAGGGCGCTCCACAGGGCGGGTGCCACCACCGAGAAGGCCCTCTATTATTTATTATTGTTGTTATCGTTATTGTTGTTGTTGTTATTATTATACCTCGGGTTATATGCACTTCAGGTTACAGACTCCTCTAACCCAGAAATAGTACCTCGGGTTAGGAACTTTGCTTCAGGATGAGAACAGAAATCGTGCTCCGGCGGCAGCAGGAGGCCCCATTAGCTAAAGTGGTGCTTCAGGTTAAGAACAGTTTCAGGTTAAGAACGGACCTCCGGAACGAATTAAGTACTTAACCCGAGGTACAAGGGATCTGATTTCTTTAACCAGGCAGAGGGCCTTCTCGGTGGTGGCACCCGCCCTGTGAAATGCCCTCCCATCAAATGTCAAGGAAATAAACAACTATCTGACTTTTAGAAGCTACCTGAAGGTAACCCTGTTTAGGGAAGTTTTTAATGTTTCATGTTTTATCATGTTTTTATTATTCTGTTGGGAGCCTCCCAGAGTGACTGGGGAAACCCAGCCAGATGGGCGGGGTATAAATAATAAATTGTTGTTGTTTCCAGTGCCAGTCACAGAATGTCTGAAACACTGAGGAGGGGGGAGCACTGCTAAGCATGTGCAGAGTGCCTTGCCTTCCTTACCGCGTAACCACAGCTCCCTCCTACAGCTGAGATTAGGAAGAAAGTCTTCCTGGCTCAGATTGGGGTGGGGGCACAAACATCCCAGCAGCCTTGGGCTCTGGCGATATCCTTGGCAAGCAATTCAGCAGCGGTTGGCAGGGAAGCAGCACCGTAGCAACGGTCTGATCCTTAACTCAATGGCATCTTTCGCACTCCCCGAGACCCCCCCTGGTTGGCCTGCCCACCCCCGGCTCCCTTTGCACACACACACAGTTGTTCTCGGCACGGAGAACTCTTACGAAACTCCCCTCCTAATTGGCGCCGCCGTTCTGCTGCCAGCCCGGCGTGTGGGGGCGGCTCTGGAGCATCTTATCTCTTGTGACAACAGCATATTTATCTGGCCGCCCAATTGTCCCTTCCTGTCAAGGAGATCCCCCGCAAATGTTGCATTAACTTTCACGCAACATGCCCATGCCTCTTCCAGATGAATTGCTAAAGGGGACGAGGAGATGCTGCCGTCTGCCTCCAAGGCTGGGAAAGGGGAGGGTGTTGCTCGCAAAATCCAGGCTTCCTTGGAAGGACCTGGGGAGTGGGGGCTGGGGGGGGTGAGATCCTGTCTCCTCTCCAGGATCCGCATCCAGCTCAGGGCATTTCAGGAGGCAGGAACAGCCACCGAGTTGGACGGCTTTAAAGGGGGATCAGGCCAACTCAGAGACGATCAGGGCTGCCGCCACCAAGACACAGGATCTAGCCGTTGTTATTGTTTTGTTTCATGACACCCAAGCTCCCCCCCCCCTTGGAGACAGCGTACACCAAGGGAAGGCAAACTAAGGCCCGGGGACTGGATCCGGCCCAATCGCCTTCTTAATCCAGCCCGCAGACGGTCCAGGAATCAGCGTGTTTTTACATGAGCAGAATGTGTCCTTTTATTTAAAATGCACCTCTGGGTTATTTGTGGGGCATAGGAATTGGTTCATTTTTTGCCCTTCAAAATATAGTCCGGCCCCCCACAAGGTCTGAGGGACAGTGGACCGGCCCCCTGCTGAAAAAGTCTGCTGACCCCTGGCGTACACTGTTCCCCTCCTCGTATTTTATCCTCGCAACAAACCTGCGAGGCAGGCAAGGCTGAGAGGCAGAGCAACTGACCCAAGGTATCACCCAGTGATGCCCAAGTTGGGAATTCAAACCCTGCCCTCACGCGTCCTAGTCTGGCCCTCTAACCACTACACGGCACTGTCACTCTGTGCCAGTTTGAAGACCAGCTTGTGACCATCTGCTTGGCCTTTGGCCTGGCGCCCAGGAGGCCTCTTCTGACGTCCCTGTGGCTGAAGGGGTGCACATTGGACCGGCTTGACCCCCCTCTCCTTCCAACCCAGCAATCACCTCCTTTCTTAGCTCTGTCTCCTTCTTCCCTTCCCTTCCCTCTCCTCCGTCCCGTTGCAGGAAGGTTGGGGCAGAGCCTGCCTGCCTTTGACACTGTGCAGGACGTCCAGGCTTGGGACGGAGGCAGCTGCCTCGCGCCCCCGTCCTCCAGAGCCCCTTTCCCCTTCCCAGCCAAGGGAAGCCATAAACCACAGGAACGTCAAGCGGACCAGAGCCGCCTCTCCCCTTTGCCTTTCTTCACAAACACCTCCCGGTTCCTCGGGACGCCGTCCCCGGAGGGGCTGGGCTTTCGGACGTGTTGACGGGACCCCGGGGTCCAATTATTCCTCGGCTGCGAGTGAAGGACAGCGCTCGGAGGGGTCTGGTTTCCAGTAGGAAATGGCCGTGAAACCGACCCCAGGATTACCTAATCCGTCCGTTTCGGGGAGCGGCCGTGTGCAAAGGGACCCCTCGAGGAACAGCTCTATGGATCAGGCCGGCTCCTTAAATGCAAGGCTGGGAGAGGTAGGAGGAGCCGGGGGCAGCACTGGTTAAGCGTCCCAAGCTAGGCCCCAAGAGACTCCGGGTTCGAATCCTGCCTCTGCCAGAAAGCTGTGGTTGCCTCGCCTCAAAAAGGATAGTGCAGATTTGAAAAACGGCACAGAAAAGGGGAGCCCAAGTGATCCCTGGGATGCAACAACTCCCTAACGAAGAAAAGTTGCCGCGTTTGGGACTTTTCAGTTTAGAGGGAAGGAGAGGAAGAGGAGACACGACAGAATTTTATAAAAATTATGCACGGCCCAGAGAAAACCGACGAAGTTTTAAGCAGGCCCAGGAGAGCTCGGTTGGTAGAGCACAAGACTCTTAATCTCAAGGCTGTGGGTTTGAGCCCCATATTGGGCAAAAGGTTCCCAAATTTCAGGGGGTTGGACTAGATGACCGTTGGGTACCTTCCAACTGTATGATTCTGTAGCATTAGAACTCGTTGACACCCTGTGAAGCTGAATGTTGGAAGTTTCAGGACAAGAAAGAAAGTCCTTCTTTTTCTTCCTCATCACATTAGACCTTGTGGACATCCTGCGAAGCTGAACGTTCAGGACAGGTAAAAGGAAGGACTTGCACCTTCAGCGCAGAATTAAACTATGGAACTTATTTCCACAAGAGGAAGTGATGAACACTAACTTGGATTAGGCAACCCCCCCCCTTTTAAATAAATTCATTTGGTTTTACAATCACATGTCCAACATGTGAAAAGGATCTAGGAGTCTTGGTTGACCACAAACTTGACATGAGCCAACAGTGTGACGCGGCAGCTAAAAAACCCAATGCAATTCTGGGCTGCATCAATAGGAGTATAGCATCTAGATCAAGGGAAGTAATAGTGCCACTGTATTCTGCTCTGGTCAGACCTCACCTGGAGTACTGTGTCCAGTTCTGGGCACCACAGTTCAAGAAGGACACTGACAAACTGGAACGTGTCCAGAGGAGGGCAACCAAAATGGTCCAAGGCCTGGAAACGATGCCTTATGAGGAACGGCTAAGGGAGCTGGGCATGTTTAGCCTGGAGAAGAGGAGGTTAAGGGGTGATATGATAGCCATGTTCAAATATATAAAAGGATGTCATATAGAGGAGGGAGAAAGGTTGTTTTCTGCTGCTCCAGAGAAGCGGACACGGAGCAATGGATCCAAACTACAAGAAGATTCCACCTAAACATTAGGAAGAACTTCCTGACAGTAAGAGCTGTTCGATAGTGGAATTTGCTGCCAAGGAGTGTGGTGTAGTCTCCTTCTTTGGAGGTCTTTAAGCAGAGGCTTGACAACCATATGTCAGGAGTGCTCTGATGGTGTTTCCTGCTTGGCAGGGGGTTGGACTCGATGGCCCTTGTGGTCTATTCCAACTCTATGATTCTATGATTCTAACATACATCATAA
The DNA here is from genome assembly GCF_964188315.1 of Podarcis muralis. Taxonomy (NCBI): domain Eukaryota; kingdom Metazoa; phylum Chordata; class Lepidosauria; order Squamata; family Lacertidae; genus Podarcis; species Podarcis muralis. The sequence continues at coordinate 65,272,058 of NC_135665.1, read as the reverse complement.
AAACAAGATTCTAAGGAATCTCCTGGACTTCTCTTGTCCCCTTTGTGGTTCCTATTGTTCGTCATTTCCTCCTGCATCTTTTATAATAATCCAAATTAAACTACAAGTGTTATTCCAATCCTATTAACGATCTTAACTGTTTATACTGATTTTTAAGATAAATTATAAAATTTCCCCATTCCTTATTGACATTTTGCTCTTCCTGATTTCTGATTCTTCCTGTCATTTTTGCCTTGATTAGACAAATTCATAGGAGGAGGAGAGAGCTCTCAGGGTCTACTAGGGCTATGCTTTCCCTCCACTGTCAGAAGCAGCAATGCTTCTGCATCCCACTAGTCGGAAATCACAGCTCCCATGTTCTGCTCATGTTGCCTCTCTCGCATCCATACTTTATATAAAGATTTTCTTTTCATATGGCTTAAAAAACCTCTATGTACTCTCACTTTGTCATATGCAAAAATGGCATGTCAACCACACTTATTGTCAAACCCCTCTATATCTAGTAAGTCCATATTTTGTAACATTACCCAATCACGGATCCAGGATAAACAGGTTGCATCATAATATAGTTGGAGGTCCAGTAGTGCGAAACCTCTCCTCTCTTTGCAATCAATTAACAATTTATGTTTTATTCTAGGTCTCTTCTGGTTCCAACTAAACCGTGATAAATCTCTTTGCCGACCTTTAAAGTAGTTCATAATACCAGAACGGTCTGGAACACACAAAAAAACAATTCTTGGCAAAGCATTCATTTTTACCGTGGAAATTCTTCCCCAAAAGGATAGATGTAGTCTACTCCATATTTCTTAATTCATCTTTATCTTGTTCTAGGTCCTCACGTAGTTGTCTTGATGTAAGTTAATACACTTCGTCGTTAGCCAAATACCTAGATATTTGACTTATTTTAAAAATTCCAATCTGCAATATCCTTTTTGGAGGTGAGCCTGCTTCCCACATGCGTTGCGTTTGGGCTCCCTGGAGGGATCTGCTTGGCCCCATGGGAAAGAAGAACCCGGACTGGTTGGGCCATTGGGCTAAATCCAGCTTGTCAGGTATTGTGCTGGGAAGGGATCTAGAGCAGCGGTTCTCAACCTGTGGGTCCCCAGATGTTGTGGACTACAACTCCCATCATCCCTGACCACTGATCATGCTGGCTAGGAATGATGGGAGTTGTAGTCCAACAACTTCTGGAGACCCGCAAGTTGAGAAACACTGATCTAGAGGGCTTAGCTGTTCTGAGACTGAGGAAGGAAACATCCTCTATTGAAAACCAGCTCTAGCAGATCATTGCCAAACCTCTCTCTAAAGAGCCTTTTCAGCTCAGCTCAATGCTGCCACGTGGGGTAGCTTTGCTCCTGGGGCAACAGAAAACCCTTTCTGAAAACCCATTGTGGGAGATGCGGGTCGGTTGGGGAATGGAGCTCTTCAGCTGGGAAATTAAAACGGGAAAGTGTTGCAAAAAAAGATGACGTTTCTGCTGCATGTGAACGTCGGCCTTGCTGGTGCTTTATACATTTTTCAAAAGAGCTACCCGAGCCGTCGCTCTTCCACACAATGCCTGACACGCTGGCAGTACAAAATAAAGGCACTTTCCGCCCCTCCCTCTGCCACTATATGGAATCATAGCATCTTAAGAGATGGAAGGGACCCCCAGAGGTTCTCTAGACCAACCCGCTGCAATGAAGGAATCACAGCTAAAGCATCCATGGCATTTGGCCATGCAACCTCTGCTTAAAAACCTCCAAGGAAGGAGAGTCCGTTCTATGAGAGTCCGTTCCACTGTCAAAGGGTTCCTACCCTCGTAATGTTTTTCCTGAAGTTTAATCGGAATCTCCTTTCTTGTAGCTTGAAGCCACGGGTTCGAGTCCTACCCTCCAGAGCAGGAGAAAACAAGCTTGCTCCCTCTCCCATTTGACGGCCCTTCAGATATTTGAGGATGGCTATCGTATCGCCGGAACTTTGATGGTCAGATATGATTTTATTGTTGACTCTCTATTTCAATACGCCCCGCTTAGGAGGTTTTTATTGGGATGTGTATGATTTTATGGGCATTTTATTTTTCTCTTAAATGCGACCCATTTGGAGAACAAATTGCTGTAACCCAAGCTGCATCTTGCCAAAGAAATAAAACAAAGCTGATGAGACATGTGTGCCTGCAAACATAGGAACAAAGCTGCACTAAAACGTCGTTTTGTGTGCTTTCTCCCATCCGCCCCGTGAAACAGTCAAGCTCATTCTGCTTTCGCAGATGAGGAAGAGAAACAGAACCGGCTCACAGCCCCCAAGCGGACCTACAGGCATGCTGGGAGTTGGACCAGGCTTCTCCGAGGTTCACCAAAGATGGCTTTCAACAAACCACACATCATAACATTTGCAGATCTGCTCGGTGAGTGGATGTGTGTGTCCTGAATGTTAGGAGATTCAGAGCATTAATTAAACTATGGAACTCCTTCCCACAGGAGACAGTGATGGCCACCAATCTAGATGGTTTAAAAGGCAATTAAAAAAGAAATAAATCACATCTCAAAAACAGCACATGCAACAAAAAAACAGAGATAAACCATGGCGCCAAGGCAAAAACGGCCGATTGTTCATTCTGTTAAGAGGATTACAGTGGTACCTTGGGTTAAGAACTTAATTCATTAAGGAGGTCCGTTCTTGACCTGAAACTGTTCTTAACCTGAGGTACCACTTTAGCTGTTAAAGCTATGGTTTTCCCAGTAGTGATGTATGGAAGTATGGAAGTGAGAGCTGGACCATAAAGAAGGCTGATTGCCGAAGAATGGATGCTTTTGAATTCTGGTGCTGGAGGAGACTCTTGAGAGTCCCATGGACTGCAAGAAGATCAAACCTCTCAATTCTGAAGGAAATCAGCCCTGAGTGCTCACTGGAAGGACAGATCCTGAAGCTGAGGCTCCAAGACTTTGGCCACCTCATGAGAAGAGAAGACTCCCTGGAAAAGACCCTGATGCTGGGAAAGATGGAGGGCACAAGGAGAAGGGGACGACAGAGGATGAGATGGTGGGACAGTGTTCTCGAAGCTACCAGCATGAGTTTGACCAAACTGCGGGATGCAGTGGAAGACAGGAGGGCCTGGCATGCTCAGGTCCAGGGGGCACGAAGAGTCAGACATGACTAAACAACAACAACCACCAATTTAGCTAATGGGGCCTCTTGCTGCTGCTGCGCCACGATTTCTGTTCTCATCCTGAAGCAAAGTTCTTAACCCGAGGTACTATTTCTGGGTTAGCGGAGTCTATAACCTGAAGAATCTGTAACCCGAGGTACCACTGTATAACAGACAACCTGGTATCTGCATAGGCTTGCGAAAGAGGAGAGTGGCAAACTGAATCCTTACTCTAGTAGATCACTCCATATGTTTCCATGAGTTTGAGGTGGCTTTCTCATTTGGTCTTTGTGGTACATAAATGAAACAAAGCCTGCCAACCTAGCAGTTCGAAAGCACCCCCGGGTGCAAGTAGATAAATAGGGACCACTTACTAGTGGGAAGGTAAACGGCGTTTCCGTGTGCTGCACTGGCTCGCCAGAGCAACGATGTCACGCTGGCCACGTGACCCGGAAGTGTCTCCGGACAGCGCTGGCCCCCGGCCTCTTGAGTGAGATGGGCGCACAACCCCAGAGTCTGTCAAGACTGGCCCGTATGGGCAGTGGTACCTTTAAATGAAACAAATGGTTCCCACGCTATGTAAAAAAGATGAAGGGTTTGATTTACCCTCTGGCTGCTTCTACTTGGCAGGCTTACTTTTCAGCCAGGACAACGACCAATGCATGAACGAGAGGGCTATGTTTTGCCTCCAAAGCTAGAGGCAGCAATGCTTGAATTGCTGGGGATTGTTAGGATATAGTTCCGTTCCACCTTTAGAACAGGCATGTGGAGTTGTTGTATGTCACACGTCTGTTTACTTCCAGGACAGTCTCCTGGGAACGTCCGTTGTATATAGCTTTTGCTAAACTGCTGTTTGCTTGGACACGAAGGGAAGCAGACATGTTTTTACTTTGTCCCTGATGCTGACTAAATGTAAAGGTAAAGCTTGTCAACATCCTTCCTAAATTGTGCTGCCCAGAATTGGATGTGGTATTCCAGGCGTGGTGTGACCAAGGCAGAATAGATTCAGTAAAGGTAAAGGGACCCCTGACCATTAGGTCCAGTCGTGGCCGACTCTGGGGTTGTGGCGCTCATCTCGCTTTATTGGGTACAGCTTCTGGGTCATGTGGCCAGCATGACCAAGCTGCTTCTGGTGAACCAGAGCAGCGCGCAGAAACGCCGTTCACCTTCCCGCCGGAGCGGTACCTCTTTATCTACTTGCACTGGTGTGCTTTCGAACTGCTAGGTTGGAAGGAGCAGGGACCGAGCAACGGGAGCTCACCCTGTCACGGGGATTTGAACTGCCAACCTTCTGATCAGCAAGTCCTAGGCTCTGTGGTTTAACCCACAGCGCCACCCGCATCCCTCTGATGCTGAATAAATGCCTGTAAATATGCTTACACATGCCTCTGTCTGCCACTTCCATTGTGAAAAGTTATTCGCTCTGCTGATTAGAGCATGCTCAGTCTCTGAAGGCTTTTGAGGCTCGAGTAGCTGATAGATGCTGTTCTGAGAACTGGAGTTCACCCAGCTGCTGGCTGGAGGCCTGCCAATTGCCCCCGTCTCCCCGGACGCATCCCAAGAAGGATCACAGAAGGGAGAGGGCTCTGGTGCTCAAATTCTGTTTTGGGGCTTCCCACGAGGGCCGAGGGCTGGCCACCCTGAAATCAGGATGCTGGCCTAAGAGGGTCCATCGGCCTGAATGTGTTAAGAGTTTGGACGTCAAACAGAGAGATGGCAGGACCAAATTGAGTGAAAAGAAGGCAGATTTCAGTTAGACAGGAGGAGACATGTCTTGACGACAAGACCAGAACCAGTTATCACGGAGAGGGGATGGGGGGCTCTCCCTTCCTGGAGGTCTTCAAGCAAGGCCATCTGCTTGGGATGGGGACACTCTGAGCTCAGGATTTCCTCCACCGAGAGCAGGAAGGGGGGGTCTGGACTCAGAGGGTCCCACAAGGTCCCCTCCCCAGCTCTGGGATTTTACGATTTGACAGGGATCCTTCCAAAACCCTGGATTGCAGGTCCCTCAGAGGGATTCTTGACAGCCTGGAATCTCAAAGTTAACTTGCCCTGTGGGCTTGCGCAGATGTTGGGGGCAAGAGGAGAGAATCCAGCATCTTCGCCAGGCCCTGGAGAAGAGAAGAAGGTCAGATGGAGAGGAGGAGGGCAGGCCTTGTAGGGTTCACCCTGGGCGTTCAGCTGTTTCCACTGAAGAACCTGGGACCATAAGGAGAGACTGCAGCTGGATCTGGCCAATGGGCTCTCTAGTTCAGAATCCTGATCTCACAGCGGCCAGCAAGATGCTCCAAAGGGAAGTTGCAAACCAGGATCTGAACACAAGTGCCCTCTCCCTTCCTGTGTGTGCTGGGCCTGGGGGTAACCCGTGAAACGCGGCCCAGGTCAGGTCCAGAATCCGAAGGTCCCGCTAGAAGTCAGTCCAACAGAGCCAAGGCAGGACACGAGGCAGGAAAACAGGCAAGGACAGGTACAGGATTTAGCATACAGCAATGTTGCTCCCGCAACCTGGGACAGGGTCCGACAGCCTTTTATCTTTGTCGGGGTAACGGCAGGTCCTGATCCCCCAGCGACTCACCTCCCTGTTTCGCCCAAAGGCGAGCACTCCTCCTGCAAGTACTCAGGTCTCTCCTTCTCTCAGACCTCAGTCTCTGCAGCTCGGGAGATGTCGGTGGGTTACTAGACCCAGAGGCCGCCTCAGCCTCCCCTGACCCAACCGGTAGTGGAGCAGCTGTAAGTGATGGCCCAGCTGAAGGCAACGAGGTCATCCCCGCATCTGGAGCCAGGGCAGGATCAGGCCCCTGACTCGGCCCAGCTGGTGCTTGTTGCAGGGGAACCTGTGCAGACTGGGACCCTTCAGGATCAGGCCCCAGACTTGGTTCAGGTGATGCCTGAGGCAGAGAATCTGGTGCAGACTGAGACTCTTCTGGTTCTGAGTCCGAGCCCGAGTCCCAAGCCATCACACTGTGGTTTACAGCAACTGGTATTCAGAAGCACATCCACCTCCAACCATGGAGGCAGAGAATGGTCCTTGTGGCTGGTCGCCACCGAAAGTCTTCTCCTCCATCAATATGGCTACTTCGCTTCTAAAGCCATCCGAGACTTGATGAGAATGACGTTTTGCTCTGCATGGACATCGCTTTACCTGCCTGGAGGTCAGCCTTACACTTGGCTAACACACACACACACACACACACACACACACACACACATACTTCCCATTGCACCAGGGATGACATGGACTGTGTATGCAATCATTTTTTTACGAGGACATTAAAACAAAACTCAAATAAAGAACCGCAGCATTAGAGAAAGTGTAAAAGATCTACTGGGTCCCATCCAAAACACACTCTTCCCGGCCAAGCCAGGATTGGCCCCCGCGGTGCATTTTGCCTCGACATTCTCCGCTCTCATTTTACACACCCTCCCGCCTGCGCGGGGTCACATTATGGCTGCCTGGCGGACGCGGAGCGCTCTGCTCGGCGGCTCTGGGGCGCGTGAAATCATAACCGTGACGTAGAATTAACGCCCCCCCCCACTCTCCCCGCACTGCTTTCTCCTTGTTCATTTAATTGCTTTTAAAATTCCTCCCCTGAGTAGATTTGCTGCCTCGTTGTTTGCTGGCTTTGCATCTGGTGTTTTGTCACTTACTAAAGATCAGCTTTTTTAAATTTTATTTATTATTATTTTTTTAAAAAAACACACAAACACACATCTCAATTAAGCTCGGAGTAAGGAAAGTAGGCTGGGAAAAGAAAATATTTATTTTTGAAGAGCTGCTTAAAAGGAGAAATTAATCCCAGCCCACATAAACAGGGGGAGGTCGCCTGTTGAAAAATAGGACCGGAACGTACATCCTGTCCTTGCTAGACAAGAAATAGAAATCTTGGATCGCTAACAGGAGAGGGGACAAAGATGTGTGTGTGTGTGGTCTACCTGGGTGGCCCTGCAAGTGCTGGGTTCGAGTCTTCCCACAGTCACAGACTCTGCCCAGCATCGAGCTGGAAAACCCATGTCTGGTTCGCTCATCCTCAACCAGCTCCCCTCATAAGAACATGAGAAGGGATTGCTGGATCAGGCCAATGGCCCACCTAAGACAAGCATCCTGTGGCCAACCAGATGCCCAAACGGGAAACCAGCGAGCAGGATCTGAGTGCAAGAGCAACCCTCTCCCCTCCTGTGGTGCGAGGCAAGAGGGGGCATCTGTACCTTGTTCTCCCCCAGAACCAGGTCATCAGAGGAGGGCTGGAGTTGAGGAACATTGAGCTGCCTGAACCAGATCAGCAAATGAACATAAGAACATTGAATTTGCAGGGGGTTGGAATGGATGACCCCTGGGTTCCCTTCCAACTCCCCAGTTCTGATTTTCTGATTCTGTAACCTGGGCCAGGATCAGTGCGGATAAGCCCTGCGTCAGGCAACACTGATTCATCCAGCTCAGAATTGCCTCTTGAACCTGAGACCCCCTGAACGCAAGACGGATGCTATAATCCTGAACTATGAGCCACACAACCCGAAAAGATATTTGTGGACAAACACCAGCTCCCTCGGCCTGATGAGCGCCACACCCCAGAGTCAAGCTTGACTGGATTTAACCATCCAGGGGTCCTTGACCTTCCTTTGAGACACAAGAACATAAAAAGCTGTCCTTATGCCGAATCAGACTCCTGGCCCATGTAGCTGAGTGTTCTCTGCACGGGCTGGCAGAGGCTCTCTCCCGGGTTCAACCAAAGGCCCATGTGTTCTCTGTGGCTAGGACTGCCTTCCACCAGCTTCATCTGGTTGGCCAACGGTGGCCATTCCTGGATGAGGGTAGCCCAATTCTCTGATAAGAGAGCCACTTCCGCCCTGCAAAAGGAGGTGGGGTTGCGGGCGTCACGACCCCAGCCTCCGCGCGATTGGGGGAATCCCCGGCCGCGTCACCCCCTCGACAGCCAATTGGCTGGCTCTGTGGGTGTGGCCCACCTTATTTAAACCAGGAGGCGGCCGGGGATCTCCCTCTTTTGCCGCCTGCCAGCTGTTCCTGCTTTTCCCACCCTCTCACCCTATAAGGTTTTCGTTCCTTGACCTTGCTATGGACCTTGGTTGGTCGCCATTGAGGGGCCTGGTAGGAATTTTTCCACTTGGCAAATTGGCACCAGCCACTTGGTTTTCGCCTGCCTCATAGCAAATTGTCACAACTTTCTGGGTATTCGCGGTTAGGCATTGGTATTGCTCTGTAGATGGAAGAGGGGAGGTAGCGCCATCACCTGCCCCGCATATTGAAGGGTAGTCCGATAAAGGATTCCGGGGGGGGGGGGGGCTGGCCCTGTCCAAAGCCTATGGAGGTGAGGGCCTATGGCACGCCCCCTATTGGTGACCCCGGGGGAGTTCCTAGTTGATGGGCATCAGCAGGACTCCCCCTTCCTGGACTTCAAGCGGACGGGCTGAAGCCGGATATAGTCGGTTAGGACCAATGCCTAAGCCAATACCGCTCATCACCTGCAACCAATAAAGTTGTGGCCTTATTTAGCTCATTAACCTTAATAATTGTGTCATGTGTCTTTATTTTCACGGGGGGTGGGGGAGACTCGCCACGCAACCTGCTGCACCAGGCTGACGGCTAGTCTAGTCTAGCATCCTGTTTTCACAGTGGCCAACCTAATGCTTCAATTGGAAACCTGCAAGCAGAGTTTAAGGACAAGAGCAACTCTTCCCTCCTGTGGTTTCCAGAAACTGGTATTCAGAAGCATCGCTGCCTCCAGGCAAAGCAGAGCCACTGTGGCTAGGAGCCTCTCTTCCTCTATAAATATGTCTGATCATCTTTGAAAACTATCTACATTGGTGGTCATCACTGCCTCCTGTGGGATGTTTTGGACCACAACCCCTTTCTGTCTCAGCCAACCTGGCTTAGGAGGAGCTGGTGATGCTGCCTTATCGTGACTAAAATATCTGGAGGGCATCAGGTTTGGGGGAAGGTTGTGTAGGTAAGCGGAGCTACGCTGAGTCAGAATTCAAGGAAGGGTGGCTACATGCAGCCGCTGGGAGAGATCATCAGGGAGTTTGGGCTTAGAATAGAATCATAGAATCATAGAATCATAGAGTTGGAAGAGACCACAAGGGCCATCGAGTCCAACCCCCTGCCAAGCAGGAAACACCATCAGAGCACTCCTGACATATGGTTGTCAAGCCTCTGCTTAAAGACCTCCAAAGAAGGAGACTCCACCACACTCCTTGGCAGCAAATTCCACTGTCCAACAGCTCTTACTGTCAGGAAGTTCTTCCTAATGTTTAGGTGGAATCTTCTTTCTTGTAGTTTGGATCCATTGCTCCGTGTCCGCTTCTCTGGAGCAGCAGAAAACAACCTTTCTCCCTCCTCTATGTGACATCCTTTTATATATTTAAACATGGCTATCATATCACCCCTTAACCTCCTCTTCTCCAGGCTAAACATGCCCAGCTCCCTTAGCCGTTCCTCATAAGGCATCGTTTCCAGGCCTTTGACCATTTTGGTTGCCCTCCTCTTGGTGTTCATCAGTATGCGGATGACACCCAGCTCTACCTCTCTTTCAAATCAGAACCAGTGAAGGCAGTGACGGTCCTGTGTGAGTACCTGGAGGCGGTTGGAGGATGGATGGTGGCTAACAGATTGAGGTTGAATCCTGATAAAACTGAAGTACTGTTCTTGGGGGACAGGGGACAGGCAGGTGTGGAGGACTCCCTGGTCCTGAATGGGATAACTGTGCCCCTGAAGGACCAGGTGCGCAGCCTGGGAGTCATTTTGGACTCACAGCTGTCCATGGAGGCGCAGGTCCATTCTGTGTCCAGGGCAGCTGTCTACCAGCTCCATCTGGTATGCAGGCTGAAACCCTCCCTGCCCGCGGACTGTCTTGCCAGAGTGGTGCATGCTCTGGTTATCTCCCGCTTGGACTACTGCAATTCGCTCTACGTGGGGCTACCTTTGAAGGTGACCCAGAAATTAGACTGGGGATTAGGGGCGGCCGCCAAGGCCATATAACACTGGTCTTGAAAGACCTACACTGGTTCCCAGTATGTTTCCGAGCACAATTCAAAGTGTTGGTGCTGACCTTTAATAGCCCTAAATGGCCTCGGTCCAGTATACCTGAAGGAGCGTCTCCACCTCTTTCATTCTGCATGGACACTGAGGTCCAGCACTGAAGGCCTTCTGGTGGTTCCCTCGCTGCGAGAAGCCAAGTTACAGGGAACCAGGCAGAGGGCCTTCTCGGTAGTGGCACCCACCCTGTGGAACGCCCTCCCACCAGATGTCAAAGAGAACAAGAACTACCAAACTTTTAGAAGACATCTGAAGGCAGCCCTGTTTAGGGAAGCTTTTAATGTTTAATAGGTTATTGTATTTTAGTGTTTTGTTGGAAGCTGCCCAGAGTGACTGGGGAAATCCAGCCAGATGGGCAGGGTATAAATAATAAATGATGATGATGATGATTATAAAAAGGCATTCAAAGGCAACCAGTATAGCAAGAGAAAGAACAAAAAGTGACAACAGATTGCCATCACGGCAAAGGACCCAGCCAAATTGCAAAACCATCTGGACACAGTCAAGCACCGGTTCAGTCCACAGGAAATGGAAGGGTTAACAGGGTGCCCCCTTCCTGACTTCTGTTTCAGAATCATCTTAACCAAGGAAGTGTTGGATATCACGATTACCATTTGCAAGGATAAAATAATAAAACACCACAGCAGGTCAAAGACGTTGAAGCAAATCCTTCAAGAAAATTGCACAGCGAGCCATGACTTTGTGCAATTTCCTCCAAATTTGTGTTTCCTCCAGCTGTTTTTGGACTACCATTCCCATCATCCCTGACCACTGGTCCTGCTAGCTAGGGATGAAGGGAGTTGTAGTCCAAAAACGGCTGGAGACCCAAGTTTGGGAAGCCCTAAGTGAGTGTGACTGAGCAAATGTGAAGATCCCTGGGCAGATGATGTCGACAACAGTTGGCCACTGCAGGAATAAGATGCTGGATGACATGGGTCATTGGCCTGATCCAGCAAACTCATCTTCTGGGCTTGGGACCTGCTTTGCTCCTTCCCTGATTTGGCTGTTGCTGCACCATCATGGCTAAACCACCAAAATATGGGGAGCATACAGCTCCTCTGTTATAGCAGCTCCACAGGCTACCAGTCTGCTTTTCAGCAAAATTCAAAACGCTGGTTGTGACCTATGAAACCCTACATGGCTTTGGGCTAGACCACCAGAAGGACCATATTCTCCCCTACAAACCTGCCCGGGCTCTAAGCCCTTCTCTCTGTCTCGCCACCCTCGCAGGCATGCTGGGTGGGGACGCAGGAGAGGGCCTTCTCGGTGGTGGCTCCTCCCAGGCAACTTTGGAACTCCCTACCTAGGGAAAGCCAGACTGGCTCCCTCCTTGGCCTTCCACCAGCAGGCGAAGATTGCTTTATTCCAGGCATGTCCAACCAGTAGATCACGATCTACCGGTACAAGCCCGGCTGATCCTGGTAGATCGCGGAACCCTTATCAATTGTGGGATTAAAAAAAGTTTACCAAAAGTTAACAAATAAAAGCTGAAGAACTCTGGGCAATCCACCCACCCCACCCACGTTCCTCATCCCTCCAATGACAATGCCAGATTTTTAATACTGGGAGTGGATCGCAGTCTCTTGGGATCTGGTTGTGCCTGTATTCCAACAGGCCTTTGGGAACTGACTTGTTTTTAAGGCAGGCAGGTCCTGTGATGTGGTTATTGCTATTGTTTGTGTTTTTAATGGATCTTTAAATACTAATTTAATCCTATTAGTGTTTAATGATGGTCTTTTCTATGCTTTTAGCTTTTTCTATTCCCTTTGTATATGCCACCATGAGTCATGACTTGGGGGGAAGCAGGATATACAAATAAGTTGTTGTTGTAGTTGTTTGGAAAATGTATACACCACTCAAGCATGGTTTGGTTCTGAGCAGCTCCCTTTTCATCCTTTTCATTTCCCCGTAGGAATCACCCATTCCTGCCTGCTTTCGCTGTGTCCCCTCTCACACAAAATGCCCCCCAGCCTTTTCAGACCTCACCTTGGCAGACAGCCATGGCAGAGTGTCACGGGTCCATTTCTGCCACCGTGAGCCCAAATAATTCAAGAGGAGACCCCTAGATCAGGCTTGCCTTTCCCCGCCCAAATAAGCACCCTGGAAAGACCCACACATCTCCTTTTCCTGCAGGACCAAAATCACACACAAAAATATCCGACTCTCGCCTCGTGCGAGAGAAGCTTTTCTCTTTGGCGATCGGATTTGAAAGGATTGTTTTGTACCGAAGGACTCCCAAAAGGCATTTCTCTCTCTCTCTTTCTCTGATGGCACATTTCCATGAAGCGGCGCATAGATTTGCATTGATGCGAAAGCCAGGCCTTTTGCTTCCCTCACTTTTGTGTCCAGACCGGCTCCTCTCTTGATGGTTTCTGCTTTTGTGCCTGGGTTTTGTTCCCTCCGTCTCTGGAAACGGCTTTCTTGCCTCGCTATTATTATTCATTACTTCATCTTCATTCTCCGGCTTCTAACGACCTTTTCACAGCAGTCTCATTTCAAGATTTTTTTTATTCCAACCCACCCCCCCACCCCCCTCCACCCATTACCAAAGCCAAGAATTTCTCTCTTCAAACTCCCGGCTGAAATCACACTCAGATTAGGAAAAAAATGTGTATGTGTGTGTCTAAAATTACTTTCTTTTAAGGGGACAAGGCAGCTCAGCCAGCCACGTGAGGGGAGCTTGAGTTGCCATTCCACAGTGAAATGTTCCATTTGTTCAGTGAATTTCTCTCCCTCTTCCCTCTGGACTCCTTTTCTTCCCTGCTGTTTAATTTTAAAATGTGCCGTCCTTACTTTTCATCTTTCTCTCTCCTGTTCCAAATGAGAGTTCCAGAGCCGGCTGGCGAAACCCGAAGCAGCGAGAGGCTCCCGACCCAAATTTCCCTCTTTCTCCAGCTCCCTCTTTTCCTGGCGTACAAAACCTCCAGTTCAGCAAAAAAAAAAAAAGGGGGGGGGGACGAGGTTTCTGCCACTCTGCAAAGTCCCGCGGCATCTTACGCACAGGCTCAACTTTAAGCACCTGCTTCAATTAATAATACAGGGCTCACCTGGCAACCAGCCAGCAGGTATCTGGACAAAAATTTAAAATAATTTGGCTTTCTGTCATAAAATATCTCTATGCTCATCATTTTAGAAGGGAAGCTTTAATGGGAGATAGATTGGAAATGTTTTGGGAAAGGCAGATTTGCTGGCAAAGGCTCTAGACTCTGTGGAGCTGTGGTTATTTCTATTATAAACACAGCAACGACATTCGCACAAACAGAGGGACCACGAGGGAGCAGGGCAGCAAGAACAGAGAATGGCAACCTGAGGCACAATTCACTCACGGAACTCACTGCCACAAGGTATTGCCATAAGAGTTACTAGTTTACACAACACCTTTTTGATGGGGATTATGGGCTATGAGGGACGCGGGTGGCGCTGTGGGTTAAACCACAGAGCCTAGGACTTGCCGATCAGAAGGTCAGCGGTTCGAATCCCCGCGATGGGATGAGCTCCCGTTGCTGGGTCCCTGCTCTTGCCAACCTAGCAGTTCGAAAGCACATCAAAGTGCAAGTAGATAAATAGGTACCGCTCCGGCGGGAAGGTAAACAGCATTTCCATGCGCTGCTCTGGTTCGCCAGAAGTGGCTTAGTCATGCTGGCCACATGACCCGGAAGCTGTACGCCGGCTCCCTCGGCCAGTAAAGCGAGATGAGCGCCGCAACCCCAGAGTCGGCCATGACTGGACCTAACGTTCAGGGGTCCCTTTACCTTTAAGGTGCTACTGGACAATTGTGTTCATTTATTTCAACTAGGTGAATTGATACTGACAGTGTGATGTAGTGGTCAGAGTGTCAGACTTGGACCTGGGAGACCTGGGTTCAAATCCCCACTTAGCCATGAAGCTCATTTGGGTGATTTACCTCCCCCCGCTCCATCTGGTCTTCGTTCCCATGCTCTGATTTAGGGCAGGGTGAACAGGGCAGTGGGATTGGGCCTGCCACCTTAACACTGGCCTGGGTCTCCCGAGGACGCAAGATGAAATCCCACGGGTGGATTGCCAATGAAACGGACATCTCCGTTTGAGCTGCCAAAAACATAATTGCAAAAACCTGGAGGAAGGAATGGGAACGTGGGCAGAGAGCACGAGGCATCCCAAGATTCTGGTGCTCTGGCGTATCCTTTGCCAAAGCGTTGCACCTTTACGGCAGAGAGCATCTCCCCAACGGGAGAGAAAATCCAGCAAATTGAAGGCCTCTTTATTCCAGGAGACTTGAGGCAGAACACCTGGCAATTAAAAGGTGGGTGAACTTTCGTTAGGAACCGCATACCCAAGTGGAGACGGCAAGGGACCTGCGGCCCAGGAAAGGAACGTGTCTCTCCTCCTGCCCACAAATCTCTTCGTGACCAAGGGACCCTCCTTTTCATTCTGCATCCAGTGGGACCCGGCTGCTTGAACCCACCTTCTCCTCCATGGAAGGAGCAGAAGGACCTGGCCACTGGAGCCATGTTGCACTCAGCTCTTCGACACGGCACTCTGGGGACATTGGTGGGCTCCTGTCCCCAAAGTTCTTGGGCCCCAGGAGCTGACACCCCTGGGAGGCAGTGATGGCCACCAAACTTGTTGTTGTGTCCGCCTCTTCATGACCCCCTGGACCAGAGCACGCCAGGCACTCCTGTCTTCCACTGCCTCCCACAGCTTGGTCAAACTCATGCTGGTCAAACTCATGCTTTGAGAACACTGTCCCACCATCTCGCCCTCTGTTGTCCCCTTCTCCTTGTGCCCTCCATCTTTCCCAACATCAGGGTCTTTTCCAGGGAGTCTTCTCTTCTCATGAGGTGGTCAAAGTCTTGGAGCCTCAGCTTCAGGATCTGTCCTTCCAGTGAGCACTCAGGGCTGATTTCCCATCAGAATGGAGAAGTTTCATCTTCTTGCAGTCCATGGGACTCTCAAGAGTCTCCTCCAGCACCAGAATTCAAAAGCATCAATTCTTCAGCGATCAGCCTTCTTTATGTTCCAGCTCTCACTTCTATACATCACTACTGGGAAAACCATAGCTTTAACTATACGGACCTTTGTCGGCAAGGTGATGTCTCTGCTTTTTAAACTAGTTGGATTTAAAAGAGGATTCGGCAGATTCATGGAGGAGGGGAAGGCTATGGGTGCCAGGAGGGCTCTACTCTGATCGCACAGTTGGAGGTAGCAATGCGTCGGAATACCAGTTGCTGGAAAACACAGCATTTCGGGATTTTCACATACGTTATATTATCTCTTTCCAATTTTTTTAAATTCCCCGCACAATTTTTCCTTCCCCTCCCTTCCACCCCCTCCATATCCATTGGAAGGGTTCAAACAATTAGCCATGGGCACAGTGTCTTTAGTTTCCACCGAATGTCTTTTGTTCCAGTAGTTTCTATCCATTGAAGAGATTCAACTCAGTACATCACACATCTGTTTCTTATCGTGGTGGACTTGACCTTCCAAGTTGTTTCCTGTGACATTACTGCAACAATGTCCAACTGAATAAGTTCAAACAAATAACTCTTCCATGCCTCTACTGTCCATTTCCCCTCTATCGTTCCAACCTAAAGCTGTCATTGCCTTTCCCGCTAATATCATAGCTTTGAAAGTAAACTGGTCCCCTTTCTCTATAGCCGGGTTAGATGGACCCCATTTGGCCTCATCCAGGAGGCTCTCTTCATGTTCTTTATGTTTGCAAGCCAAGCCACAAACAGCAGAGAAGGTCAAAAGCCAAGCCCCTGGGAAAGCCAAGGACCTCACAAACACCGGACTGAAGAATAAGCTATCTAAGATACCTGAGGACCAGCAGACACCACACAATGGAAGACATCACCCACTCCTTCTTCCCCACCCCTCTCCCCACACAGCCTCTGCCTCCTTAGAGGACCCAGATAATTCCTTCTGCCTTTGGGGTGGATAAGGGACGCAGGTGGCACTGTGGGTAAAAGCCTCAGCACCTAGGGCTTGCCGATCGAAAGGTCGGCGGTTCGAATCCCTGCAGCGGGGTGCGCTCCCGCCGTTCGGTCCCAGCGCCTGCCAACCTAGCAGTTCGAAAGCACCCCCGGGTGCAAGTAGATAAATAGGGACCGCTTACTAGCGGGAAGGTAAACGGCGTTTCCGTGTGCTGCGCTGGCTCACCAGAGCAGCGATGTCACGCTGGCCACATGACCCGGAAGTGTCTCCGGACAGCGCTGGCCCCCGGCCTCTTGAGTGAGATGGGCGCACAACCCTAGAGTCTGTCAAGACTGGCCCGTACGGGCAGGGGTACCTTTACCTTTACCTTGGGGTGGATATAAATGGCTTCCGTGGGCCCCCCTCACCACCCGCCCGCTATCCTACCGCCAGACAACTCTAGCGAAGAATTGAGCCGTTCCCATCACATATAATCTCCTAGCACTCCATCACACCTCCCTGCCTAATTTTGCTATAGATCCCTCCTTATTGCTCTAAGCGCAGGGCGGTCGATGCTAATTAATTATGGGCTGGAATCTGCCAGACTCAGTCACACACTGCAGCTCTGCATCGGGAAAAGCCCATCCACGCAATTGGGAGAAGGTTCAGAAATGGTTCCTCGCTGCTGCATCCAAAAGCCCAAAGCTCTGGGGGCACTTACTCAAAACCGGCAGCCGTTTACTGATTCCAGAGGGGCAGCAAAACCAGCAAAGAGCCTTGCGAGGCACCTTAAAAACAAATGAATTGATGACGGTGTTGAGCTTTTGCAGGCTGCATCATGAACTGCCGTCCATAAAAGTTTAGGCCATAATACATTTGTTAGTCTTTAAAAGTGCCACAAGGTCCTTTTACTTTGGCTCATTTAATCGAGAATAACCACTGCTATCGTCTTACCTGCTGTTTCATTATAGATGTTGGGCGATTTTATTGAGGGATGAGGTGTGATTTCTCTCTGTCTCTCTTTCTCTTTCTTAGAAAAGGACTGCGACTGTCAGCTGCTTTGAAACTACTTGTGTGGTGGAAAAATGGCACACATAGCCTGGGCATATTTAAAGGAAAAGATGACTATGGGGTGTGGGGTTCATCTCACTTTTCAGGCTGAGGGAGCCGACATTTGCCCACAGACAGATTTCCAGGTCATGTGGCCTGCATGACCAAACCGCTTTTGGCTACAACAGGACACTGTGATGGAAGCCAGCGTGCATGAAAACGCCGTTTACCTTTCCCCTCACAGTGGTACCTATTTATCTACTCTTGCTGGTATGCTTTCTGCTAGGTTGGCAGGAGCTGGGACCTGGGACCAGGAGCTGGGAGCTCACCCCATTGTGCGGATTTGAACCTCCAATCTTCTGATCAGCAAGCGGTACAGTAATCCCACTAAGTTCCAGAGCAACTGGACTGGGACACAGGCAAATTAGGAGACTGGCTGCAAAACCTCTTTTTTTCCAATACAGAGAGGGCAGGGGACACAGGCTATTTGTGATTATATTTATTTCATAAAATTTATATACTGCTTGGTTTGTAAAAAGAAAACCCTCAAAGTGGTTTATAAAAAGAATGGAACAATAAAATCATTAGTAAAAACAATTAAGACATGCAAACTACTGATGCATAATGGGCATTGTGTGGCACCCGTGCCAATTCCACAGACTGAAATGTTCAAGGGGGCATATTTGCCACAGTGGTACCTATTTATCTACTTGCACTTTGACGTGCTTTCGAACGGCTAGGTTGGCAGGAGCTGGGACTGAGCAACGGGAGCTCACCCCGTCGCAGGGATTCGAACCGCCGACCTTCCTGAAGTGTGCATGGGGGCATATTTGGAGTAAGGCCATTTTTGCAGGTATTACGTTATTTATTTACTGTATCTTGTACACTTTATTAAATGACCATGATATATAAATTTCACGAACAAGCAAACAAATGCAAAGTCTCTTTGTTTTCCTGCCTCAATCTACTCTGGCTCTTTCCTCTCCCACCTACCGATCTCTCTCACTTGTGTTCTGACAATCCATTTGTTCATGGGTAGACGTCATAGAGAAGTTGCAGGAAGATTGCAGAGAAAACCTGACATGGAGCACCTAGTTTTAGCTTCCATTGGTATTTCTGGATTTTTTTCCCAAGCAACTCCATAGACCAAAAGGGTCCAAAGATAAGTTGGAGGGTATATTAGGTGCTGCTTGCTATAGTCACCTTAGAAGCCAGAGGAACAGTTGAAATACACTGTCAAGTCCCTGTCCTTCCTGCCCCTCCTCACGAGTAGCAAGACCAGGCGACCATATGCCATATAGCTAAAATTGCACCATACACTGTAGTGGGTAGTGTGCCAAACCAGGACCTGCCAGACCAGGGTTCGAATCCTCACTTGGCCAGGAAGCTCACTGACTGACCTTGGGAGCCAGGCACTGCCTCTCAACCTAGTCTACCTTGCAGGGGTTTTGTGGGGATTAAGCGAGAACCACTGAATCTATGGGACACGGGTGGCGCTGTGGGTTAAACCACTGAGCCTAGGGCTTGCTAATCAGAAGGTTGGCAGTTGGCTCTCGTTGCCCGGTCCCTGCTCCTCCCAACCTAGCAGTTCGAAAGCACGTCAAAGTGCAAGTAGATAAATAGGTACCGCTCTGGCGGGAAGGTAAACGGTGTTTCCGTGCGCTGCTCTGGTTCGCCAGAAGCGGCTTAGTTCTGTTGGCCACATGACCCGGAAGCTGTACGCCGTCTCCCTCGGCCAATAATGCAAGATGAGCGCCGCAACCCCAGAGTTGGCCATGACTGGACCTAATGGTCAGGGGTCCCTTTACTGAATCTATTCTGCCTTGATCACACCACACCTGGAATACCACGTCCAAATCTTGGCACCACAATTTAAGAAGGATGACGACAAGCTGGAAGGTGTGCAGAGGAGGGCGACCAAGATAGCCTTATACGAGGAGTACTTTAAGGAGCTGGGTAGTTTAGACCAGGGGAAGAGGAGAGAAGAGATCAGATATGAAAGCTATCTTCAAATATCTCAAGGGCTGTCACATGGAAGATGGAGCAAGCTTCCCCCCCCCGCTCTGGAGATTAGGATTCGAACCCATGGCTCCAAGTTCCAAGAATGAGGAGGAGGAAGAGAACAGAAAGCTTGCAAAAATCACATAAAGCCACTGAACTTCCAGGGGATGGAAGTCCTGTCTCCCTGCTCTATTGCCCGGGCAGGATTTGACATTCCCAGTGTGGCGCACTTGTGCTTCTCTCTCACACACACTCCCGCCCGGGAGAGGAAGGCTTTCAGCTAGAAGGGTGTTTGGTTCATCGCCCACCCTGCCTTGGCCCCCTCCCTCTGCAATGTCACCATCCTGCCAAAGTAATTTCCTCCTGAGTAGTTCTGACAGCAGCATCCCCATTAAACAAAGTGAAAAGAGCAATTAACTTTCTGCACCTGAGCTAAAAAACGCAAGTGCAACGCGACGTGCTCAGCATGGCGGGATCAATGGCCCTAGACGCCGGGATGGCGGCGAGGGCACCTCCCACCTCGCTGCAGAGAGCCTGGCCCTCTCCGCTCGGCTCACGCTCTGATTAGCCTCCCTGGGGTGCTGGTTGCAAGAGGGTGGCGGTGCCATCCCATGCCCATTCTATGGCATTGTTGAAAATGCATCTCATTTTCCACACTCGGCTGTTGGTGGCACGGCAAGAGCCTGGTCTGCTGAGAAAGGGATGGGATGGAGCAAAGAAACAGAGTTGGGGGGTTTGCCCAGCTCCGAGGGCCTTCTAGCGGTTCCCTCACTGCGAGAAGCCAAGTTACAGGGAACTGGGCAGAGGGCCTTCTCGGTGGTGGCGCCCGCCCTGTGGAACGCCCTCCCACCAGATGTCAAAGAGAAAAGCAACTACCATACTTTTAGAAGACATCTGAAGGCAGCCCTGTTTAGGGAAGCTTTCAATGTTTAACAGACCACTATACAGTGGTACCTCGGGTTAAGAACTTAATTTGTTCTGGAGGTCCGTTCTTAACCTGAAACTGTTCTTAACCTGAAGCACCACTTTAGCTAATGGAGCCTCCTGCTGCCGCCACACCGCCAGAGCACGATTTCTGTTCTCATCCTGAAGCAAAGATTTTAACCCGAGGTACTATTTCTGGGTTAGCAGAGTCTGTAACCTGAAGTGTCTGTTATATAGTCTATAGTATATAGTATATAGTATATTAGGGACGCGGGTGGCGCTGTGGGTTAAAGCCTCAGCGCCTAGGACTTGCTGATCAAAAGGTCGGCGGTTCGAATCCCCGCGGCGGGGTGCACTCCCGTCGTTCGGTCCCAGCGCCTGCCAACCTAGCAGTTCGAAAGCACCCCCGGGTGCAAGTAGATAAATAGGGACCGCTTACCAGCGGGAAGGTAAACGGCGTTTCCGTGTGCTGCGCTGGCTCGCCAGATGCAGCTTTGTCACGCTGGCCACGTGACCCGGAAGTGTCTGCAGACAGCGCTGGCCCCCGGCCTCTTGAGTGAGATGGGCGCACAACCCCAGAGTCTGGCAAGACTGGCCCGTACGGGCAGGGGTACCTTTACCTTTACCTATACAGTGGTACCTCGGGTTAAGTACTTAATTTGTTCTGGAGGTCCGTTCTTAACCTGAAACTGTTCTTAACCTGAAGCACCACTTTAGCTAATGGGGCCTCCTGCTGCCGCTGCACAATTTCTGTTCTCATCCTGAAGCAAAGTTTTTAACCCGAGGTACTATTTCTGGGTTAGCAGAGTCTGTAACCTGAAGCGTCTGTTATATAGTATATAGTATATTACGTTATGTTACGTTATGTTATTATTCCACCTTTTTCCCATACTCAAGGTGGGTCATGGATCAAATAGAAACTGCTAAAAACAAATACAATAATATTTAAAATGCAATTAAGCGCCAATAAAATTTAAACACAGACACTCTCTCTCTCTTTCTATATATGATGCATTAAAGATCTAATAATTAATAAGAGGAGAGTCCCTACAGACCAAAGAGAAGAGGACAATTATGCACCTGAGTTTATTTCATTTGTAAGCAAGGAGGGAGACGGCCAAAAATCCCCTCGGCCTATAACCCAATATGGCAGATGCGAAGGGTCAGGGCTTTTGAATGCTTCAATTTATGGTCTAACAGGGTTCATGTTTTGTAACCTTGTCTTAGCCATTAAGTCTACGCTATAAATAGTTCTAGTCCACGCATTCATGTACCTGTGGTTTATTAACTTTATTATAGATCGACAGCGATCAATAATTTTGTATGGACTATGTATATCATAATCAGTCCCTGTTTGATAAGATTGTATTTTGCAGAATCCTCTATAACCATTTTTAGGTATTAATTTAAAAAATCACACACACAAATATATGTATGAGATTTTTATTAACATTTAAATTTTTAAACAAATTATAAATAAATTCAAATTTGATACCTATAATGTATTCTCTATAAAAGACCTATTAACCAGAGAGTTAGGTCACCTTGAACTTGCGTCTAAGGGAACTTGTTTTGGCTTGCAATGTCAGCTCCAAACAACAAGAGCAACATCACTAGAGCAGAACCAACACCCACCCTCCTCTCCCTTCTCCTTCTTGGAGGAAACTGCATGCCAAGTACATATAATCCCTTATAACTCTTCATAATAATAGCCCCTCTGGAGGTGGTTTGGAGACACAGGCAGTGCAGGGACATCCGTCCCACGTTGCCTGAGAACAGGGGAGGTGGGTTCTGCCCACCCTCCGGGCGAAGGAGAACAGCCCAGAGACAAAAAAAAAAACAAAACAAAACCCTCTGGGTTTTGGTCCAGTAAACGTGGAACAGCTTGATTTTCTCTCTCTCTCAACCACCACCCATGAGGTCAGCCTCCTAAACTGGTCCAGAACCACTTAGTTCTGCAGAACACACAAAAGCAGTATGGTGAAGTGGTTAGGGTCTTGCACTAGGACCTTGGAGACCAGGGTTCAAATTCCCACTTTGCTCACCCACTAAAACTCTGCATTGGTAAGCAATTTTGGTAAGCAAATTTTATGCCAAGAGCTTAGTTGAGTTGATACTGGCAGTGTGGTGTAGTGGTTAGGGTGTTACACTAGGACATTGGAGACCAGGGTTCAAATTATCACTTCGCTCACCCACTAAAACTCTGAACTGGTAAGCAATTTTGGTAAGCAAATTTTATGCCAAGAGCTTAAGTGAGTTGATACTGGCAGTGTGGTGTAGTGGTTAGGGTGTTACACTAGGACCTTGGAGTTCAGGGTTCGAATTCCCACTTGGCCACGAAGCTCACTTCAAATTCTGCTTCGAATCTTCCATTGGCAGGAAGCTGACCGGCTGACCTGGGGGGTCACTCACCACTTCTCAGCCTATCCTACCTTATAGGGTTGTTGTGGGGATATCAACCACCTTGAGCTCCTTGGAGAATAAGGTGGGATGGAAACGCAGTAAATAAATGCAATGAATGAATGAATGGTGCCAGCAAAAAGATTTGCAAACCCATTTCCTGATTCTGGCCAGAAAGCCACTTCCGCCCTAC
Organism: Podarcis muralis; assembly: GCF_964188315.1. Classification (NCBI taxonomy): domain Eukaryota; kingdom Metazoa; phylum Chordata; class Lepidosauria; order Squamata; family Lacertidae; genus Podarcis; species Podarcis muralis. Next base: position 65,249,417 of record NC_135665.1, on the reverse strand, counting down.
AGAGGAGGTGGGGTTGCGGGCGTCACGGCCCCAACACATGTGCAGCGGCTGGAATCAGCTGCTGCGCAATTTGGGGGGGGGGGGAATTCCCGCCCACGTCATCCCCTGGCCAGCCAATCAGCAACCAAGGTGTTCAAGTACCAAGGTACCACTGTATTTAATCGGAATCTCCTTTCTTGTCTGTTGAGTCCACTGGTTTGGATTCCTCACCTTTGGAGCAGCAAAAAAACAAGCTTGCTGCATTTCCCATGAAACTGTGCTCCAGGTATTTGAAGATGGCAACTTCTTGAGATGTCCACGCGTTCTAGCATTATGAGAGAGGGAGACCTTTCTCAGTGCCATGTGTTATTTCATAAATATCTTATCATGCTGCCTCTTGCTTGCTTTTTCTCTGAACTGAAAAGTTCTAATCACCGCAACCTTTCCTCTCGGGGAGTACTGTGCAAGGGACAAATCAGCAATTAATCCGACCGGAAACTTGCAAGGCCCCATCAGGTCGGGGAATCCATAAGTGATCTGCTGCCATTGCAAGGACCGTAGCCTCGGTCAAGGCCCCAGGGAGAGTCAAGACCTTCTGCAAAGGACAAGTCACTTCCAGGCTCTGCTGCATCTGAGAACTTTGCTCCGCGTTCTGCCTTCCTAGGCAAAACACAGCTCCTGAGATGCCTCTGCGTCCGGGAACAAGAGAGGTGGCCCCTCACCCGTTGCTCCGAACCTTTGCCCTCTCCCTGTCAAGACATGCAGGGTGAATTACAGTTAAACCCCAGAGGCTGACCTCACTGTGCGGCAGGGCAAGAGGCCTGCGAAGAAATGGGGTCACGTTTCTCTGGCTGCTATTTTGGGAGTCCACTGTTCCTTGCTGTTCCCTGCGCACTCCTCTGCAACACTGACCAAGCGGCAGGGGGGCAGGGGGGGTCGTGGCCTCTGGGTGCCTGCAAAGAGTCCCTTTCCCTCCCTCTTGCAGGACGCAAGGGAGTCCAAGTCAGGTGCGCAGTCCGCAGGAGGAAGGGAGATGCAGGGCAGGTGCCAGAAGGCAAGCTCCGTTGCGTGGCGAGTTCCTGCCCCCCCCCAGTGGAAATAAAGACACATGACACAATTATGAAGGTTAATGGGCTAAATAAGGCCACAACTTTCTTGGTTACAGGTGATTAGTGGTATTGGTATTGGCTTAGGCATTGTTCCTAACCGACTATATCCAACTTTAGCCTGTCCGCTTGAAGTCTGGGAAGGGTTAACCACCAGTAGGGGGAGTCCTGCTGATGCACATCAACTAGGAACTCCCCCGGGGTCACCGATAGGGGGCGTGCCTTAGGCCCTCACCTCCCTAGGCTTCGGACAGGGCCACGCCCCCCCCCCCCCAGAATCCTTTATCCTTTATCGGACTACCCTTCAATATGTGGGGCAGGTGATGGCGCTTCCTCCCCTCTTCCATCTACAGAACAATACCAATGCCTAACTGCCAATACCCAGAAAGTTGTGATGATTTGCTACAAGGCAGGTGAAAACCAAGTGGCTGGTGCCAATTTGCCAAGTGGAAAAATTCCTACCAAGCCCCTCAATGGTGACCAACCAAGGTCCATAGCAAGGTCAAGGAACAAAAACCTTATAGGGCGGGAGGGTGGGGAAAGCAGGAACAGGTTGCAGGCGGCAAAGAGGGAGATCCCCAGCCAAGTCCTGCTTTAAATAAGGTGGGCCACACCCCCAGAGCCGGCCAATTGGCTGGCCAGGAGGTGATGTGGTCGGGAATCCCCCCAATCATGCGGAGGCTGGGTTCCAGCCGTTGTGCGCATGGTGGGGCCATGAAGCCCGCAACCCCACCTCCTCCGAAGGGCAGAAGTGGCTCTCCCAAACAAACTGGCTCCCGAGCGCCGCAAACCCGGAAGTAAGTGTCCCAGTCTACAAACTTTTTCGGAAGCTGAATGTCTGACGCAGTTTCTGCTTCAGTGCAGGAAGCTCCTGCATCCAATCGGAAGCCGTGCCTTTGTTTTCAAACCATTTCAGGAGTCAAACAGACTCCCGGAATGGATTACGTTTGAGAACCGAGGTACCAGTGTATTAGGAAGAATTTTCTGGCGGTAACAGCTGTTCAAGAGTGGAACAGTCTCCCTCGGAAGGTGGTGGACTCTCCTTCACTGGAGGTTTTCAAACAGTTTTTAACATGTGATATTTTATTGTATTTTTGGTTTTTATGGAAGCCGCCCAGAGTGGCTGGGGAGGCCCAGCCAGATGGGCGGGGTATAAATAATAAATTATTATTATTATTATTATTATTATTATGGACATCTGTCATGGATGCTTTAGTTGACATTCCTGCATTGCATGGGACTGGACCAGATTGGGGGCTCCTTTCCAACTCTGCAATTCTATGGTCCTATGACATGTTGTGAGTAAATGTGAAAAACCTTGTTGATGACAATGACAATGGTGATCTCCAGATGTTCTTGGAGGGCAGATCCCACCACTCTTGACCCCTGGGAGTGCTGGCTGATGGAGGCGGGGGTCCCATAACATGGTAGTGGGTTGTGAATGGATGACCCTTGGCATCTCTTCTAACTCTACAATTCTGTGATTCTATGAACATCTGGAGGGGACCACTTTGGGGGAGACTGGCATAAATTAAACGCCTTCTCTCCACAGCAGGAGACAACCACCCTGTCCTTGTCCTCGTATTATATAACAACAACAACAACAACAACAACAACAACAAATTTATTTATACCCCACCCTCCCTGGCCAGAGCCGGGCTCAGGGTGGCTAACACCAAAAAGATCACAGTAAAAACATAAGGGGGGGGGGGCAATTTAAAATACAGGTTAAAATGCAATTTAAAATGCAGCCTCATTTTAAAAGTATCCAATAAATCAAGACCATAAGGGAGGGAAATATAAGGGTCAGACTGAGTCCAAACCAAAGGCCAGGCGGAACAGCTCTGTCTTGCAGCCCTGCGGAAAAATGTCAAATCCTGCAGAGCCCTGGTCTCTTGTGACAGAGCGCTCTACCACGTCGGGGCCAGTACTGAAAAGGCCCTGGCCCTAGTTGAGACCAATCTAACAACCTTGCAGCCTGGGACCTCCAAAATGTTGTCATTTGTGGACCTTAAGGTCCTCTGCAGGGCATACCAGGAGAGGCGGTCCCATAGGTGACCTTTGCTGTGGCTGCAACCTGCGCCTCCATGGAAAGGGAGGCGTCGAAGGTTACACCCAAGCTCTTGACAGAAGGCGCTGGCACTAATTGAGCCCCCGCAAGAGATGGGAAGCCCAAGCAGCGACTTAGTGGCTCAGAAGCTCTGAGGTTCAGAGGGAGGGCCTTTTGGGGCCAGCAAGCCTGGGCACTTGCCCTGGATAACCCAGCATCCAACAAAGCCCACCAGCTGGCCTCCCGTGCCCCAGTTGTGCCTCTTCCAGTCTGCTCAGTGACTTTTCTGAGAGCGGGAAGACGATTCCGGCCAGCAGCCCACAGCCCTCTGCCTCTGGCCTGCCAGCCGAGACACGCAAGAGGGAATTCCATTATTCAGTATTAGAGAGACGCAAGACACAAAACGGCCCGGAGGCTGTTTCCTGCCTTTAAAATATACATGGGTGTGTGTTTGCGCGCTGGCAGGTATACCGGCCGAGGCTCGCAAGCAGAGTGTGTGTGACAGCTTGGGAAGGCAGGGAGTTCTCGTCCTGGCAGGGCCTGAGCGCCGGCTGGCTCTCTGCAGCAGACACGTCAGGAAAACAGAAAGAGACGGGACCGTAAAGGACTGCCAAGGTCCAACGTTTGGAGAGCGGGTTGTGCTGGGCTGATATCTTCTGAGGCTGCTTTATTCTTGCCTCATTTCCAGAGAATTGCAGAGTCGGAAGGGACCCTGAGAACATAGCTGTCAACCTTCCCTTTTTTTGCAGGAAATTCCCGTATTCCAGCACCGTTTCCCACTGCTATCTTGGATTGTCAGATATCCCGTAGACTGTCCCCAGGACAGGTGATCCTTTATTTTCAAATTTGAAAGTTGACAGCTGTGCCTGAGAATCACCTAGCGTAGCCCCTGAAATGCAGGAATCTCAGCTAAAGCATCCACAACTAATGGTAATAATAATTTTGTTATTTGTACTCCGCCCATCTGGCTGGGTTTTCCCAGCCACTCTGGGCGGTTCCCAGCAGAACAGTAAACACAGATTAAAACTTCAAACAGGGCTCACAGGGTGGCCTTCAGATGTCTTCTAAAAGTCAGATAGTTGTGTATTTCCTTGAAATCTGATGGGAGGGCATTCCACAGGGCAGGTGCCACCACCAAGAAGGCCTTCTGCCTGGTTCCCTGTAGCCTCTCTTGTTGCAGTGAGGGAACCACCAGAAGACCCTCGGAGCTGGACCTCAGTGTCCGGGCTGAATGATGGGGGTGGAGATGCTCCTTCAGATGGCCACCCAACCTCTGCTTAAAAACCTTCAAGGAAGGAAAACCCGCCACCTTCCAAGGGAGACCCTTCCACTGTCAAACAGCTCTTAGAAAGTTCTTTCTGATGTTTAATCAGAAAATCTCCTTTCTTGTCACTTGAAGCCATAGGTTCAGGTCTGCAGAAAGCAGGCTTGCTCCATCTTCCATGTTTTTTTTCTTTCGTCCCCCCCCCCCCCATGTGACAGATATTTAAGATATTTGAAGGTGGTTCTCATATCTTCTCTCAGTCTCCTCTTCTCCAGGCTAAACATACCCAACTCCTTCATTATGGTGCTGGAGGAGACTCTTGAGAGTCCCATGGGCTGCAAGAAGATCAAACCTCTCCATTCTGAAGGAAACCAGCCCTGAGTGCTCACTGGAAGGACAGATCCTGAAGCTGGGGCTCCAAGACTTTGGCCACCTCATGAGAAGAGAAGACTCCCTGGAAAAGACCCTGATGTTGGGAAAGATGGAGGGCACAAGGAGAAGGGGGCAACAGAGGACAAGATGGTTGGACAGTGTTCTCGAAGCGACCAGCATGAGTTTGACCCAACTGCGGGAGGCAGTGGAAGACAGGAGTGCCTGGCGTGCTCTGGTCCAGGGGGTCACGAGGCGTCGGACATGACTAAACGACTCAACAACAAAACAACAACAACAAACTGCCTCAGCCCCTAGGAGTTGGCCTTGCTTCTTTAGAGGAGAAAGCGTTCCTGCCAAGGGGAAGGGAAGAGCTGCACCTGGCTGCTGGAAGGTGGGGGGCATCAGATGAACCCCTTGCCTTGCATCCTGAGGATTACGCTTGCTCTCAGAGATGCCCCCCCTGCCCGCAGCACAATCACGGCACCTGCAGCCCCCCGACTCCAACCTCTCCATGGGGCATTGCAGCAGAGCTGATTGGCAAAGATTAGCGCCAGAGTTGGAAGCAGGGAGGGAGCTGAGAAAGTCAAATCGCCCTCCCTCTGCTTGAATAATGATGGAGCCTAATTGCTTATTGCTGGTTACTAAGCTACGGGATGGCAGCCGCTCGGACACCCATCAATATATTAACCCCGGCATGCAGCCCGAACAAGCTCATTCATTTCCAAGGGTGTTTATCTCCCTCCTTGCCTCCGTTCTCTGGGGAGAAAACATAATTATTATTTAAATGTGAGTTAATTCAGCCAAGGTGTTGATCAATAATGGAGAATTACTCGTTTAAAAATAGAGAAATCACCAGGCGAGGAGAGGCACATGCGAGACCCAGGGAGGACTCAATTATGGAGAAGGGGCTCAAAAGAAAAAGCCGAAAAACAACAAGCCCACAGCCCACGAAGGTCAGGTTCGAGGCAAGTTCTGTCGGAGCCCAGCCTCTGTCTCTAAAAGGGGCAGAATTTCTGCATCATCATCATCATCATCATCATCATCATCATCATATTTATATGCCACCCATCTGATTGGCTTGCCCCAGCCACTCTGGGCAGCTTCCAACAAATTATAAAACCACAGTAAAACATCTGCAAAATCCCAAGACATTCGAACTCCTAATAGTTCTTGGATTTCCCTCTTTTTTGGATCAGGAAACGTGTTTACAGGACTTTTGCTACCACCAAACACCACACCATTAGGACGTAAGAGGAGATGTCCTGGATGCGAATGACGCTCTCTTCTGCCCACCCCAAATGAGCTGGCCTGGAGAGATTCACAAACCGGACACCAAGGCAAAATCTGCCCACGCCCATCGACAACCGCATCCAATAGGCTAAGTTGTTTCTAAAGGCAGCGAATGCATCTTAGGTTGTCATAGCTAAAAGACTGCACCCTCCATGTAGTTATCTAATGCTCTTTCCTTTTTTTAAAAAAAAAGACATAGAATCACAGAATTGGAGAGCCCTCTGGACATCCAGCGACTATGAGTTCCACATATGTATCCCTAGAATATTGTAATATGCAAGCTGTTTGGAACGAGTCGCTCACAGCTAAGACATCTTTCAAAAACAAAAACAAGACCAAGTGTGCTAGCCGGTGTCTCTTATTTTTTCACCATCAAACAAAACAGAACAACTCATTTATTTATTTATTTTTTAAAAATACACCACCCAGTAAAATCAGTGCAGTGATCAGTATGAACCATACTAAGGGATGTCTTCATTGGGGGGCCAGAATGCCCCATAACTGGCATTTGCCTGATCGAAACAGGGAGAGAGCATGCCCTTGGCTTCTCCACTAGATGGCCCTCAGAGGGCCCCATCCGCAGGGATTTCAGCTACTCCAGAGTTGCAGCAAGTTCGCCTCTTCAGCCCCAGAGTGTAGCTGTGAGGTACTTGGGAGAAATTGTGGAATATCCCTACACAGACACAACCCTGCTCTTTAGTTGACAGCTCTCTGGGCATTTGGGATGGTGCAGAAAAACACCTTGTAATGCTCTGTGCAATTGACTTCTACTCTTTTTACACAAGCCATGTGAGTAAGGAGTTGGACACCTGGACAAGTGGCCACCTGGATGCTTCACCATGTGTCACAGAGAAGCTCAGATTCAGTCAACTCGCCCCCAGCACTGTCTTGGAGTGTCTATGCTGGGCAAACAAGAAACTGCCTTGGCCATTCGTCCTGCAGAAATCTCCTGCTCTGGCTTAGGCCCAGAATATCTGAAGGACCAAATTCTTCCAGACAGATCTGCCTGGGCTCTGCGATCTTTGGGAGAGGTCCTTTCCTAGATGCCGCCACCCTCACAAGCATGCTGGGCGAGGACAGGGGACAGGGCCTTCTCGGTGGTGGCTCCCAGACAACTTTGGGACTCCGAAAGAAGCCAGACTGGCTCCCTCCTTGTCTTTCCACCAGCAAGCGAAGACTGATTTATTCTGACGGGACCTTTGGGAACCGATTGTTTCTTTTGAGACAGGGGCTTTCAAATCGCACCGTGCTGTTTTTATGGTCTGTGTTTTAATAGATTTGTTTTTATATTGTTTCAACTCTATTAGAGTTGACTTGCCTTTTTTTATAGGTGTTTTGATTTTTGTGTTTTGATCTGAGCTGCTTAAATTTCTCTGTAAGCCACCTTGAGACCTGGTCTGGGGAAAAGCTGGAATATAAATAAGTAGTAAAATAACCATAAATCTCCCACTGATGTTGGGATGGAGAAGAGCCAACTACTTACCCTGCTGGCTGTGCCTCTGAGCATAAACGACCACCACCGCAGCTAGCACCACGTAACACGCTGCCGACACAGGGTAAGCCATCTGCAGGAGCAAACACACAACAGCGAGGGGTCAGTGGGGCCAAAACGTGAGAGGAAGGGAAGAAGGAAGCAACAATCAATAAGAAATGGGCTCACAAATGGTTGCAGCATCACAAGAACTGGGCGAAACAGTTCTACCCTTGTTCTCTTTCCCACATGGCTGACAAAGGCCAGCGGAGAGAGATTTGCCTGGCACCGCCCAGTGCCACGGTCAGGATTCGAACCCATGTCTCCCAGGTCTTAATATAATACAGAGGTGCTGCAGCTGCAGCTGGCATCAGACTGCATTCCCTTTGACTTGTCCCTCTCGGCAACCCATGTGTCCCAACACGTTGCGTCACCTGAAAATGCACGCTCCGTCTTTGCAAGATTAGAGGGACAGGGCATTGTGTGGTCAATACAAAACCGTGGTGTTCTCCCCAAACCCCAAAAGATGCCCAAAAGATGCCCTCTTGGATTGAGGGCTGAAAACCAAGAAGCCTCAAGGAGAGAAGAGGGGTTTCTGAGCTACCTACTTGTGTAGACCAGACTTTCCCCACCTTGGCGCCTTCTGGATCTTTGAACTACAACTCCCATAAGCCCCAGCCAGTGCATCACTATTGTCTGCTCCAGCAGAGATGTGTTGTCAGAGGCTGATGGGAGTTGTAGGGAAAGCCCAACCTTCTGCAATGTGGAAATCCTGCCCCCAGCTGTCCCTGGGTGGGCTCAAACCACCAAACTTCTGGTAGTGGCCCATGAAACAAGCAAGAGGCAAGGAAAGGAACGATCTGTTAGGAGGATGAGAGTTGTGGTGCAAAACAGGAAGAAGGCACCAGGTTGGGAAAAGGTGCTCTACAAGAAAGCCAGCTAAAGGTCTCATCTCCGGAGGAAACTGCTCTTTACTGCTAAATTGGAGCAAACAGCAATTTGGGTTTTCTCCGGGTGAATGTTTGCCTCCAATTTAGCACCAAAGAACAGGTTTTCCCTGGGAAAGGAGAAAGCTGCTTGAACCCGTGCTTTGGGGGCCTGAGGCCTGTAGAAGTGTGGATAAGCTCTCAGAGGGAATAATATTAAAAACAGAAATGAGAGAGAAAACAGAACGGTTCAAAACTAGCAGAGGAACAGGGAAGAAGAGATTTCTCCACAAACCTCCTAGGTTGACTCCCCCGTGCCCCCCTCTGCTCCACCCCCCCCCCCAAGAAATCAATGTTTTCGGAAGAAATGGCTCTTCTTTTGCGTTGAGTGAAAATGTCACAGAAGGAGCGGAAATGGAACACCTCGTGTCTAAATGTTTCACTTCTTGTCAATTGGCGGCACTTCAAATTGCTTCTACAGGCTTGTTTTAAGAGAGAATCTTTGCAGCGGTGTTCAGGATAAAGCGACTGCTGTCACAATCCGGAGCGTGGATGAGAGCGAGTCGCGTGGAAGGCAACGGGGGTGGAAAGGGTGTGCACAACCGCCGGGCCGGCTCCATGAAGGGCCTCTGCAGGAGAGGCAAAACCTATCGCTACCATCGCTTCTGGGTTCCTTCGGGCTGGTGGCAAATTTTGTAGGACGACTCATGCAACATGTTGGGAGACTAATATATACACAATAATTACCAAAATAATTATGCATTCTTTATCAATCTTCTGAGAAAAATACAAAACCTTATGCAAAGCCACAGAGACTTGTGAACTACCCAACCTAGGATGAACTTACAATGTCTGATTTCAATAGATTTTTCAGGCGCTTAACTCAGTCTTTTGTTTTCTTTTTCTTTTTAGGTAAGTTCATGAAGATACCAACAAAAGGTAAGTTTGGTGTTGTTCACAATACCAAGAGATGCTAATGAAGTTGTAAAGGTAAAGGTAAAGGGACCCCTGACCATTAGGTCCAGTTGCGGATGACTCAGGGGTTGCGGCGCTCATCTCGCTTTACTGGCCAAGGGAGCCGGCGTACAGCTTCCAGGTCATGTGGAAGCATGACTAAGCCACTTCTGGTGAACCAGAGCAGTGCACGGAAACACCATTTACCTTCCCGCTGGAGTGGTACCTATTTATCTACTTGCACTTTGACGTGCCATGGATTGAAAGTGCCCATCGCTGCCTCCTTCCCCCTATGAGTTCATCCACAAATCCTTTTCTCCTGTGACTTCTAGGCACACGAACGAGAGGTTTTTCTTCTCCCCAGCCGCTTTCTCCAGGAAAACCCTGGTTTACCACTGAAACGGAACCAACGTCAACCCACAGAAAACCTGATTGGGGATTGTTCTGATTCACTGGGAATCAGTGGGCTTTCCTGCGGTGGGACGGGAAAAACCCTCTCGGACACCACGGGACAAATGAAAGTGTCCCTTTCTCTACTCTGATGGTTGGGGTTTGTTTTATGTTTAAAGTAATAAATATTATTTTATAAATAAACAAAAGAGAAAGAGCATAAAGTTATACTGTCACAGCAGGTTGAAAGCTGCAAGGGCATCATTCACCTTGCTGTTGGAAAACATTTCAAAAAACAGCAATTCTTTCACAAAACTTTCAGCCTGGTTTATGGGTACAGTGGTACCTCTGGATGCGAACGGGATCTGTTCCCAGAGTCCCCTTTGCATCCTGAAGCGAATGCAACCCGCGTCTGCGCATGCACAGGTCGCGATTTGCCACTTCCGCGCATGCGCGCGACGTCATTTTGGCTGTCTGTGCATGTGCGAGCAGCGAAACCCGGAAGTAACGTGTTCTGTTACTTCTGGGTCACCGCGGAGCTCAACCCAAAAGCGCTCAACCTGAAGCAACTTCAACCCGATGTATGACTGTATTATTTTGCAATCAGTTTGCTTAAATCACAGTTGCTGTGGACCAATTTTTCCACAATCCATTCAAGAGATATGCTTCCTATCCACCCACCCCCAATTTTTCAGCTACTATAATCTTAGCAGGTTGAACAATGGTGGGGTGTTTTTGTGGGGAGAGGGGTCAGGGTCAAGGGGAGAGCGAAGAGGAAGGGTTGAGCCATGCCTACCTCAGTCCCAAGGGAGAACGGGCCATGTATGAGGCGTCCCGTGCAAATCCTCTCCCAACCTTTCCTCGAGCCCCAAATCCACAGCAAAGCACCACGGCTCACCTGCAAGCACACCTTCAGCAAGGGAAAGGTGGGGCAGGTGTGTGTGTTTGATGGAGGGGAAGTGTCGGTGCCAGGGGCATTGGGGGAACATGAAACACCCCCCCCCCCAATCTCTGCATCATCTCATTTCCTTTTCCTCAGATCCAGGGATGAAAGGCTTTGGCAGGATGAAAAAGCCCATTGGTGTTCTCTCCTCGTCCCAGAGTCCCAACAAGTCTCCCTTTAATAGGACTCGAGCCGCAGGGCGCTTGCGGAGAGCTTGTCAGCCTCGAACCCCAGAGAAAAAGCAGGCCGCGCCGCCAAGCTCTTCAGAAAAAGTCTTACCTGCGGGGTCAGCCCTGCTCCCACTTGAAAGGGCACCTTTAATCTGATTTAAGCGCCGCCTGTCAACGGAAGGAGCTGGGAAAGGCCCGGAGGATCCAGACAATTACAAGAAGGAGAAGCCTGCCAGATCCCTCCTCTCTCTCTTTTTCATTTATAAAAATTCACAAAGGATGGGGGGCGAGGACCACAAGAGTCAAGGAAGGAGGGTGGGCACCGCTGGGGAAGTCCCAGGTGCCCAAATCCCACTCATCCATTTGGAAGAGCAAGTGTCGGCTGAAGGTCTACGGTGAATGGCTGTTGGGTTGTGACGATGGAGTGCTGTCGGCAGACTGTGAACCAGCTGGAAAACACGCTTGGCTTGGCAAGTGGGGGCCACATCCACCAGCTGGAAGGAACAATGGCAGTCCTGGCAGTGGGGGGGGGGCAGAAGGAAAGGCTGGCACCAGGCTGGCGGGAGGCAGTGAAGAACAGACAGTGAGGAACAAATAAGGCCAATTTCAGATGGGTGGACATTTTGGTTTGGTGCAACAAGGGGAGCAGCAGAGAGATCCAGCCAGCTGGGAGGGGTGCAGAGGTGGGCAACCAAGAGGATGAAGAAATGGAAACCAAGCCTTGCGAGGAACGGTTGAGGGAGTTGGGGGTGTTTACCCTGGAGAAGAGGAGGCTGAGGGGAGATAGCTGCCTTCAAATATCTCAAGGGCATCTCGAGGTGGTTTTCTCCTGTTCTAGGACGAAAGGCTTCACGTTACAAGGAAGGAGATTCCAACTCAACACCAGGAAGAACTTTTGGGCAGTAAGAGCTGTTCAACAGGGAAACAATCTCCCTTGGAAAGTGGTGGACTCTCCTTTGTTGGAGGTTTTAAGCGGCTCCAGGTTGGAAGGCAGGGATTGTGATTCCTGCATTAGACATAGCTGTCAATGTTTTCCTTTTTTAAGGGAAATTCCCTTATTCTGAATAGGATTCCTCGCAAGAAAAGGGAAAAGTTGACAGCTATGACATTAGATGACCTTGAAGATCCCTTCCAACTCTATAATTCTATGGTTCTATATTGCGTAAAAGTGTTCCTATCGTACTACCAACCTCACTGTCTGCTTGTGAAACATGGACCACTTATAAACGCCATCTCCAACTCCTCGAAAGATTCCATCAACGGTGTCTCCGAAAAATCTTACACATCACTTGGAAGACAGGTGAACAAATGCCAGTGTACTGAAAGAACCAAAGATCACCAGTGTTGAAGCAAAGATTCTTCAACATCAACTTCCGTTGGACTGGTCATGTTGTGCGGATGCCTGATTATCGTCTTCCAAAGCAACTACTCTACTCCAAACTTAAAAATGGAAAGTGTAATGCTGGTGGTCAACAAAAGAGGTTTAAAGATTCTCTCAAGGCAAATCTAAAAAAAATGTAGTCCAACTGGAGAACAGCCTTGACCAAAGGTGTCATGGGCTTTGAAGAAACTCGAACTCAGGACGCAAGGGAGAAACGTGCTAAGAGGAAGGCACGCTTGGCAAAACCACACCGTGATCAACTCCTGCTCTGAAACCAATGTCCCCACTGTAGAAGGACGTGTGGATCCAAAATTGGCCTCCACAGTCACTTACGGACTCATTGTTAAAACTGTATTTATGGAAGACAATCGTACTGAGCTACAAGTGATCGCCAAAGAGAAAGAAAGAGAAAAAGTGTTCCGTAGAGTCTTCACCTCTAAGCATGCACAGATTGCGGGTTATCTTCTTCAGCAATTGCCAAAGCCCATGTATTTTTGCACCACAATATAAGATTTAAACCACTCAATGTTTTCCACTTTCGCGCAACAGAAATCCTAGCTGCTGATTGCCAATTCCCAGGTTTTCAAAGATACCTGGCATTCCCAGAGAAATGCCAAAACATTCCTTGAGAAATGCCAGGCCTGCCATTTGCACAGCCTTCACCTGCAGATGGCTCTTTCATGCAACCACAGATCTGACTGGCTCCTCGTTGTCGCTGTCCCAATATATGCTATGTGATCGCTGGCTGGGATCACCCCAGTGACCGAGCCAGGATGGAGAGGGAAACATCAGCTTTGAGATAAGGAGAGCAAAAGTCGCCCGGGAAGAAAGCGGCAGCAATCAAGACTGAGAAAAGAGCGTCCATCTAGGAAACATTTCCACCCCGCTGACATCTCTCTGAAGTCAGAATCTGATGATATTTCAGCGCAGACACGACACGCTGGCACAGTGAAGGGAGAGAGAAATTGTACACACAGCAGGGCTAAAGTGGAAAGAGAACGGCAGCGGTCATGGCTGCAGCACACAAATACGGAGACCACAAAGGAAGAGGAAATCCGGACGATGGTCTGAGCAACAGGTTGCACTTAAGACACACAGAGCTGGGAGGGAGAACAAGGCTCATCGAGCCGAACTCCCTGCAATGCAAGAATTACAAACGTAACTAAGCCTATGTATGCAAAGCTGAAAGGAAGATACAAGGTTGGATCCAAACACCAGCCTCAAATTCTATGGTAAATACAATAATGCTAGAAAAATGCAACCTGGGTTTATAAACTGGTGCAAAGAGGAACAGGTGAAGTGTTGATGGGAGTTGGTTTGCGTGACAAGTCCCCCCGCCCCCCGTGGAAATAATGACACATGACACAATTATTAAGGTTAATGGGCTAAATAAGGCCACCACTTCATTGGTTACAGGTGATGAGTGGTATTGGCTTAGGCATTGGTCCTAACCGACTATATCCAACTTTAGCCTGTCCGCTTGAAGTCCGGGAAGGGTTAACCACCAGTAGGGGGCGTCCTGCTGATGCACATAAACTAGGAACTCCCCCAGGGTCACTGCTAGGGGGCGTCCCTTAGGCCCTCACCTCCCTAGGCTTTGGACAGGGCCACGCCCCCCGGAATCCTTTACCGGACTACCCTTCAATATGCGGGGCAGGTGATGGCGCTACCTCCCCTCTTCCATCTACAGAGCAATACCAATGCCTAACCACCAATACTGAGAAAGTTGTGATGATTTGCTATGAGGCAGGTGAAAACCAAGTGGCTGGTGCCAATTTGCCAAGTGGAAAAATTCCTACCAGGCCCCTCAACGGCGACCAACTAAGGTCCATAGCAAGTTCAAGGAATGAAAACCTTATAGGGTGGGAGGGTGGGAGAAGCAGGGACAGCTGGCAGGAGGGGTAAGAGGGAGATCCCCGTCCGCACCTGCCTTAAATAGGGCAGGCCACGCCCCCCAAGCCAGCCAATTGGCTGGCCAGGGGATGATGCGGCCTGGGATTCCCCCAATTGCGCAGGGGCGGGGCCGTGACGCCTGCAATCCCACCTCCTCTGCAGGGCAGAAGTGGCTTTCCTGGAGCACACAACTCCATTACAATTTTACCTTCTCCACCAGCTTCCAGTCTGTTTACAGACCTAATTTTAGATGCTGGTTTTATTACCTTCCAAATGAAGGTAATAAATGAAGCTGAATGTTCAGGAGAGAGAGAAAAGAAGCCTCATTTTCATGCAGCGCATAAACTACAGCGCTCCAACAGGAGACCAACCTAGACGGCTTAGACAAACTGGACTAGATGGGCATTGGCCTGATCCAGAAGCCTCTTCTATGTTCATAGAAAACTGCTTATAATTACAGCCCCCACTCCCCCCCCCCAGCTCAGTTCAGAACGCAGCCGGAATACACTCTCGAGATACATTGCAACTGTAAGTAGTTTAATAAGTGGAGATTAATATGGTTATTTAAAAATGGAGATGATTACTATCCGTCCAAAAATAGCAAGTCGTTCCTCTTCCCGGAGCAATAGAGGACGTGGATTGCTCCAATTCAGGAAGGAAGCTGCTCTTTCACGCCTCAGGAGCCTGCCTGGGTTTTTCCAGGAAGTCTGGCTGTGCAGAAGAACCTCAGGGGGGTGTGCTTTGGGTTGGGGGGGGCAGCAGCAGTTGGCAGAGATCCCTGGACCACACATCTGACCTTTGCTCTGCCAACCATGCAGAGAGAGTGAGTCTTGGCAGCCGCAGGGCCACAGTCTGCCCAGCTGGCAGGGAGCGCCACACCGATGTGCCGCTTCCCGGCTAAACAAAACGAGTAAATAACTGATTGTTTAAAACCCACCAAGTGACAACTGAAAAGGCGAAGTCTAAATGAAGGGTGGCAGCAGAGAAGGGAGCGCGATGGTGGTCTATAAAAACCAATGAGCGGTTTTTGCAATTTAATTTATTTCATGGAACAAGAGCTCGCAGGAAGCAGGTTGGACAACTGATGTGCGCTGGGCCTGGGGATAACCCAAGAACCGCAGTCCAGGTCCGGTCCAGAATCCAAAGGTTCCGCTGGGAGTCAGTCCGACAGGGCCAAGGCAGGACACGAGGCAGGAAACCAGGCAAGGACAGGTACAGGATCTGGCATACAGCAGCGTTGCTCACGCAACCTGGGCCAGGGTCCGACAGCCTTTTATCTTTGTCGGGGTAGCGGCCGGTCCTGATCCCCCAGCGACTCACCTCCCTGTCTCGCCCGAAGGCGAGCACTCCTCCTGCGAGTACTCAGGTCTCTTCTTCTCTCAGACCTGAGTCTCTGCAGCTCGGAAGACGTCGGTGGGTTACTAGACCCAGAGGCCGCCTCAGCCTCCCCTGACCCAACCGGTAGTGGAGCAGCTGTAAGTGATGGTCCAGCTGGAGGCAACGAGGTCATCCCCGCATCTGGAGCCAGGGCAGGATCAGGCCCCTGACCCGGCCCTGCTGGTGCTTGTTGCAGGGGAACCTGTGCAAACAGGGACTCTTCAGGATCAGCCCCCAGACTTAGTTCATATGGTGCCAGAGGCAAAGGATCCGGTGCAGACTGAGACTCCTCTGGTTCTGAGCCCGAGTCCCAGGCCATCACATGATGGAAGAGGCGAGGAGATGAAGGACGGGACCTCTCCCCACAAAGAATCAAGCGGGCTTGGGAACTCCCTGCCTGGGAAAGTTGCGGGTGTCAAATGGGATAAAAAGGAAACAGGCAAATGTGGGACAAGATCAATCATAGAAGCATAGAACTTTGGAGGTGGAAGGGACCCTGGGGTCATCTAGCCCAACCCCCTGCAAGGCAGGAATCTCAGCTAAAACATCCAAGACAGGTGGACATCCAGCCTCTGCTTAAAAACCTCCAACCAAGGGAGTGGGTTCCACTAATGAACAGCTCTTGCTGTCAGAATGCACTTCTTAATCAGAATCTCCTTTCTTGTCATTTGACTCCACCGGTTCAGGTCCTCCCTTCCGGAACAACAAAACAAGCTTGCTCCATCTTCCAGGTGACAGCCCTCCGTGTATTTGAAGAATTGTTGGCCCTGTCAAAAACCTCTACTCAATGCTTGTTGAGGAGCAACAGAAAGGATTGTGTTGAATCTCAGCCTTGCTTGGAAAATACTTCTTTTTTAAAAAATCACATGCTACTTGAAGGCACCAGAGGTGATGTAAAAATACAATTCATTTTCTACACATAGCGAGCAATAAAACTGTAGCTGGTGAGGGAATAGTGCTGCCTTGGGCTCCCTTGGGAGACAGGATGGGATGTGAACCAAATGGATAAATCAATAATAATATCCCATGCAAACTGACATTTGGGAGAAATTTGGAAACGGAATCCAGGGTTTTTTGGTATGCGCAGCTTTCAAGAGTCACTCTCGAGGAACGGGCTTTTAAAAAGAAAAGGAAGGCAGCTTAAAGTCTTAAGCCTTGGATTGAAACTGTTAAAATGGGCAATTTAAAACAAAATGTAAGAATGTAAGTAGAGCCCTCTGGATCAGGCCCAGCTATTCCAGCATCCTGTTCTCCCCGTGGCCAACCAGAAGCCCCTTCTGGGAAACCCACAAGTAGGATTTGAGCCCCCTGCCCTTCTGTGGTTTCCAGCCAATAAATGCTAAAAAGAAGGACGTTCGAATTAGCTGGTGCCAATGTTTACTTGGAAGTCCCAAGACCTTTTGCTGGAGAATCCCCTCCATGCATGTACAGAGTTCTTTTTAGCTCTGAACTCTTCCAGACAATGCCGGATTTATGCACAGTGGACGTTCAGGCTGCAAACGTGATCCATGTGGGAAGCACGTTTGCAACCCGCAGCGTTCACAACCCGCAGTGCCACGTCTGCGCACGCCGGGTTGCAATTCAGCGCTTCTGCGCATGCGCGAGTGCCAAAACCTGGAAGTAACCCGTTCCGGTACTTCCGGGTTCAGCACAGTGCACAACCCAAAAACACACAACCTGAAGCGTCTGTAACCCGAGGTATGACTGTATAAACTAAACAAGCTCTAGCTTAGGGCCCCACTCTCTTGGGGGCCCCAAAACATTTAAAGGGAAAAAACACTGGATGTACATTTCCAAAACATAAGATAAAAAAACAAATGAAATAAAACCTACATACAGCAACAGTGTTTTGTGCTGTGTAGGCTCCTATGATGTTCCCGGGGGGGGGGGGGCATTTAGTAGAAATGTTATAAGGAATTAAGTATAGATAGATTAATAGAGTATTAAAGGGAAAAAATAAGGTTAGAATGTGTTAAGATAATTATAGGATAGAAAACAGAGGAAGATGGAAAGGAATTGCTGAAACAATTAATAGAATTAATAGAAGTGGAATACAATTAATAGAAGTGGAATACAATTAATAGAAGTGGAATACAAAAAGGGAGGTGTGAGGAGGTCGTGGAAATAAGTGAATGAAAGATAAGATATTGAAATTGGATTGTGTTTTAAATGGTTTTTGTTTTGTTTTGTTAGTTGTTTGTGTTAGTGTTTTGTAGTATTTTTTGTATTGTATTGTATTGTTGTATTGTTTTTTTTTTGTTTTCTGTAGTGTTGTGTTTAAACTGTTGAAAAATTAATAAATATTATTTTTTTTAAAAAAAGAAATGGGCCCCGCCTGCTCGCCTGCTCCCTAAAATATCCCTGGTTTGCTGATTTCTATATATAGGGTGCCTACATTCTGCATGTGCAAATGGCTTGAGATACCTATTAGGTCCATAAATTATCATATAGCATCTATTCAACACAAAAAAACAGCAACAATTTGTTGTTGACAAAGGACAGCTGGACATATAAAGGGCCCCATTACCTTCAGTAAACCTAATCAAACCTAAATCCGGCCCTGCTTCCAGATGTTGTGGAGGTTCACCTGTCCACCTACCATTCCAGAGGTGAGCACAACTGGAACAGGATGGCCAGGGAGATGTTTTGAGAGGTGTTGGGGAAGAGTATTTTCCCTTTCGTCAACTGCAGATACTCTCTGGCCCAGGCCTCCTCCCTCTCCTCTCCCAGCGCTCACGGTAGTACCTTGCAGGCTCAGCCGCCAACGTCCCCCATATGTGTCTTTTGCCCCCACCATCTGGACAGCATCACCACTCAGCTCATAAGGCTCCGTGCATTAAAGCCGGGAGAGAGACATAATTCAGCCAGAGCCTGCCTTGCGCTCTTGCCCTCGCCTGACCTCTGCCCCAACCGCAGCGGCACACCTTGGCTCTATCATCATAAATGTGCTTCCTGTGGCTCCCTGTAGACCCACCACCAACATCCAAGGATGCAATGCAGGCTTCCCAGAAAGACTTTGAACCTTTGGAGACACAATTGTGTGTGTGTGTGTGTGTGTGTGTGTGTTGCAACCAGGTGTTTGTGCGCGCGCGCGCGCGCGCGCGCACACACACACACACACACACACACACACACACACACACATGAAGGCAGTTCCCCTTCCGAGCCACAAGAGGTAGGGAGAACTCCTGCCTAGACAGCTGGCAAGATCCCCGACCCCAAAGTCCTCCTCGGATGAAATAATTGCTTTTGTGATGCCATCAGTGGCTGCTCAGAGATGCTGGAGGCCTTGGCCGGTTCTCCTAACCCATTAAGGGCAAGAGGAGGAAAAACTCACTAGGAAACTTACTGAGACTGTTACAGCTGTCACAAAATACCCATTCCACATTTATATAATAACTCATTCTTTGTGTGTGGCAGTGCCTACACCTCGGAACTCCTTGCCTATTGACTGGCATCAGACAGGCACATTCAATGTACAGTGGACGCTCAGGTTGCAAATGTGATCTGTGTGGGATGCACGTTCGCAACCCACAGCGGCGCGTCTGCGCACACACGGATTGCGATTCGGCACTTAGTGCGATTTAGCACTTCTGCGCATGCACGACTGCTGAAACCTGGAAGTAACCCGTTCCGGTACTTCCGGGTTTCGGCAGGTGCGTAACCCGAAAAAACGCAACCTGAAGCGGCTGTAACCCGAGGCATGACTGTACTCTTTTTGGCACCTGCTAAAAAGGTTCCTGTTTGGATAAGGCAGTCCAGGTGTTTAGAAAGCTGTTGTGAGTTTTAATCTGTTTTTAGTCTATCGTTATTTCACCTTCTTGAAAGTTTTAAATTATTGTTGTTGATTTTTCTTGTTGATAATGTTATTGTTTTATCTTTTTCATAAACTGCTTTGAGGGTTTTTTGGGGGGGGGTTGCACTAAAGCACTGGATATGTTGTATGAAAGAGAGAGAGAGAGAGAGAGAGAGAGAGAGAGAGACTGTGGTCTTGTAGCTGTGAGGATGGCACCGAAGACGCATCCTTTTTCTCCAAAGCACTCCTACCTAGGCACCCACATGGGGGAAGCCCAGATCCTAGACTCTTCAACTGGAGGAGCAAAGAGCAAAGCCGGGCAACTGAGAAGCATCACATCTTGCCCAGTCTTTTATAGCCCAGGGGCAAGAAAGGCAAAGGATGGGAGGATTGGCAACTGGGGAAATTTGGCACGAGGTCAGTCTACTTTGGGTGGCATGATGGGTGGCTCTGAATCACCACATTCATAGACCTATGGCATTGTAGAGTTGGAAGGGACCCCTTGATGCCATCTAGTCCAACCCCTTGCAATGCAGGAATCACAGCTACAGGATCCCTGACAGGTGGCTGTCCAAACTCTGCTAAGAAACCTCCAAGGAAGGCGAGTCAACTACCTTCTCCACCCGCTTTCTCCACATGGTGCGTTATTTTATAAGCTTCCACCGTGTTGTGTCTTCCCCACATTTCCCCTAAGCTACAAAGTCCCAAACGCTGCAACATGACAGGCAGCGCAAGCCTGAGGTCTCATCAAAGCAGAGCGTGATAGGAGATGCAGAGAGCACTGAAGCGCAGCTGGAAGGAAAGGGCTGCCTAATCCGTTCTGTTTTGTTTGGACATGGATACTGGCGTTTCAATAAATCGTGCAGGGGTTTCTTTTGCTGCAAACCGCAAACATGTTGGTCTGAAATAAGCATGCAATGAATTTTCGCTATAGCTTCCCGTTTCAGAATGGATACCGGGGAAACTGTGTGCAATTGTCAGCTTGCGCGCAAGGTAATTTACTCAACATCAAGCCACAGACAAGAGCTGTGCCTTCTGCCCTTCAGATGCCCGAGCCAACAAATCCCGACCAAAGCCATCAAGACAGTGCTGTGTTGAGGGCAAATGGAATTCAGAGATAAAGGAACTGGCCAGGAGCAGCTGGGCAGGGAGCAGGAGGCAAACAACCTTTTGCTCAGATTCAGAAAGGAAATGTCTTTTATCAAGGACACAGAACCATCTGCTTCTGTGGACTGTGACCTCAGCCAGCCCACAGCCCAGCACAGCTTTCAAGGAAGCATTTTTCTGCAAGACTCAAGTTGGTTGGAGAGAGGAAGACATGCCTAAGGTGGACTGCTTCCAGTGGCATGGAAAGCTTCCCCAACCTGATGCCCTCTGGCTCCTTTGCACCACCACTTCCATCACCACCACCCCCCCCGCCAGCATGGCTATTGCAATGGGTGGTGGGGGGCAGACGGGAGATACCATCCCAGACCGCCAGGCGGGGAAGGCCTCAGGGATGCTTGTAGGTTTTTAACAATCTTTTCAAATGTAACAGAATTTAGAATGGAAAAATGCTAGATATGTAGCCCAATCTCATGCACATTAACTTGCAGATGAGCTTGACTAAATTCAACAAGACTTCCTCACATCATTACTGCAACCTTGGATTCCCCCCCCCCTTTTTTTTTTAGTTAAGCCCAAACTACTGTTCATTCCTCAGAAACATTTTCAGGGGTATCATAGAATCATAGAATAGAATCATAGAACCATAGAGTTGGAATAGACCACAAGGGCCATCAAGTCCAACCCCCAGCCAAGCAGGAAACACCATCAGAGCACTCCTGACATATGGTTGTCAAGCCTCTGCTTAAAGACCTCCAAAGAAGGAGACTCCACCACACTCCTTGGCAGCAAATTCCACTGTCGAACAGCTCTTACTGTCAGGAAGTTCTTCCTAATGTTTAGGTGGAATCTTCTTTCTTGTAGTTTGGATCCATTGCTCTGTGTCCGCTTCTCTGGAGCAGCAGGAAACTGAAAAGCACTTCCCTTTTACAGCATTCCCCCCCTCCCCAGCAAAAATGGCAATTTATTCATGGAGAGAGCCCTCTTTTGTTTTTACTCTCCATGGTTATCACTTGCCTTAGTGACAGACATCGTCACACAGCCAAGGTTGATGGCATTGTCATATCAGACCACTCATTGTCGGATCCCTAAATCAGATAAAATTAAATTAAACAGGCAAATCTGGAAGGAGGAAAATAAATACACCAAAAGCTACACAGAAGCTTCCCCACCGCAAATCATTAACCCCATTAAGTCTGAGGGAGCTGGGAGGGTCCTGCTTTCCCACCTTGCGCACACACACTTGCACACACAGTTCACTAGAGACATGGAGAAACTCTTCCAACACGAAGTCTATCCCTCCCTATGTTAACAAGAACCCTGCCACTGGGACGCGGGTGGCGCTGTGGGTTAAACCACAGAGCCTAGAAGGTCGGCAGTTCGAATCCCCGCGACAGGCTGAGCTCCCGTTGCTCGGTCCCGGCTCCTGCCAACCTAGCAGTTCAAAAGCATGGCAAAGTGCAAGTAGATAAATAGGTACCACTCCGGCGTTTCCGTGCGCTGCTCTGGTTCACCAGAAGTAGCTTAGTCATGCTGGCCACATGACCCGGAAGCTGTACGCCAGCTCCCTTGGCCAATAAAGTGAGATAAGCGCTGCAACCCCAGAGCCGGCCAAGACTGGACCTAATGGTCAGGAGTCCCTTTACCTTTATTTAAACCCTGCCAAGTCCTGATATTCCCCACCTTCACAGCCGCCACCTCATGCAGCGGACACCTGTGTCCCCATTTTACAGAAACAGGTTTGTGTGGCGAGTGAGTTCCCACCCCCCCCAGTAGAAATAAAGACACATGACACAATTATTAAGGTTAATGGGCTAAATATGGCCACAGCTTTATTGGTTACAGGGGATGAGCGGTATTGGCTTAGGCATTGGTCCTAACCGACTATATCTGACTTCAGCACATCCGCTTGAAGTCCGGGAAGGGTTAACCACCAGTAGGGGGAGTCCTGCTGATGCACATAACTAGGAACTCCCCCGGGGTCACCAATAGGGGGCGTGCCTTAGGCCCTCACCTCCCTAGGCTTCGGACAGGGCCACGCCCCCTGGAATCCTTGGCGGACCCTACAATATGCGGGGCAGGTGATGGCGCTACCTCCCCTCTTCCATCGACAGAGCAATACCAATGTCTAACCGCCAATACCCAGAAAGTTGTGACGATTTGCTACGATGTAGGCGAAAACCAAGTGGCTGGTGCCAATTTGCCAAGTGGAAAAATTCCTACCAGGCCCCTCAATGGCGACCAGCCAAGGTCCATAGCAAGGTCAAGGAACGGAAACCTTATAGGGCGGGAGGGTGGGAGAAGCAGGAACAGCTGGCAGGCGGGAAAAGAGGGAGATCCCCGGCCGCGCCTGCCTTAAATAGGGCAGGCCATGCCCCCAGAGCCAGCTGATTGGCTGTCCAGGTGGTGATGTGGCTGGGAATTTCCCCAATCGTGTGGGGGCTGGGATCCTGACGCCTGCAACCCCACGTCCTCCGTAGGGCAGAAGTGGCTTTCTCAAAGGCACCCAAAGGGTTCATTCCTAAACAGGGGGGTGGAAAGAGGTCTGCCTCCTGGGTCCAGGGACCGAGATGTGATCCAAGCGCCTCCTGGATCTCGTCAGCTCTCATCTTCCGTAGTTTCGTCTGCTTCTGGGGGTGTAGCGTGAGTAGGATTCGCGAACCCTGCCACCCTTACCTGTCCCATTCACCCCCCTGTGTGGAAATTGCATGCTGATCCATGAATGCTCCCCTCCCCAATCACTTTTGCTCTTGCTCATGGGATGAGACAGGCCAGGAGCTCACAGCGAGATGCCCGCAGGCTCTGGCTGCTGTTGTCCAGCTGTTCTGCTGCAGCTCCCTGGGGTCGAGGTTGTTCTAAGGACGGCTGTCTTCCCAAGACCAACACACATTCAGAGGAGAGAAGGAAGGAAGGAAGGAAGGAAGGAAGGAAGGAAGGAAGGAAGGAAGGAAGGAAGGAAGGAATCATAGAATTGTAGAGATGGGTGATATACCCCCAGGGGTCATCTAGTCCAACCCTCTGCAATGCAGGGATCTCAGCTAATGCAACCATGACAGAGGGTCATCCAGCCTCTGCTGAAAGACTTCCAAGGAAGTAGGGTCCACCATCTCCCAAGGGAGACCGTTCCCATTGTTAGGATATAATTCCATTCCACCTTTAGAACACGCATGTAGAGTTGTTGTATGTCACATGTCTGTTTACTTCCACCACAGTCTGCTGGGAACTTCCACCGTATATAGGTAAAGGTAAAGGTACCCCTGCCCATACGGGCCAGTCTTGACAGACTCTGGGGTTGTGCGCTCATCTCACTTAAGAGGCCGGGGGCCAGCGCTGTCCGAAGACACTTCCGGGTCACGTGGCCAGCGTGACAAGCTGCATCTAGCGAGCCAGCGCAGCACACGGAACGCTGTTCACCTTCCCGCTGGTAAGCGATCCCTATTTATCTACTTGCACCCGGGGGTGCTTTCGAACTGCTAGGTTGGCAGGCGCTGGGACCGAACGACGGGAGCGCACCCCGCCGCGGGGATTCGAACCGCCGACCTTTCGATCGGCAAGTCCTAGGCGCTGAGGCTTTAACCCACAGCGCCACCCGCGTCCACCGTATATAGCTTTTGCTTATCCTTTTTGCTTGGACACGAAGGGAAGCAGACATGTTTTTCCTTTGCCCTGATGCTGAATAAATGCTTGTAAATATGCTTACATATGCCTCTGTTGCAAAGAGTTCTTATCCCTGCTGGCTTGCGTGCTCAGTCTCTAAAGGTCTCTGAGGCTTGAGCCGCAGTTTTGATGCTGTTCTGAGAACCGGAGTTCGCCCGGCTGCCGGCCGGCGGACTGGAGCCAGCTGGGGGCCTGCCGATGCCCCCGTCTCCCAGGACGCATCCCAACACCCACTGTCAAACAACTCTTGCCACCAGAAAATTCTTCCTGAGGTCTAGTCGGAATCTCCTTCTTTGCCATTTCAATTAATTGGTTCAGTTCTGACCCTCTTACACCACTGAGCCTCTTGGGCTTGCAGATCAGAAGGTCAGCAGTTCGAATCACCACGACGGAGTGAGCTCCCGTTGCGCCGTCCCAGCTCCTGCCAACCTAGCAGCTCGAAAGCACGCCAGTGCAAGCACATAAATAGGTACCGTTGTGGCAGGAAGGTAAATCGGGTCCTCCCTTAAAGAGGGCACGTGTTGCGGTGAGACCTGTAAACCTAACCCTGTGTTGTGGGTGGGTACGTTTGGATAGCCAGAACACCCGATTAGTAGGTACCTTGATGCAGGGTTCAATCAGGCCAATGGGGCACAGATTAAACAGATCAGGGGACCTATATATACCTATGCATGTGACCCAGAGCTTCCTCTTTCGGTGCCTGCATCGGAACACCCGCCCACCTATCCCTACATATAGGGCTTGCACGCTTGACCTTGCTATGCCGTCGTGTGTCGTCTGTCGTTGGGACAGGGGCACAGCGGGAATTTTCCCCACTTGGCTGATTGGCTGTTGCCATTGGGGTTTCGCCTGCTGCGTAGCAAAGCGTCACAACTTGTAAGGTTGTGGATATGCTCTGGTTCAGGTG
This sequence comes from Podarcis muralis, assembly GCF_964188315.1. Lineage (NCBI taxonomy): Eukaryota > Metazoa > Chordata > Lepidosauria > Squamata > Lacertidae > Podarcis > Podarcis muralis. Next base: position 65,224,387 of record NC_135665.1, on the reverse strand, counting down.
ATAGGGATGGGAGAACGCTCTCGCCATCCCTATGTGAAGGGTATTCCATTAAAGGAATCCAGGGACTCAATGGTTTGGTCAATCCCTGAGAGGGGGTTGTACCTGTGCCTGAGTCCAGGGGAGCATTTGGGTGGTGGAAATAGCCTGTTCGTGGTTTTCTGCTTATCCAGGTGTTCACCCTTGGCTGACCTATTCTGGTGCCCTGGGTCAGCGCTGCCTGCAAGGGTGCAGGGAGCTAGTCCAACCAGAGCCCATGCAACCACTCACTTGCTGTAATCAATAAAATTGTGGCCTAAATTCTGCCTAAAAACCAAACCAAAATTTGAGTCTTGTCTGAATTTATTGGGGGGGGGGTTAAAGGTCTAAACACACAAACGACATTTCTGTGTGCTCTGGCTTCCATTACGGTGTCCCGTTGCACCAGAAGCGGTTTAGTCCTGCTGGCCACATGACCCAGAAATCTGTCTGTGGACAAACATCATAGAATCATAGAGTTGGAAGAGACCACAAGGGCCATCGAGTCCAACCCCCTGCCAAGCAGGAAACACCATCAGAGCACTCCTGACATATGGTTGTCAAGCCTCTGCTTAAAGACCTCCAAAGAAGGAGACTCCACCACACTCCTTGGCAGCAAATTCCACTGTCAAACAGCTCTTACTGTCAGGAAGTTCTTCCTAATGTTTAGGTGGAATCTTCTTTCTTGTAGTTTGGATCCATTGCTCCGTGTCCGCTTCTCTGGAGCAGCAGAAAACAACCTTTCTCCCTCCTCCATATGACATCCTTTTATATATTTGAACATGGCTATCATATCACCCCTTAACCTCCTCTTCTCCAGGCTAAACATGCCCAGCAGCTCCCTTAGCCGTTCCTCATAAGGCATCGTTTCCAGGCCTTTGGCCATTTTGGTTGCCCTCCTCTGGACACGTTCCAGTTTGTCAGTGTCCTTCTTGAACTGTGGTGCCCAGAACTGGACACAGTACTCCAGGTGAGGTCTGACCAGATCAGAATACAGTGGCACTATTACTTCCCTTGATCTAGATGCTATACTCCTATTGATGCAGCCCAGACGTCAGCTCCCTCAGCCTGAAAACGAGATGAGCATTGCAACCCCATAGTCGCCTTTGACTAGACTTAACCATCCAGGGGTCCTTTACCTTTTTACCTTCTTCCATGTGACGACCCAGGCTAAGCATCCCCAAGTTTCTCCACCGCTCCTCATCAGGCTTGGTTTCCAGAGCCTTGTTTCAGTAGGTCCCCTTTATCTATTTTGAACCTGCGACAACCTAGAGGCATATCTCTCCCCATGGTCGTCGCAGGGTGGCTACCCCCTAGCGCCATCGGCAGGCCGAGCCAGGTAAACCTTGCCACCGTCGGACTTCTCCCTTCAGGCGGAAGCACTTTGCAAGAGCTGTGCTCCTCTCCCACTGAATTGGCTTAACACCAGGGACGCAAGCTGATTAGCATAAGCAAGCTATGTGCCCTTGATGCTCAAACTGAATGCGCAGATGGCAGCGCTAGCGTGGCTGTTCCTGGGTGACCTTGGCAACCCCCACATCACAGCAACGTAGGCAAGTACGCAGAGAAGAGGCTTCCTTCCTACACAGGGGGAAAACAGACTACAAAGCCATTATGCACCTAAAGAGGAAGGAAGGATCTGAATTCCAGATGGAAGGATCTGTGGTCAACATTCCTTACCTAGTGTTTTAATACAATAGGAAGAGCCAGCTAGATCAGGCCAATGGCCTATCTAGTCCATAATCCTGTTCCCACAGAGGCCAAGCAGATACTAGAAGGAAACATGCAAGCAGGATTCGAACCCAAGAGCCCTCTGCCCTCCTGCAGCTGGCCTTGAGAAGCACTGCTGCCTCTCCAACTGCAGACGTAGAGCATAGACATTCTGGCTAGTGGCCATCGACAGCCCTCTTCTCCTCCTGAATTTATGCAGCCCTCTTTGGAAGCTGGTGGCCATAACTGCTTCCTGTGGCAGAGAGTTCCACAGTTCCCCCAAGTGCTGCGTCAAGAAGTGCTTTCTTTTATCTGCGCTGAATCTTCCAACTATATAGTTCAAATAAGTGGGAAACACTCAATTCAGAAGCCTGCCGGGCTCTTTTGGGAAGACGCGTGGGAAATAAATGAAATTCATCGTCATCGTCAATGGAAATGGTGTCCCAGTGTGATACTGAATTTCATTTTTTTAAAAAAATGATTTTCAGTTATATTCGTTTCAATAGTTTTACAATCCTTTTAACATTTTGAAACCCAACTTCCTTCCCCCTCTTTCTGCAGTTCCTTAAATTTATTTTTTATATTTCCTGCATATTCCAAATTAACGTAATCATTTATTCATCTAAATATAAACTCCTATAAAACTGCAGCTTATTACAATAATCCTGCCAATGTTCTTGTCTGTTTACAATATGTTTGTAAATATTCAATAAACCATTTCCATTCCTTTTATTAAAAGTTTGTTATCTTGATTTCTTGTTTTTCTGGTAAGTTTCGCCATTTCTGCATATACCATAAGTTTTTCTATCCATTCTTCTTTAGTCGGGACTTCTACTTCTTCCTTCCATTTTTTGGGCAGATAATATTCTTGCCACTGTAGTTGCACAATGAATAAATTTCTATACAGATGGGGTACAGAGTTCTGCCTCTATAATTCCCCAAAAGGGTACTGTGTGATACTGAATTTCACGGCTCAATTTCATGCAGCGGATCCAAGAGGCAGTTGATGTTCCACACCTTGACCCTCCAGGGCCTAGGAGAATGCAAGAGAGGTTTGCACAATTTGCGATGCACCAGGTTGACAAATGAATAGGAAGAAAGGTTGTCCCATCCAGTTATGCTCCTGTTCCACCCACCTCAGTATTCTCTAGACCAGGGGTCTGCAACCCGCAGCTCCGGAGCCGCATGTGGCTCTTTTACACCTTTGCCGCGGCTCCGGGAATGATCCATCCCTCTGGCTGTCTTGGCTTCTGCCATAGCTGCACGCAGCCTCTCCCGGCCGGAGAGGCTGCCCCTGGCTTTTGCGGGAGGTGGGGGAAGGGACAGAGCGCGTGGCTCTTGCGGGAGGAAAGCCAGTAGGCTTGCTTTCGCTGAAGCCAGGAGGGCAAGGGGGATCAGGGCGCACCAATCCCGCTTGCTCTCCTGGCTTCAGGAGTAGTTCCGCAAAGCCTCCTGAGCGAAGATGGAGGAGTGCTCCCTCTTAGCTCAGGATGTTTTGCGTTCCTTTCTTATTTCTTGTTTTCCTCCCCCAAAAACTAGGTGCGTCCAATTGTCCAGTGCATCTAATAGAGCGAAAAATACGGTATATTAAGTAAAATCCAATATTTTTAAAAAGTGTATTGGGAGAAATATGTAAAAAAGTTCATGCAGACTTTTTTTTTAAAATGCACAGGCGGAACCCTGACAGATAGCTCAGTCAGCAGAGCATAAGACTCTTAATCTCAGGGTTGTGGATTCGAGTCCTACTCTGGAAGCTTCCTGCATTGCAGGGGGTTGGACTAGATGACCCCTGTGATCCCTTTCCAACTCTCCAAAGCTGTGATTCTGTGAAGACTGTGAAAATGAGAAAATGAAACAAAGCAAAGTTGACAAGATTCACCCATCCCTAATTAAATCTGATTTTACATTTGCTTTGCAAATGGCAACCTTTGCTGATTTGCCAACCTGCTACCGTTTTTTTTGGCTGCTTCCTGGTCTCACCAACGTCCAAAGGAAGCAGAGTTCTGTTTACTTCCAAGGCACTGGAGGAAATGTTGTTTGTGTGGATCAGCAGATGGGCTGGGAGGAGCAGGAGACAGATGTTTGGAGACAGACCCAAACTGCGCAGAAGCCTAACAAGGTTCATGATAAGCAAAGTCTGACGTTCTCCATGCAGGCTGCTAGAGAAAGGGTTGAGCGTGGAAACAGATTCTTAACTGGGTTTCTGCTAAAAGGCAGAGACCAGCAACTGGTCAGATGCAGCACTTGTTGGTGTGAGTGTCTGGAGGCAGTTGGAGGATGGATGGTGGCAGGCAGGTATGGCAGACTACCTGGTCCTAAATGGGGTAACTGTGCCCCTGAAGGACCAGGTGCGCAGCCTGGGAGTCATTCTGGACTCACAGCTGTCCATGGAGGTGCAGGTCAGTTCTGTGTCCAGGGCAGCTGTCTCCCAGCTCCACCTGGTACACAGGATGAGACCCTTCCTGCCCACAGACTGTCTGGCCAGAGTGGGGCATGCTCTGGTTATCTCTCGCTTGGACTACTGCAATGCGCTCTACGTGGGGCTACCTTTGAAGGTGACCCAGAAACTGCAATTAATCCAGAATGTGGCAGCTAGACTGGTGACTGGGAGCAGCCGCCAAGACCACATAACACTGGTCCTGAGAGATCTGCTTTGGCTCCCAGTACGTTTCCGAGCACAATTCAAAGTGTTGGTGCTGACCTTGAAAGCCCTAAACGGCCTTGGCCCAGTATACCTGAAGGAGCGTCTCCACCTCCATCGTTCTGCCTGGACACTGAGGTCCAGAGCTGAGGGCCTTCTGGCGGTTCCAAGCCAAGTTACAGGGAACCAGGCAGAGGGCCTTCTCGGTGGTGGCGCCCGCCCTGTGGAACGCCCTCCCGCCAGATGTCAAAGAGATAAACAACTACTAAACTTTTAGAAGACATCTGAAGGCAGCCCTATTTAGGGAAGCTTTTAATGTTTGATGTATTACTGTATTTTAATATTTCGTTGGAAGCCACCCAGAGTGGCTGGGGATGTGGGGTATAATTATTAGTATTTATTAGTATTAGTATTAGTATTAGTATTAGTACTAGTATTAGAAGGAATGGGAGCCTGGGGTCATCTAGTCCAACCCCCGGCGATGCAGGAATTGCAGCTAAAGCATCTCTGACAGACGGCCCCCCCAAACTCTGCTTAAAAACACTGGCAAAGTGTGGGATTTGACATGTGCTGCAGCATTCGCCACCCTAAGACTCGCATTCGGCGCATTCCGCCAGCTCCTGCTTCCTGCCCCCTCCCATTCTCCTCTGCCTTCCTCCTTCCCGGACGAAAGGTTGCAAAGGGCCACATTCCAAACGGCGCTGAGCCGCTCTCCGTCCTCTGGGATGGCAGCGAGAGAAAAGGCAGCTTTAGTTTCAAACCAAAACATGCCTGACTCCCTGGCCCCCCTTTCCTGCGAGAGAGAGAGAGAGAGAGAGAGAGAGAGAGAGATGGGGGCATGGGGGGGTGCTTTTTTGTTCGCTCTGGAGCAAGTTATAAACTTTTGAAGATTTCTCCCTTTGCCCCTGCGCCCCCTCCCTGCTCGACTCCTTTCCTGCCTCACTTCAGAGTTTGACAGGGCCATTAGGAATCTATTCCCCCCGGGGTCGGCCCTTTCAGACCACATTAGTCAGACAATCCATTAAAACCGGGCGCAAGCTTTCGCTAATGCCCTTCTGCAAAATTAAAGGAGGGGGAAATATTCCATCAACGTTGTCCGCATCACCTACGACGAGTTACTGTAACTGTGCTCTTCCGCCAGCCAAGGAATTGGGGAGGCGGGGGTTGAAAGACTGTCAAGGAAGGAGAAGATTCAGCAGTGGAGTGATGGAAGGGAGGAAGGATCAGTCCCGTTGCAAGGAGAGAATGAATATGACGGATGTCAGGCACAGGGTGGTTCTTAGGGGAAAGACCTGAGCTGTGATCTGGGCGTCAAGCATACATTTTTGCTTACTGAGCTGTGCAAAAGCACAGACAGATTTCTGGGATTTCTGTCGGAGGTGGGAGGGTCGCATCCTGCAAGGAAAAGCTGCACTGGGTGAGGCCTGCAAGGTCCTGTGAGCCCGGTCATCCTTAGCCACATGAAACATGCCCCATCACCAATGCTGGATTTACAGTATTTTTCGCGCTATAAGACACACCCGTTCTCGGTGTGGAGAAACCCTTTCTAGGCAGCGCCATTCGCTCCATAAGACGCACACACATTTCCCCTTACTTTTTAGGAGGAAAAAGGTGCGTCTTATGGAGCAAAAAATACGGTGCGTATAAGCTAAAGAAGCTATAACTTAGGGCCCAACTCTCTCCCCCCCCCCAAAAGGAAAAAAACAACAACCTGGATGTACATTTCCAAAATACCAGATAAAAAACAAATAAAATAAAACCGACATACAGCAACCATGTTTTGTTTTGTGTAGGCTCCTATGATGTAAGTCATGGGCCTCGCCTGCTCCCTAAAATATCACTGGTTTGCTCCTTTCTATATATAGGGTGCCTACATTCTGTGTGGACTGGTTGCAAGGCAACATGTGCAAATGGTTTGTGATACCGATTAGGTCCATAAATTACTATATAGCATATGTTGTTGGTTGTTTGTTTAGTCATTTAGTCATGTCTGCCTCTTCATGACCCCCTGGACCAGAGCATGCCAGGCACTCCAGTCTTCCACTGCCTCCCGCAGTTTGGTCAAACTCATGCTGGTAGCTTCGAGAACACTGTCCAACCATCTCGTCCTCTGTCGTCCCCTTCTCCTTGTGCCCTCCATCTTTCCCAACATCAGGGTCTTGTCCAGGGAGTCTTCTCTTCTCATGAGGTGGAGCCTCAGCTTCACGATCTGTCCTTCCAGTGAGTACTCGGGGCTGATTTCCTTAAGAATGGAGAGGTTTGATCTTCTTGCAATCCACTTCTTTGGAGGAGTTTAGTCCCAAGAGCCAGAACGGTTCGTCGCCGTAGTTATAAGTACCCTTGAATGGGAGGGAACAGTCCATGCCCACAAATGTATCGTGTGGAGCTCTCACTTGAGGTATCTGAGAAAGACGGCTTTTCAACAACAATCCTCTCTTTTGGGCTCCTTGCCTCTGAACATCACTGGCTGCCTGAGATTTGCCTTGTGCACCAGCACCTTCTGCGACACTGTGGTTTGCGATCTCCAGTTCTGTGCAGCACAGTTTAAGAAGGATGTCGACAAGATGGAAGGTGTGCAGAGGAGGGCAACCAAGATGATCAAGGGTCTGGAAACCAAGCTTGATGAGGAACGGTCGAAGGAGCTGGGAAAGAGGAGATAGGAGAGCCACCTTCCAACATCTCAAGCGCTGTCTCATGGAAGAGGGAGCAAGCTTGTTTTCTCCTGCTCTGGAGGGTAGGACTCGAACCCATGGCTTCAAGTTACAAGAAAGGAGATTCCAACTAAACAGCTGATTCGAGTGTGGTGCTGATAACACCAAGGTTGCAGGTGTGATTCCTGTATGGGGTAGTTGCGTATTCCTCTGTTGCAGGGGGGGGGGTTGGACTAGATGATCCTCGGGACCCCTTCCAACTCCACAAATCCATGATTCTATGATTCTAAGAGTTGTTTGACAGTGGGGCAGACTGCTGGAGAAGGCGTTGGTCTCTCCTTCCTTGGAGGTTTTTAACCAGATGCTGGATGGCCCTTTGCCATTGATTATTTAGCAGTGATTCCTGCATCGCAGGCAGTTGGTCGACATCTCCCTTGGGGTTCCTTCCAGCTCCACGATTCTAACAACAGTTTGTTGTGATGCCTACGCAGGCCATACAATTGTTACAGAAACTAACAGGTTGCCTCTACAGCAGAATTGGAAGCCCAGGGTCTCCCTGGGCAAGTCATGAAACCAGAACAAGGAACGGCTGATCATCAAGATGTGTTGCAATGCAAAGTTTGCAAAGCTTGCTGCCTTTTTTAAAAAAATGCAGTGTTTCCAACCTGCCTCATTGGGAAGGATCTTATTCACTTCTCCCCTCTGTGATTTTCCGAAGGTTTAGAGCCTGCTTTGGTTTTTGCTGCCAAGCCCTGTTTACACGCGGTACAAAGGCCGGCAGAACTGCCACGTTCCCAGGCATGGACAGGCTGCCTCCTGACCTTTCTTTTCTGAATAATTTAAGTTCCCGTCTCCGCTCGCAGGCAAGACCTCCATTTGGGGAAGGAAGGGAATGTGCCGTGCGGCTAAAGGGTAAAACTCGGAGCTGCCACAGATGGCGATCGGAAGTGATGGACTTCCTGAGGAAGCTGGCCTCTCGTGGCAACAGCACACTCCTCGCAGAAACAAAGATGGCGGTCGGTCGTAGAACAGCTTCCGAATACCGGAATGAAGAGAGAGACTCTTCCTCAGGGAAGAAGAAAGCAGGGAAGGAGGAAAGCTGAGGAACGGGCATCATGGAGAGAAGGGCTCAGCAGAGGAGAATTTGCTTGCCATGCCGTTATGGGCTGTCACATGGAAGATGTCATGTGGAAGAGGGAACAAGCTTGGTTTTCTTCCAGCTCCGGAGGGTAGGACTCGAACCCATGGTTTCAAGTTACAAGAAAGGAGATTCCGACTCAACATCCAGAAGAACTTTCTGGCAGTAAGGGCTGTTGGGCAGTGGAACGGTTTCTCTCGGGGGTTGTCGACTCTCCTTCATTGGAGTTGTTTAAGTGGAAGTTGAATCAGCTATGGATGCTTCAACTGAAATTCTTGCATTGCAATGGAAGCAAGAAGAACTACCGACGAAAGAAGAATGGAGAACGAAGTTGATGGACTACGCAGAACTAGATAAATCAACAGGAAGGATTCGCAACCTGCGGGATCAGAGATTCTTAGAGGACTGGAGTAAATATATGAACTATCTGAAAAGTAGAAGGCTGATCGCCAAAGAATGGATGCTTTTGAATTCTGGTGCTGGAGGAGACTCTTGAGAGTCCCATGGATTGCAAGAAGATCCAACCTCTCCATTCTGAAGGAAATTAGCCCTGAGTGCTCACTGGAAGGACAGATCCTGAAGCTGAGGCTCCAATACTTTGCCACCTCATGAGAAGAGAAGACTCCCTGGAAAAGACCCTGATGCTGGGAAAGATGGAGGGCACAAGGAGAAGGGGACAACAGAGGACGAGATGGTTGGATAGCGTTCTCGAAGCTACCAGCGTGAGTTTGACCAAACTGCGGGAGGCAGTGGAAGACAGGAGTGCCTGGCGTGCTCTGGTCCATGGGGTCATGAAGAATCGGACACGACTAAACGACTAAACAACAACAACATCTGAAAAGTAATTGTCATGAACAGATTACGCTGATAGGACTGCAAGAAGTTTTGTAAGGTGGATTATGTGAAATATTACAAGAAAGACTATGAAAAGAATTATTAGTTAAGGACAATTGAATGCATTATAGAAACTAAGAAATGCAGACCAAGTGATAAAAAAAGAAAATCATCAGAGGCATTGACAGAAGTCTAAAACATTGCATAAGATGAGAACTTATGTTGTATGACTGTTGGAACTGAAATGCTAAATGATTAATAAAAATGTATTTAAGAGAGAGAGAGAGAGATTCTTGCATTGCAAGGGGTTGGACCAGATGATCTTTGTGTCCCTTCCAACTCTACACTGCTATAATCTTCTGGCAGGGCTAGGAGAGACTTCAGTCTGAAACCCTGGAGAATTTGGGCAACACCGAGCTAGACATACTGATGGGTCTGGCAGCTTTCTCCTTTCCTAACTGAGGAAGCGAAGGATTGATGCTCTGGGAAGATAGGAACTGGCCTGTCTGCCTTCCCAGGGCTTCCAAAGCAAAAAGACCTAAAGGGTAGCAGGTTAGGGAAGAATGCTGTGAGAGACTAAGAGAAGCAACACCTTGAAGGAGGAAGCAGCGAGATTTATAACGAACTGGAAAAGATATTTAAATACACTTTCCCGAAAAAGCCGGAAGCTTTCTTGCTTGGCTTGATGGGAGAGGAAATAAAGCAGATCAAAGGTTATTTATGTTTGCTACGACTGCTGCCAGAACTTTGATAGCCCAAATATGGAAAGTACCAGAATTACCAACAATAGAGGAGTGGCAGACGAAGATGGTGGATTACGCGGAACTAGCAAAACTGACCTGTAGAATCCGAAATCAGGAGGAAGCAAAATTCCAAAAAGATTGGAGTACATTTATGGAGTACATAAATAATAGCTGTAGAAATTTGAAGACTCTGGCAGGACTGAAATAAATCTTACGATGTAGATAGGATTGGATGCAATAAGAAACTGTGGAAAAGTAACTGACATAAGAAAACCTGTTGAAGGGAGGGAAGGAAGTCAATGCTCAGCAGAGTGTGGGGAAAGAATGTGGGTAAATGATTGTTGAATTTTACTGTATATTTTTTTGTTTGTATTAAATGAAACTCCAATAAAAAGCATTTTTAAAAAAGGAGGAGGAGGAAGCAGCGAGTTTCCCAAGGCTCGACTCATTCCCTTGCTTGGGAGGTAGGACTTGTTCACAACCCCACCGGGTATCTATTACCAAGCACTCTGAAGACCGGTTAGATCCATGGCTGGAGGGATGAATCTCCCACCAATTCTACTCAAGCTTGAATTAAAAAACAAACAAACAAACAAACAAACAAACAAACAGATCCAGGAAACATAAAATAAAATTGTTTCTTCATGCAGTACATCGTTCATCTATGGAACTCCCTGCCACTGGATGGCCACCAGCTTGGATGGCTTTAAAAGAACACTAGACAAATTCTCGGAGGGAGGAGAGGGCCATCGACAGCTACTGCTCGTGATGGTTATGTTCTGCTTCCACAGTCGGAGGCAGAAATGTTTCTGAATCACAGTTGCTGGAAACTGCAGGAGGACAGAGGGCTCTTGAGCTCAGGACTTGCTTGTGGGGTTCCCACAGGTATCTGGTTGGCCCCTGTGAGAACAGGATGCTGGACTAGATGGGAAACAACTTCTACCAGTGATGGAGTAGTGCAAACGCCCCGGTCTGAGTGACTGCAGCCGCCTAGTGTCACTCCAGCAAATTTGGCTCACAGCTCCAACCCCAAACCTTGTTAGAAGAAAGCCTGTTCCTTCAGGGCCCCGCCTGGTGCACAGCTGAATTATTAACCAAGGAGCAGAAGCCCATCTCCGGAATGCAGAGCATGTCTGAGAAGCTTGGTCAGCCCCGCTGGGAGGATAAAGGCAGGACAGATTCGCTGGAGGCGAGTGGCAGGTGATTAGCAGAAGCAACTCCTTCCTGGAAGAGTGACTTGCATGAAAGCCCGTAGTCGGAGCAGGGGGGAAGGAAGATACTTTCCCCACACCCAGCCCCTATCAAACCACCTTTTCTTCCCATCCAAGCCATCTTCCCGAGTTTCCTGTGGCTCGGTGTTCATGCCATCGAGGAGCGTTAACCCAAATGCCATTTCCTGATACAGTGGTACCTCTGGTTGCAAACGGGATCCGTTCCAGAGCTCTGTTCGCAACATGAGCAGAATGCAACCCACGTCTGAGCGGGTCATGATTTGCCGCTTCTGCGCATGTGCATGACATCATTTTGAGTGTCTGCACATGTGCGAGCGGAGAAACCTGGAAGTAACCCATTCCGTTACTTCCGGGTTGCCGCGGGATGTATCCTGAAAGAACGTAACCTGAACCGAACGTAACAAGAGGTATGACTGTAGTGTCTTATTACGTTTGACTGGATGTTTGCATTTCCCTGGGCAGACGGCACTTTTGGTTCAGTAGTTTTTTCTCAGCTTCTCAAGTGGGGAGCACGGATAGTGCGCTGATGTTCAGTACAGAGGGGAGGGGAAATGGCCTTTGGAATCTGTGATGACCCCCAGAGCGCTGGGTGGAGCCAGAGGCAGAACTAGGTGCCCCTGGCGATTGTACCAGGGTTCTGCCGCATGCGGTAATTGTCCCAAGGGACATGGCATAAATGCGCACGGCAGGCATATTTGCGCGACCAGTGGGCAGATTTTCTTTTTCTTTTTATACATTTTTATTGATTTTTTAACATATCAGTCCCAACAGTCACACCACATAACTCCTCACGTTATACAATATTTTTAGACTTCTGTCAACACCTCTGATGATTTTCTGATGAGAAATTATAGAAACTTAGGGTTGGAAGGGACCCTGAGGGTCATCCAGTCCACCCTCTGCAATGCAGGAATCTCAGCTGAAGTATCCCTGACAGATGGCCATCCAACCTCCGCTTAAAAAGGGAAAGGACCCCTGACAGTTAAGTTCAGTCACAGACGACTCTGGGGTTGCGGTGCTCATCTCGCTTTACTGGCCGAGGGAGCCAGCGTACAGCTTCCGGGTCATGTGGCCAGCATGACTAAGCCGCTTCTGGCGAACCAGAGCAGCGCACGGAAACACAGTTTACCTTCCTGCTGGAGTGGTACCTATTTATCTACTTGCACTGGTGTGCTTTTGGACTGCTAGGTTGGCAGGAGCTGGGACCGAGCAACGGGAGCTCACCCCGTCGCATGGATTCGAACCACCGACCTTCTGATTGGCAAGCCCAAGAGGCTCAGCGGTTTAGACTACAGCGCCTACCTCCGCTTAAAAACCTCCAAAGGAAGGAGTCCTCAATCTCCCGAGGGAGACTGTTCCACTGTCGAACAATTCTTACTGTCAGAAAGTTTTTCCGTATGTCTAGTCAGAATCTCCTTTCCTGCAACTTGAAGCCACGGGTTCAAGTCCTACCTTCCAAAGCAGGCGAAAACGAGCTTGCTCCATCCTCCATGGGACAGCCCTTCAGATATTCGACTTGCATCGCCTCTCATTTGCTATACGTTTCATTTCCCAACCTCTCTCCTTGCTACCAGTTGCAAGTATATGAGGAACCTTTGCAGGATTGAATTTGTAAAGTGTTTGAAAACCGTTTTTGATGGGCTTCCAATGGCTCGGTGGAGCAGCAGTGAACCCCCTCATTCTCCACGTGAAAACCAAGCAGGGCGGATTAGCGCCAAAGGACTAGAGGTGCTGGCAAAGGAATGCCAACCCCTGGCACGCAAGCTTCCTCTTGAGTAATCCGCGCCCTCTCCAGCCAATCGCGCTGGCGGCTTTGGCGAAACAGTTGTTGAATCGGCGCGGTTTAACAGACTGCCATTTATGACACTGCGGTAGTTAAGAGACACGTTTTCTCTCAGAGCCGCACATAAAGTTTGATAGCTAAATAGCTGTAAACGTTACTGAAGTCTGACAACTTGAAGAGGAAGAGCGAGTAAAAGAGAGAGGGAGAGAGGGAGAGAGGGAGAGAGGGAGAGAGAGAGAGACCCCACCACGCAGGGGGCTTGGACCAACACGCTCTGCTCCGGCGAGCCAAGGGGCCTTCCACTCTCGTAAAACCCGATTTATATTGGGAGTGAGAATGTGCGCCGCGCACATGGACGCCGGTTTATTGGGCCTGGTGTGATGCTGAGAAAATGTAGTTAAACCTCTACGAGTCTTCCTGGGAGCACCACCGAGGTGCCTATAAATCAAAACCGCAGTTCTGTTAAAAAAAGAGAGAAGTATTTACTAAATAGAAAATAGACTCCCTTTCTGGCGCGCTCTCAACCGTTTCCAAGGCAAGGTCGGGAACTCGAGAGAAGATGCATCTCAAGCTCACATCTCGAATTTTAGGGACTCCGCAGGCAGAGAAGGGGACCGGGGTCTCTGTGCCTTGGCTCAGCCAGCCATGAACCGGCTGCAAGTCTGTCGCTATCATCCTCAATGTTATGTACTGACTTGAATAGGATCCAAAAGGCAGCAGTCTGATTGGTCCTAGAACAAAAGGATTCAGAATGCAGCAGTCTGATTGGTACTAGAACAATAGGATCCAGAATGCAGCAGTCTGATTGGTCCACAGCAGCCACCCAATCCAGTTCCAGGTAGAAGTGAATCCACAACCAGATTGGCCTACAGGTGAATCCCAGAATTAGCCAATCACGTGGGGGCCATTGTGTAAATAATGTATATAAAGCAGACATTCTGGGGGAACTTCCATTCCTCCTCACCACTTTGAGCTGAATAAAGAGCATGAAATCCACACTCAACTCAAGAGTATATTTCACTCATGGGATTTCAATGAACTAAACACCCCTCCTCGCTCTGTGCCCAAGGGTATTAAAGGAGCTTGTGAATGTAATCCGAGAGGTTCTTGTCTATAATGGTTGAGAATTCTGGGAGAACTGGGGAGGTCCCTGCAGACTATGAGGCAGGCAAATATTCTCCCCATTTTCAAAAAGGGAGAAGACCCAGGTAACCACCGACTGGCGTGTTTGACTGAGGGGAGTTGGCGTGTAGCAACATCTGGAAGTCTGCAGGTTCCCCATCTATGCTGTGGGACCCAGGGAATCCCAGCACGCTCCTGGTCAGAGGTTGTGATACTTCTGAACCCTATTTGCTAGAATCTGCAGGAGGGGCGAGGGCTCTCGCGCTCAAATCCTGCTTGTAGGTTTCCCACAGGTTAGAAGAGGATGCTGGACTAGATAGGCCATGGGCCTGATCCTGCGGGGCTCTTTTTATGTTCCCACCCCATGGTACTCCTCTGGATGTGGCCTTTTCAATCTCCTGCCTTGCTCTCAGCCTCTGCAGGAGTTGTTCTGCTCAGTGATGGATTTGATGTGGGACTCTGTTATTGCTGCTGTTTGGAGCAGTGTGAAAGCTGCTCTAAGTACATTGTGTGGATGATGATTAATACCGCTTGCATTCAAACAGCGCAGAGAGAGCAGCAAGCGGGTGGTGGAGTAACGGCTCTGGCAGGAATGATTTCCGTCTCAATTCCTATCCATAACCAGGGCTCCAGCAGAAAGAGTCTTGCCAACTGCAAAGGCAATCGTCCGTCCAAACACCCGCAAACAAAACAAAAAAAGTCTCCTGCGAATGGCACAGAAAACCAGAATGTCAAAGTCAAGGGCAAACTCCTCACATCAAGCCACCAGGAAATCTGACTTAGGAAAGATCTGTTAAAAGAGCTTCGCTCAAGGTGACGACAGATATTTCCTAGACTATGGGCTCTAATGGGGCTGCCATCCAAAATGAAGGCTGTTCCATCTGCCCTCGGCAGGTTCTTAAACTGGTGAAGAGCTTCTACACAGAGAAAGAGGAAAGAGGAAGGAAGGAAGAAAGGAAGGAAGGAAGGAAGGAAGGAAGGAAGGAAGGAAGGAAGGAAGGAAGGATAAAAAACAAACCCTGAGATATCAGATTCGCTGCATCTCCAAACTAAATGCAGGTGTGAATTCTCTGACAAGCCTTGCAAACCCTGTAGTTGTTATTTATCACCCCTTCGTTTCCTGCTTAAAAATTCAAGTTAGACACAGGAAAGAAAGAAAACACACAAATAAACACAAAGCACCCAGGGCATCATACAGCGAGTGCCAGCCTGACAATTCTTGTTGTTTCGGAGATAATGGATTTTTTTTTGTATTTGATAGGATGCCGTGATCCGGGTACCAATTTCTTCCTGGCGTCTTTTAAAATTCTGACACTAATCTGTTTATGGCCATCACTCCTGAAGTCATTTTAAGCTTAGATAATTTATATTTCTGAATGCAAAAATCATTTTTCAAAGCCGCATTTTAAAGACAGGAGGGGAGAATCTTCTTTTCGCGTCTAATAACAGCTGCATCGGCCAGATCTCTCAAGAAGCTTGCCTTCCTCTGATATATCTGGTGCATCTCTCGTTCCTCCCAGTGGGACTCAGGAAAGAGAGGTTCCCAGTGGGCCAGACCCATTATTAGCGGAATTGCCATCCTAGTAATAGTTTTTGCAGCACTTCCAGCAGTGCTCCGAAGCTTTATCTCCTGCAGAAAAGAAACAGATGAGCCAGCCAAAGGAAGGCTGCATCCCAGGTGCCCTGACCAAGAAACTTTAAGGTGCTATGATCCAGAAGGAAAGAAAAAGGTAATTACAAGGGAAGATTGCAGAACTGGAAACGTAAGTTTTTCAGGGTCTGGCTAAAGGCTGCAGTTGATTCTCCCATTAGAAAATTGTCACCCGTCTGGCTATGTGCGTTGCATTCATAATACACTTAGCAATCAATTAAGGTTGTTGTAATATTTTGTTCTGCCCCCATTAGAGCTGGACAATGTTGGGTTTTCAACATCGCAGTGGATCGCCAGCCAAACATTGTGGTTTGGCGATATACCGCAATGTTGAAAAAAACTGGCAGTCAGGGCTCTCTCAGTTGGGAAGGGCAGGCTTCGTGATCCCCAGCTGAGCAGCCCTGATCCCGCTCCTACTCATGTGCAAGCAGGAACGGGGTTGGGCCTGCCTCAGCTGGGAAGGGGGAATACTTCAGTGGAGCCCCAATCCCTCTGCCTCCAGCTCCCAGCAAGTTTGCTTCTGAGCAGAGTGGCTCAAGAGCAGCGATGGTTTCAGCAGCAATATACCGCTGAGTGAAGCTGTCATAGCGGTCTGCCCCCCCCCCCCAGCGATATATCGATTTATCGCCCAGGCTTAGCCCTCAGTTATAGAATCATGGAATTGCAGAGTTGGAAGGGGCGTTGAGGGTCAACTAGTCCACCCCCATCATTTAAGATGCCTTAACCAAATTATCTTTCCCAGTAGTGATGTATGATGTATGGAAGTGAGAGCTGGACCATAAAGAAGACTGATCGCCGAAGAATTGATGCTTTTGAATTCTGGTGCTGGAGGAGACTCTTGAGAGTCCCATGGACTGCAAGAAGATCAAACCTATCCATTCTGAAGGAAATCAGCCCTGAGTGCTCACTGGAAGGACAGATCCTGAAGCTGAGGCTCCAAGACTTTGGCCACCTCATGAGAAGAGAAGACTCGCTGGAAAAGACCCTGATGTTGCGAAAGATGGAGGGCACCAGGAGAAGGGGACGACAGAGGACGAGATGGTTGGACAGTGTTCTCGAAGCTACCAGCATGAGTTTGACCAAACTGCGGGAGGCAGTGGAAGACAGGAGTGCCTGGCATGCTCTGGTCCAGGGGGTCACGAAGAATCGGACACAACTAAACGACTAAAAAGCAACAACAACAACCAAATTATCAAACAGACGTCAACTACAAACGCTAACTACACATCAAAAAAGAAGAGCCTGCAATCAAATAGTAGGGTTGCCATATTTCAAAAAGTGATAATCCGGACACAAAAGTTGTGGAGCGTTTTTTGCAAAATCTCCCTCCTCCCCATGAAGTTTTTGAACTTTTTAAAAAGGAAATTTGCACCCCCCCCCCCGAAATCAACGTTTCCAGCATGGGTTGCCCTACACCCAGGACATTTCTACCGATCTTCAGAAATTCCACCCAGACACTCTATTTCTGATGGATGAATTCCAGATATGTCTGGGAAATTCTGAATGTATGGCAGACCTATCGAATAGAAAATTGAACGAGCAGGTGAAATGCGCTGCTAAATTGCTTTCTCAAAACTTAGTCTCATTGACTGCTTCATCCCGGAACCTTACAGAGCTCTGCATTCATGCCCCAAAATCTGCCAGACAGTTGTGTTTCATTACACGTGGCTGCATGCCTGCGTTTCCTGAACAGATACAGGCTTCTTTTGACCGCCCAAGGTGTTCAAAACTTTCTGCCGCATCCAAAATTTTGTGGGGAGCATGAAGCATGTTGTTTTAGATCTAACACATTGGAGAGATGTTCAGCGATGCTCCCAGGGCACCGGGTGAAACTTTACTGGTGTTTATTAAGGGCAAGATCAACATTCCCCTAATAACCTCAGCAAAATACAGAGTGTGCACATATTAGATGCAATTAACCACATGCTGGGCATGAGCAACGAGGGATTTATCCTGAACGTGTGGGGCTAAATTGGCTGTCTTGCGTCGCTCACAGTCACTGCAGTGTGACTTTTGCAGGGGAAATTGTGTGTGTGTGTGTGTGTGTGTGTGTGTGTGTGTGTGTCTGGCTTGACTCGCTTGCAAGGGGAGAAGAGGGAAAGAGGCACACTATTCCTTTGAGCGCGTTCCAACTTTGAAGCATCTGCAAAGCTGGTCTGGAAACTTTCTGGGAGTGAACGGCCCCCGAAGATTTCGGATGCTTCCTCCCTATCTGAACTGCATCTGGAAACGCTGAAAGGCCCAATGACCCAGTTGAGTCAGGGAACCAGAGGCTGAGGCTGGGGGTGCAAACGCAGGCCAGCTCCCCCGGTCCCCTCCTACAGCTGCGCCGTTTATCTCATCTCAGATGGCTCCTGAGCACATCTGTCTTCCTACCATCTGCAGAGAATACCGTTTCTCCTAAGCATGGCCCATTTCAGCCGTAGAGGTCGAGGAATCTGCCTGGCCCCAAATGCACCGTAATAAATCAAGGAGTTCGTTCTCCAAGTAAGGATCCCGCAGCTCCCCGGGAACAAAAGTGCAGGTTTGGAAAGGAAAAGGATGTTCAAGTTATTAGTCACCTACATTGCTTTATAAGATATCAAGTAAAGCCTTAGGGTTAAATCACACACACACACATTTTTTTTTATTAGTTTGCTTTTTAAAAAAGTTCTGTGTCACTAACCGTTGGCAATGTGTAGTACTGGAATGGTGGATTTGCAAAGTCTTCAGTGCCTAAGTATTCCTGGAAGATCCCTATTGGAACAGGGGTGAGAGCACACTGATCTCTGCTTGAGCTGGAGAAACCATGCCATATGGTATCCCAAAAGCTTAAAGGGAACAAGAATGGACTCGATGGAAGTCACCAAAGACAGCATTCCTAGATATCTGTGGGAATCGGAGCTAGCGGCTTCACTGCATCAAGTGGCAGGGAGTTCCGTAAGTTAACCAAGTGCTGTACAGAGAAGTCCTTTCTTTTCTCTGTACTGAGTCTCTCAGTGTTACCCTTTCCATGAGCCAATGGCTTTTTGATCAGGGAAGCTGGGCTCCAGTATGTGTTGGAAATGGAAAGAAAATGAAGGCACGTTTTTTTCGTATGTGGTGGAATTGTAAAATAATTAAAAATTACTGGGAAATGATCTACAACGAAATGAAAAGGAAAAAAAAAATAAGATAACTTTTGTTAAGAGACCAAAAGCATTTTTTATTAGGTATTTTAAGACCTGCCAAGAGAGGAGAAGAAACTTTTTATGTATGCGACAACTGTGGCTAGAATATTACTAGCCCAAAGATGGGAAAGCGATGAAATATCAACTAAAGAAAAATGGCAAGAGAAATTTATGGAATACGCTGAAATGGCGAAGTTAACTGAAAGACTAAGCAACAAAGGCAATAGAAACTTTAAAAAAATAATAGGGACCATTTATGTTGTATTTACAGAAACGATGTAAAGAAACGGACTCACTAGTAGGTTTTGAGTAAACACTTACAATGGACAAAATAAATACAGAAAATACAAATTAATGTTATAATGAGATAAAGAGAACATCATTTAAGTTAAGGAATTTAATATTAAGATTTAATAAAACAAGCAGAGGAAGTTTATATGTTAAGAAACCAGAAGTTGAGGGAAGTCATTGGAGGGGGGGGGATTTAGGAATTGTATGTTTTTTTATTTGATGTTACTATGATAAAAATGTAAAATTTAATAAAAAAATATTTAAACACCCCCCCCCCCCAAAAAAAAGGAAAGCTGGCTTCTTCATTCAGATGCTACGGCAGAGGAGACCCAGGCTGAGGGTCTGGGCATCCTATGGCTACCCTTTTCTTTAGACATGTTCAGAGACGAGTATATGTGTTCTTCTTTGCTCGCAGACACACTCTGGGGCCCCAGAGCCAGACTCGTCCGGCTCCCCTCTAATGGGAAATTCTTCCCTTTCCCTCTGGAAATGTCCCTTCGTAGGATGGAGAGCGAGAGAGCCGCTTTGCTTTCTCCAAGACCCGGCGAAATTATTTTTCACCTGGCTCTGCCAACAGCTCAGGCCTTTTCCCACGCTCTTACAAATCCACATGTCCAAGTCCCAGTCACTGGTGAGATTGGATATCAGTAACTGATTGCCTTTCCTCTAGCAGTTATTGTGCAAAGCCAAGAGAAAGTGGTCCGGGGAGAAGGCAGAAAGCAGAAGAGAGATGGGGGGGGGGGACCAGTGAAACTCAGTGGAAAGCAGGATATGGAAGGTTTCACCCACCTCCCTGCCCCAAACGAGAGATTCCAGGGGGTCAACTTCCAACCTCCGCTTGGCTAAATATCTCCTCTGAGCGCAGGAGCAGTGGGAAGTTGAGGTTTACTTTTATTAGGTACCAAGAAAGCAATTTCATCAAGAACGTGATATTAATTCATCTCTCCTCCCTCCCTCCATCCCCAGCTTTTAAAAATCAATTAATAGAGGATTGATTCTCACCTCCCAAATTATGCGTTTGGTCAAAAATTACGGAATCGATCTCAAAGAGGTGGTTTTTTGCTTGTTTAATCAATTTGGAAATTGAGAAAGATCTCCCCGATTGAACTGATTCATGCCTGGCTCTCTCCAAAAAAAGGTCGGCTGCTTTTCTGACAACATTTCAAATGTGTGAAATGAAATTGGATTGGGGGGGGGGGTGAGGGAGGTCTGCAGCCCAGAGCAGATCCTGGCAAATCGGAGGATAGTGCTAGGGGAGTCTTTGGTGACCCCCAGACCACCCCCAGAAGAGAGACAAATGTTCTTCAGATCGGAAACTGCAGTGAGAGATAAGCTAGAAAGGGGAAGGTGGGCTGGAAGGAGGGTAGAAAAGGGAGCTGGCAACTGGAGGATGCGTGTGGAACTGGCCAAAATAAATAACCACCCCCTTCCCTAAAAGAGAAAAGTTCTGGCTGCATCCAGAAACCCCATTAAAGGCAGCAAATGCATAAAGAGCACAGGCTCTTTGCTGGGACTTTGTGCAAGGGCCAAACAGCCCAAGGGGAAAATGGCACTTCTGGGTAGTCTAATCTACTCAAGAAACACCTGGGAAATTTTTTGCAAATGTGCTTCTGCACACCTCTGGGCATACACAAAGCATCCATCAGAAAGTGCCAGGGCTGAACAGAAAGAATTAGAAGAGAGATATGAAAGACTTCTTCAAGTACAGTGGTACCTTTGTTCTTGAACTTAAACTGTTCCTTGAGCCCATTTGACTCCCGAAACCATTCAAAAACCAAGGTGCGGCTTCTGATTGGCTGCAGGAGCTTCCTGCACTCAATCGGAAATTGCGTCGGACGTTCAGCTTCCGAAAAATGTTCACAAACCGGAACACTCACTTCCAGGTTTGCAGCGTACGGAAGCCGATTTGTTCGACAAGGCATGTTCTCCTTCATGGAGAGCACGTGCTGCGGTGGGGTCTAACAGGACCCCCCCCCTCTTGGTTGCTGGGTGGGATTGTTTAAATGTCCAGGATTGTGAGTGGCTATTCTGGGTTGTTGGGCAAATTATGATGCTGCCAATTTGTGGGATGGCTTGAGGGTTTATACTTAGCATGCAGCATTTAACGTTCCCTTTTGCTGCGTGCATCGGATCACCCGCCCACCCTCCCTAAGTTAGGGCTTGTGTGTCTGACCTTGCTATGCCTGTCATGTGGTCGTCTGCTTTTGGGGCAGGGGCCTGGTAGGAATTTTGTCCATTTGATGGATTGGCTGGTGCCATTTGGTTTTTGCCAACTGCGTAGCAAATCGTTACAACTTGTAAGATTGCCGTTAGGCATTGGTTTTATGAATTGGTTGGTGGAGGGGCATGGATTGGCTGTGCCTGCCCCTCCACTGCTGCTGCCGCAAGGGTATTCCATTAAAGGAACCCAGGGGCTCACCATGCTTTTGTCCGAACCCGTCAAGGGGCTCGGGCCACGCCAGAGCCCCTGGCAGCATGTGGGGAGAGGTGAGGGCATGGTTCCCAGCTCCATCTTTCTCCCCAAAATGTTTTCCCTTACTGACTTCCGCAGGGTTGCGGAAGTCAGTTCTGTCCCTGGGTGGAGACAGATAGTCGTAACCAATGCCTAAGCAACCACTTTTAGAAGACATCTGAAGGGAAGTTTTTAATGACTGTTTTAATGTATTTTTAATCTTTTGTTGGAATCCACCCAGAGTGGCTGGGGAAACGCAGCCAGATGGGCAGGGTACTACTAATAATAATAAGGCCATGAGGGGTTTGCAGCAGTGGCAGGATCAGGACCGGAGAAGAGTCCTCGGGAGAGCTATTGGGGAAGGCAGCAGGGTGCTCTCACTCCCATCTTCCCCTGCAGCCCTAACCAGCCCCAGGAACCTGCCACCTCCAAAAGGACCAAAAAGATTTCCTAAGAATCTGGGGCGCCGCAGAAAGTGAGTTAGCGAAGACGTTTTGTGCAGAGCCAAGACAGGTGAGGCGACGGGTAGAACAAAAGCAAAAAATGAGAGGACAAACGAGTCTCTCAGGAAACGTCGGCCGCGTCAGGCATACCTTCCCCAGGTGCCCGATCTCGCTCTCTTGGCAGCGAAGATAAAAGTCCCTGTCAAGCTGAGCGATAAGAGGAAACTGATTGGTGCCAGAAGGATGGCTTCTTTCCGAGCGGCAGCTGATGGACCGCTCACCTGAAAAGTCACCTGCCTGCCTCATCACCACCTTGCACAGAGCCAGAGGGGCCAGAGGCGGCGGCGGCAACAGGAACGGGGATATCTGTCATTTCCCCTCCTGCTCAGGGCTTTTCTTCTAATGTGGCAGCGCTGCTTCTACGTTTGGGGAAAGAGTGCCGGACGATATAAATTAGACACTACGGAAAAAGTTGAGATTTTTCAGAGCTGAATATTCTTTTGAACGATTTACCTATTGTATGGGAAGCGACAGCAGGGACAGCGAAAATGGATTTTATGAGCTGTAATGGTGGCTAAGATATTGATACTGACAAACCGGAAAAATAGAGATATGTTTTCCCTTAATCGATGGCTTGACAACATGACAATATTGGCAATATACGAATGGACGCAGACCACTTATAGACGCAGATAAATAGAAAGATATTTGGAACGACTTTATATGAGGTTATTGATAAATAAATTTGTTTTAGAACAATAAGACTATACACATTTGTATACTAATGTATGGAAATGTAATTGAGTATTTTTCTTCTATTTTAATTTTCATTTACATGTTTCTTCTACTTTTTTCTTTTCACGAGTTTTTTAAAAATGAAATTCTTCTAATAGAATATAATTTTAAAAAGCAGTAAAAGGAGGGATGATCAGAGTCTGTATCCATTCTCCATGTCCAGCCTGGCAAAGTGGTTAGAGTGTCAGGCTGGGACCCGGGAGACCAGGGTTCGAATCCCCACTTGGCCGTGACCTTGGGCCAATCACGTTGCCTCTCAGCCTTGCCTACCTTACAGGGTTGTTGTGGGTGCAAATGAGGAGGGGAAGACCCACAGACACCCCACTGAGCTCCTTGGTAGAAAGAAAGTTGGGATCTAAATAATTGAATAAACTGCACCGTGAAGCATCTAGTGGGCCACAGATTCCCTACTCCTGACTTAGCCCAATAAAATTTTACTTTATTTTTTGAGGAGGGGGAGAAGGCTCCAGCCCTGAGGAAAAGGCCGCAGCCAGCTGTGTGCTCCAAATCTGTCCTCCCACTCAGAGGAGCCACGTAAGCCAGTGAGAGGAAGCGCTTGCCGGACCATTTCAGATGACTCAAGGCAATGGTCCTTCCTCCCGCCGGACCCATCTCTCGCGAGCTGCCAGACGGAAGACACAGCAATATGGAGAGAGCATCTCTTTCTCTTGCCCCCCTCCATTCCTCCTCCTCTCATGGCTCCACTGAGCTTTGCAATCCATCTTCTCCTAGTCCAGGACTCAGCAGGAACCTCAG
Organism: Podarcis muralis; assembly: GCF_964188315.1. Classification (NCBI taxonomy): domain Eukaryota; kingdom Metazoa; phylum Chordata; class Lepidosauria; order Squamata; family Lacertidae; genus Podarcis; species Podarcis muralis. The sequence continues at coordinate 65,200,981 of NC_135665.1, read as the reverse complement.
CGAGGTCCACCAGATTCCTGGAGAGCAAACCCCAAAGCGACGCACGTCGAAGGGTCTCTCTTTCTGTTTCTCTCTCGGCAACGAAGGGAATGGAAATGTGGATGGGAAACCGAGAGGCCCAGGCTTCCCCCCTTCTCAAGAAAGTAGCGAGCCCTGATCCTTCCAGAAAGACCACACGGTTACATGATCCACTGGGTGTGCAATCATTACTGCTCTTGCACAGGTCGTAAAAGGACAAACCAGCGAAAGCTACCCAAAAAATACATCCTGTGTTTGGATGTGGATAGCCCTCTTTCAGGGATTCTGATTCCTGCCTTACAGAAGCTTGGCTGTCAGGGATCAGGCCAGGGAGCACTACTCTGGTGAGGAGTAGTGGAACCAGGATCCTGGGGCTCCACAGGAGCAGGAGAGTAGTATTGACCTGGAACGATGGTTTGCTGAGGGGCACAGTTCAGAGGATGGGAGTTGGGCAGAACTGGGAGGTGAAAAACCAGAAGAGGCAGAACAGGAGGAGAGAGAGTTAACCGAATCTCCCTCACTGGAAGGCATACAGCCTCTTAGTCACAGGACTAGGGGACGGGATAAGGTAACTTCGCAGAACGGTTATGGGTTGAGAGATCGGGTAAGTAAGAGACGGGAAGGCGGAAGTGGGAGGAACTTAATTGGGAGCACCTGCACTGCAAGAATGGTCGTTTGTTCTTTTGCTGTATTCATTAAACATCTCTGTTGCTGGTAAGAGACTGCTTTATTCTGAATCGCTTATCTACAGTAGCTAAAAGGGAATAGGGACACGGGTGGCACTGTGGTCTAAACCACTGAGCCTCTTGGGCTTGCTGATGGGAAGGTTGGCGGTTCGAATCCCCACGACGGGGTGAGCTCCCATTGCTCTGTCCCAGCTCCTGCCAACCTAGCAGTTCGAAAGCATACCAGTGCAAGTAGATAAATAGGTACTGCTGTGGCAGGAAGGTAAATGGCGTTTCCGTGCACTCTGGTTTCCGTCATGGTGTCCTGTTGCACCAGAAGCAGTTTAGTCCTGCTGGCCACATGACCCGGAAGGCTGTCTGTGGACAAATGCCGGCTCCCTTAGCCTGAAAGTGAGATGAGTGCTGCAACCCCATAGTCGCCTCTGACTGGACTGGACCGTCCAGGGGTCCTTTACCTTTTTGCCTATCTACGGTCAAAGTGAGAAGGAAGCCTGACATTGGCTTAGATGACCCCAAAGGTATAGCTGTCAATGTTTTCCTTTTTTTAAGAGAAATTCCCTTATTCTGAATAGGATTCCTCGCAAGAAAAGGGAAAAGTTGACAGCTATGCCCAAAGGGTCCCTTCCAGCCCTACGATTCTCAACCCTACGGTATCACTCATGAGGCTGGAAAGGAACTTAAGGAGAGCCCTGAATCTGGGTCCAGCCTAAGGCCTGGCTGGTCCCATGTCCTGTTCTCTCAGTGGCCGACTAGGAGCGAGATGGGGGGGGGGGGTGTTGCTCCCCCCTCAGATGCTCCAGGCCCCTTTCCAGCTCTTTGCCTCTTGGAGATAAAAGACAGTTCTCTGCTTGGTTGCTCAGCATACCATAATTGTGTCCTGCCCTTCCAGCACTCTGACCAACGGGTGCAAAAGCTCTGGGACAAATAATGTGGTCTGATTTTATTAGAGGGCTATTTAGTTTATTCACAAAACTGTTGTACATTTTGAAAATACAGTGGTGCCTCGCAAGATGAAATTAATCCGTTCCGCGAGTCTCTTCGTCTTGCGGTTTTTTCGTCTTGCGAAGCACGGCTATTAGCGGCTTAGCGGCTATTAACGGCTTAGCGGCTTTAAGAAAAAGGAAACAAACTCGCAAGAACTCGCAAGACATTTCGTCTTGCGAAGCAAGCCCATAGGAAAATTCGTCTTGCGGAACGACTCAAAAAACGGAAAACTCTTTCGTCTAGCGAGTTTTTCGTCTTGCGAGGCATTCGTCTTGCGGGGCACCACTGTACTGCACCTTCCACATTTAGGCTTAGGCTGTTTCGCACATTGGCTCCCAGTTAGCTCCCCATTCACCTGTTTGCCTCTCTCCCCACACACAAAAATTCCAGGTAGCAACTGTGCATACAAGATTTGCCTCCTTGCCTGTCAGGTCTCCCTACAATTCTTCTCCCCAGCCAGAAACACAAGTCTCGCTAACTCCCTACTTCCATCCCTCGGGGTGCTGCTATATAAATAAGGCAGTCACCATTATTCCACTAGTTGCATAAGTGAACTTGACTACTGGCTCCGAAGTTGGGCGCAATTTTGGAGTGCATTGAAATTGAACATAATAGCCTGAACGGCTGGCTCAGGGGAGCAGGTGGCGTTCCAGTCTAAACCACGGAACCTCTTGGGCTTCCCAATCGGAAGGTCGGAAGTTTGGATCCATGCAATGGGGTGAGGTCCCACTGCTCTGTTCCAGCTGCTGCCAACCTAGCTGACTAGACTTAACAGGGGTAGATAGATGGATAATTTATTACGGCCAAAGACCAGCTCGCATAACACAATAAAAACAGCATTCATAAAGATAAAATATACAGTCAGAGCAGATTGCAGCAATAGCTCATGAGTTAAAATTGAGATATATACATTATTGTTGTTGTTGTTCAGTCGTTTAGTCGTGTCCAACTCTTTGTGACCCCCTGGACCAGAGCACGCCAGGCACTCCTGTCTTCCACTGCCTCCCACAGTTTGGTCAAACTCATGCTGGTAGCTTCGAGAACACACCCGGACAACTGAGATTTGGGCTACCATAAAAACTGACCCTGAAGCACCCCAAAGGGCGACTTCAGCATTTCCCCGGTAAGCTATTTTATTCTAGACAATGATCTGTGCCTACAAATCTGGGCACAGAATCTGGCTACCAGCCAGGTTGTCTTGTGATCTTTGCCTAAGAGGAGCAAATTAAGTTTAGACTTGTCTGAAAGATTGGCGAGCCTCTTCAGCAAAGGATCAATGGTGTCTCCTGTTGCTCTGTCCCAGCTCCTGCCAACCTAGCTGACTGGACTTAGCCGTCCAGGGGTCCTTTACCTCTGATGGTAGGAGCTGTTCAACAGTGGAACAGACACCCTCAGAAGGGTGGCTTTTAAGCAGATGGCCCTCTGTTCTGGATAATTTAGCTGAGATTCCTGCATTGCAGGGGGTTGGACTAGATGACCCCTGGGTCCCATTCAAGTCTACAATTCTATGATAATTGCCCTCTCTTCCTAAGGAGAGTCTTGCTGCCACCTCCAAGTCTTTGAGCAAGCCCGTTGCAGCGGAGGCACAGCGCCCCTTCCCTGCGCCCAGATTGCAAGCAGATGTGATCTTAAATTACCTGCTTCTGCTGCCGAAGTGTAATAATATTAAGCATTGTTCTAGGAGTCTTTCTGAGAAGCAGGCTGGGAGGAAATGTGCTGAGTGAACGGCGAGAAGGTGGAAGGGGCAAAATGTCACCATTGCGGAAAACAGACAAAGCTTCCTGTGAGGGATTTCGGCTTCCCAGAGAGGAAATAAATCACGTATCAGCACCCCTTTCCCTCCAAAAAGAGAGAGAGATAACTTCCTCTGTCTTCTGTGGAGCCTGAGACTGTGAGTTCTCAAGAAACCTGTTTTGCTTCAGCAGTAGAGTTGGGGGGTTACGGGATGTGAAATCTCTCAAGTTGCAAGTCTTGAAGCAAACGGAGTTGACTCCGAGCGTCTGACACATTTCCACACAGGCTGTTGCTGCTGTGAATTCAAGTGAGGTGTGGGGACCACTTGGGAATCGCACATCATCTCGTTCAACTGCAGCAAAAGGATTTAAAGGGGCTGGGTCACAGCCCAAGCTGCTAGACCTCAAGACAGGTGCAGAGCATGTGTAAGTCAGCTGTTCCTTCCTGGGCACCCAGCAGCCACCCAAAATCTACTTAAAGGAAGCCCCTTCCCCCTACAGTCTTCTGAGGCTGGTCAGAGGCCAAAATACTGAGCTGGAGCATGGGAGGTGCCGGTACTCACCATGAAGTTGTTACAGAAAGGGCCACGCTTTTAACCAGTGCTTTTCTTCTAGGAAAAAATGGTTCTGGTACTGCGTACCCCCAAGGAAAAAAGCACTGTGCAGTAGACACCTACAAGAAAAGAAACCCACCAGTTGGGACAGGGTCCGAGAGGAGGGCAGGAGTTAGCAAACACATTTCTCAACCTCTTTCATCTGCAGAACTGCCACTGTCACAAGACCCGTTCCACATTGGTGCTGACCATTAAAGCCCTAAACGGCCTCGGTCCAGTAGACCTGAAGGAGCGTCTCCACCCCCATCGTTCGGCCCGGACACTGAGGTCCAGTGCAGAGGACCTTCTGGCGGTTCCCTCATTGCAAGAAGCAAAGCTACAGGGAACCAGGCAGAGGGCCTTCTTGGTAGTGGCACTCGCCCTGTGGAACACCCTCCCACCAGATGTCAAAGAGAACAACAACTACCAGACTTTTAGAAGACATCTGAAGGCAGCTCTGTTCAGGGAAGCTTTTAATGTTTAATAGACTATTGCATTTTAATATTCTGTTGAAAGCCATCCAGAGTGCCTAGGGAAGCCCAGCCAGATGGGCGGGGTATAAATAATCAATTATTATTATTATTATTATTATTATTATTATTATTATTAGTGAGAATTTAATTTTTCAACGTGATAGCACCTAAAACTTTGGAACTCCCTGCCTAGTGAAAACAGGAAGGCGCCTTCACTGTCCCCTTTTCAGCTACTGCTAAAAACATTCTTGTTTAGACAAGCCTGTCCAGAGGTTTAGAAAGGGGGTACGAAATTTAATCTAATGTCGTTTTAACTTTTGGAAAGTCTTGAATTTTTGTTGTTGAGTTTTCTTAGTGATGATTTTATTATTTTTTTTGTAAACCACTTTGAGGGGATGATGATGATGATGATAACAATGATGATTTTACAATCAAGCAATGTATAAATTCTATGAAATGAATAAAATGAACTCTTTTAGCCCAGGCAACACAGACAAGGATCTCCTCATTAATAATTGCTTTATTCCCCGGGGGTGAGGGGTGAGTTGACAACTACATTAAGGGGTGTGACAGCAACATACCTTTACTTTAAACCCCTGCTGCTTCCTGCACCCTATGGACCGAGTTGTGCGGCAAACCTATTTGGAAATCATAGAAACCATGAGACTCTGAGGATCATCTCATTCAACCCCCTAGAATGAAGGAATGTGCAGCTGCCCCATACGGGAATCGAACCTGCAGCCTTGGCACTACCAACACCACATTCTAACCCACTGAATAACTAAAAGGGCTTCACTGCCATTCCCTGGAGAGAAGAGGTCACTTCCCACCATCCCTGGAGAGATCGTCACATTGCTCTACAGACCCTCATTCCCAGGGCAATTTCTCCAATGGCCCATCTCAGGATTTTTCTAAGAAAAATATAAAGAGGTACAGAAATGAAATAAAAATAAATCATAATAATTTTTGCCACTGGCCAGCCTCTGTCAAGAGGATTTCATGAGACAAAACGAACTGCTCAAGGGCAGCCAGAGGTTAGTCAAGCAATTCTGTGCAGAGAACTGTGGTTTGGGGGGGGGGGGTAGTTTCAGAGAGTCCCAGAAATACAAAAAAGGTGGGAAACTTCTGTCAAAGCTCCCCACGGCCTTGCTTCCTAATGCTTTGCCCAGTCCAGGGCTCTGCAAAAGTAGCACATCTTACTTTGGGAATTGCTGCGTGTCCAATAAAAGCCAGGCAGGTTGGTTTCCGGAGCTCGTTCTGTTCCAGAGTGAAAGAGAGAGAAAAAAGGCCAGGGAAACCACTTACAATTTTGGCTTTGCTGGATGCGATCAGCCTGGGCAAAGAGCTCCTCGCTTCATCCCAGAGAAAGCTCAGCTCAGCAAAAACCCAAGCCAGCAGAGCAAATTGGATGGTTTTGTTTTCTTTGAAGTCCTCCTTTACTTTTGTGTAAGGGGAAGTCGGCGGCCAAGCTGTGATCGGATTACAGCGAACTTTATTCCCGCATCCACAAAACCCTTTCGGGGTTTGGATGAATATAAGAAGAGCTGGCAGGATCAGACTCCAATTGGTCCAGCGTCCTATTCTAAAGAACGGCCAACTGGACGCCCCAAAGCGAAGCCCACAAGCCCGGGTGCAAGAGCGAGGCTAGGACTGCGTCCCCAAAGCCTTCAGAGCACAATTCAGGATGCTGAGTGGCCTCTTCAAAGGCTTTATATGGAGCTCATGGCCAGATCCAATGTCTTGAAAGACTGCAGTAAAGGGTAAAGGGACCCCTGACCATTAGGTCCAGTCGTGACCGACTCTGGGGTTGCGGTGCTCATCTTGCTTTACTGGCCGAGGAAGCCAGCTTCCAGCTTCCAGGTCATGTGGCCAGCATGACTAAGCATGACTCATGGCGAACCAGAGCAGTACACGGAAACACCGTTTACCTTCCCGCCGGAGCAGTACCTATTTCTCTACTTGCACTTTGACGTGCTTTGGAACTGCTAGGTTGGCAGGAGCAGGGACCGAGAAATGGGAGCTCACCCCGTTGCGGGGATTCGAACCACCGACCTTCTGATCGGCAAGTCTTAGGCTCTGTGGTTTAACCCATAGCGCCACCCACGTCCCAAAGATTGCTGTGCTTGGGACTTTTTAGTTTTTTATAAGTGTATAGACACTTAAAACTTTCAGATAAGCTACCGCAGAGAGATAACCCAGAGTCACCCATGGAACAGAGTCTGGGGGTTTTGTTCACGAACTAGTTTGGGTCGGGGGACGGTCTCCGCCTACAGATCTGTACACAGAATCTGGTGACCATCCGAGTCATCTTCTGATCTTTGCCTAACAGGAAAAGGTCAATTTTTTGCTTTTCTGGGAGGTCAGCGAGCCTCACCAGCAGGGGATCAATGGTCTCACTACGTGCCTCTTCAAAAAAGGGACATCTAAAGAACAAGTGCTCTGGGCTTCCTATCTCCCCCAATGAACAGGCACAAAGTCTCTGAGCATATGGGCAGAAACGGTCAGTTAGAGCAACCATACCAAACCAAACTTAATAATACCAATAAATTTTATTTATACCCTGCCCTCCCCGGCTCAGGGCCACTAACACCAGTAAAATTACAGTAAAAACATAATAGGGAAAAAAAACCCACAATTTAAAATACAGGTTAAAATGCGATTTAAAATGCAGCCTCATTTTAAAAGTAGCCGATAAATCAAGACCATAAGGGGATGGAAGCATAAGGGTCAGACTGAGTCCAAACCAAAGGCCAGGCGGAACAGCTCTGTCTTGCAGGCCCTGAGGAAAGATGTCAAGTCCCGCAGGGCCCTGGTCTCTTGTGACAGAGTGTTCCGCCATGTCGGGGCCAGTGCTGAAAAGGCCCTGGCCCTAGCCGAGACCAATCTAACCACCTTGCGACCTGGGACCTCCAAAGTGTCATCATTTGTGGGCCTTAAGGTCCTCTGTGGGGCAGACCAGAAGAGGTATGAGAGAATTGTAGAGTTGAGAGGAACCAGAGAGTCATCTGGCCCAGGAATCGCAACTAAAGAATCACAGGCAGACGGCTGTCCAAACTCTGCTTCGAAACCTCCAATGAAGGCAATGCCAGATTTAGGGTGGCCCGGGCAGTTCTTCTGCAAAGGGTACCAAGGGCCAAATTTTGTCCTCTGCCCCCTTCTGAGGGAGCCTGTGTCAAGTCGGAGCTGGTGCGAGGGACCTTCCTGAGTTCATCCTGACTCCCGCTGCTGACTTTGCAAGGAGAGTTCACCCGCTTGGTGCTTGATCACATCGCGAGGAGAATCTACTCCATTGCGCCACAACCTACGGGGCCGCGGGATTCTCTTTGGCGGGGCTGAAGTGCCTCTTAAGAGAGCCTGAATCCGGCCTCAGTGGCGAGGCGCCCCTTAATGGGAGCCTCTTAGCCAGAAAGCTCAGCACTCTCAAGCCCAGGACTCCTGGGTCCAGAGCTGATAATTGCCACTTGGAGGGCCCTCGACAGCCACTTCTGCAGCCTTGGGCAGCTGCTTGAGGGGAAAGCGAAGCCTTTTATCTGCATGACTGATGGCTCAGCCCTCAAGTGCCGGTTTCGCGCACATGTGTGTCATATCACTGCCACTTCTCTCCCCCTCAGCCGCAACCGGCAGCAAAAGGTCAGCGCCGTTTCTCCGCCAGGATACAGAAAGGCTGCAAATTCCCTCCTTTCCATCAAGAACCCAGAAAATGGAACTGCACCCCAAGAGTGACAAAGAACACCTCCTGTCACCCAAGGCGCTGGAGAAAGGCAAAATGCCCCTCTTCTGAGCATGGTGGAACAGATGGTCTCCCTTGGGTGGGCTCTCTGTCCTTGGAGGTTTCTAAGCAGAGGTTGGATGGGCATCTGTCAGGGATGCTTGAGCTGAGATTCCTGCATTGCAGCGGGTTGGACTAGATGACCCTTAGGGTCCCTTCCAACTCTACAGTTCTTTGATTCTATGTCGGGGGTGTCAGCAAGCAACAATTCAGGAACCATGGTAAGTCACTGGTGCAACTGAGCGTGGGTTGGGCACTCGATTTGCCCAGCTCCACATGAGTCCTGCACCTAGTAAGATTGAGTCCTGGGCCCTAAGGAAGTCAGATTATCCTCCACCAGGGCCAAGGCCTTCTCAGTGGTGGCTCCGACCTGATGGAATGCTCTGTCCCAGGAGACCAGGGCCCTGCAGGATTTAACCTCCTTCCACAGGGCCTGTAAGACAGAGCTATTCTGCCTGGCTTTTAATTTGAATTCAGCCTGATCTTTTATTCCCCTTCCTTCCCTCCTTCTCCCCTTTTTATGAAGATCACCTGCTCTGGGGTCCCACAGCTAATTCTCCACTGGTCTCCTTGCTGGCCCAAGTAGGACCAATTCAGCCAGCTAGCCCTGGGGATTATCTATTGGATGGATTTCCCCCCTAAATTGATTTTTGAATTCTGAATTTATTGTTATTTCACTGCGAGATGGGAAGCTACAGGGAACTGGGCAGAAGGCCTTCTTGGTAGTGGCGCCCGCCCTGTGAAACTCCCTCCCATCAGATGTCATTGAGATCAAGAACTACACAACTTTTAGAAGGCATCTGAAGGCAACCCTGTTTAGGGAAGCTTTTAATGTGCGTTGTTTTATCATGTTTTTAATATTCTGTTGGGAGCCACTCAGAGTGGCCGGGGAAACCCAGCCAGATGGGCAGCGTATGTCTGTCTGTCTGTCTGTATAAATAAATACTTTGCCAATGTGGTATGCCCTTCCCGAGGGAGAGATTAAAACCCAACCACTCGTGAGTTTACAGAAGTGGAGGAAAACTAGGCCTTACCAGCGGGACCTGCAACAAAATGTTGCACTTGGGAGAGTTGCTTGGGTGCCAGCCAGTGGTGCCCTTCCAGGGATACTCTATTCCATTTCCCCCACAATTTCCAGCTCCCTGCAATTATCAGCTAGCATTCTGTGGTCCATCAAGGTACTGTTAAAGGTAAGGTAAAGGGACCCCTGACCATTAGGTCCAGTCGCGAACGACTCTGGGGTTGCAGCGCTCATTTCGCTTTACTGGCCGAGGGAGCTGGCATACAGCTTCCGGGTCACGTGGCCAGCATGACTAAGCCACTTCTGGCGAACCAGAGCAGTGCACAGAAACGCCATTTACCTTCCCACCGGAGCGGTACCTATTTATCTACTTGCACTTTGACGTGCTTGCGAACTGCTAGGTTGGCAGGAGCAGGGACCGAGCAACGAGAGCTCACCCCGTCGTGGGGATTCGAACCGCTGATCTTCTGATCGGCAAGTCCTAGGCTCTGTGGTTTAACCCACAGCACCACCCGTGTCACTGTTAGGGTTGTGTGTTTTTTTTAATGTGGTTTTATAAAGTTGTCTGCTGTTTTATTACATAAACCACATGTTGAGCTTTCAGGGAACAGAAGTCTAGAAAAGAGAGTGACTGGGGACTTTGGTGCCATTTGTTTTCTCAGCTCACCTCTGAATCTTTCGCAACTTGTCAACGCGGAACTAGGGTGCCTGGAACGGAATGCAAGCTTTCCAATCATTTCCTGCCAGTACTAACAGAAACGGTAAGTTTGCTTCCCAAGATTTAGAAAAGCAAACATTTCTGTTACTGAAACCCAATAATGTAAGTCCTTGGGTAGTTCCTCTGCCCCAGGCCCACTGAGATGAATGGGAGCGGCAAAAGGGCATAGCAGGAAACCTTCCTGGCGAATTGTGCCCTAAAAAGGAATTGGCCTTGTTTGCTGCAGCATCACATTGCTGGCTCTTTTTCAGCTTCATAGTTTGAGCAAACCTCGAGGCGCTCTCAAAAGTGGCCGGTTTGCGTTAATCTCAAACGTGCTTCTTACGCACAGGAAAAGAAAAATACTTCACAGTTGTCCTTGATTTAATTTCAATTTGTTGCTTTGAGCATGGCTTCCCCCGCTTTATTACCAAGACGGTCTTGAATTTAATTACTGCTTCGCCCCACGTACCTCCTGCCAGACCCTCTCGCTGAAACAGGAGAGCTGAACCTCAGCGAGGCTGAAAAGAGCAGAGAGCCTTCCTAAGTTTTTAAAAAATTGGATGAGAAACGCATCACACGGTACATTGCAATCTTGGGATGTGGCAAAACCCCAGCAGCTTTGCTAAGGTGAACATCAGGCTGCCGCTGAGTTTGCAGATACAGGCTCAAGTCTTGCCAGTTGTATGTTCTGCATACTGAGTCAAGTGTTGTTCTGGAAACAGCACAGTGCAGAGAAGAGAAAACTGACTGTCCAAAATTTAACAGTGCAGTCAAACTTGTGAACTGGGCTCATTTAGCATCTGGCTGGAAGATGATGAACTTGCATTGTGCAAGGATCAAATGAGCAAAGGCAGCAGCAGAGAGAAAAAGTTCTTCCTTTCTGTTCATCTTCATTTCTCCTCCATCAAACGGCCACAGAAGATGATGAAGCAGCCACTCAGGCTCCTCTGTTCTTTCCGTCACAAATGCCCAGGGTTTTTTTTTTGGGGGGGGGGGTGGCAGGGAGAGAGATGTCATCCAATTTCATCAGGATTTCAGACTTAGCATCTCAAAGCCCCTGTCCAAATTCGAAAATTAATGAGGGAGCTTGCAGAGAGAACACAATCCGCTTGAAATGTCAGTTCCAACACTTAGGGCTTCTGTCTGCCACGATAAGACACGTTAAGATGATGATGAAGAATTTGATTCCAGGAAAGTGTCTTCATCAAATCAGAGGAGGGGCATGGAGAGTGTCTCTGGAAGGTTTCCCAGGAACTCCAGAACTTATTTTGAATATCAGAGCTGAAGCCTTTGAGATGGTGAAATATACTGGGAGTCGAGAGTGGATTTCATGCTCTTTATTCAGCTCATAGTAGTGAAGAATGGAAGTTCACCCGAAATGTCTGCTTTATATACATTATTTACACAATGGGCCCCACGTGATTGGCTAATTCTGGGATTCACCTGTAGGCCAATCAGGTTGCGGATTCATTTCCACCTGGAGTTGGATTGGGTGGCTCCTGTGGACCAATCAGACTGCTGCATTTTGGATCCTATTCAACTCAATACATAACAGATGGGATAATCAAGACAAGGGGGTCATCTGAGCACTCTGGAGTATCAGACTCATAGAATGGTAAAATTGGAAGGAACCCAAGAGTCACCTAGTCCAGCCCCCTGCAATTTAGGAATCACAGCTAAAGCATCCTTTGCAGACAGCCACCCCACCTCTTATTAAAACCCCCCAAGGAAGGAGAGTCCACCACCTTTGAAGGAAGTCTGTTCCACTGTCTTAACAGCTCTGGCTACCAGAAAGCTCTTCCTAAGTTTGAGTTGGAAACACTTTTCTTGTCATTGGAAGCCACTGGGTTCAGGTCCTACCATCTAGATCAAGCTTGCTTCCTCTTCAGCAGGCATAGGCAAACTCGGCCCTCCAGATGTTTTGAGACTACAATTCCCATCATCCCTGACCACTGGTCCTGCTAGCTAGGGATGATGGGAGTTGTAGTCCCAAAACATCTGGAGGGCCGAGTTTGCCTATGCCTGCTCTTCTGTCACAGTTATTAGAGAGTGAGTGCAGTTTTCCTTTCCACACTAATGGGAGGATGTTCCTGCACCGAGATGGCGATTATGAGGATGATTAAAATGTGTATACCGCCCTGTATACCCATAGATCTCAGAGCAGTTCGCAGCATAAAATTACAGTCTACATTTTGTGGCTTCATGGCCGCAGTCCCATCTTCAACATACCCTCAGCCAGCAAATTTTGGAGTGATGAGCATGTACACTGGGAAAACCCTTTCAGGTATATGCGTTTATTGTGGAATTGTAATCTTGTGGGAGTCTAGGAGGTTATAAGAGGAACTCTGCAAGAGTTCAGCAATGTTCCTGAACACCAGTTGCTGGAAACCACAGGAGGGGAGAGTGTGCTTGCCCTTGCTTGCTCAAATCCCTGTGAGAATCGGGCGCTGGACTAGATGGGCCTCATCCAGCAGGCTATTCTTGCGCTCTCAGGTTCTCAGCTATCATGAGGAAGCGTTGCCTCCAGCTAATGCTTGCTGTCGTGGGCAGCATCTTGACTCAGCGCCTTCGTCTCTCGCTCCTCTGAACGAAGCTTTCCAAACTGACAGCTTCCACCGGTCAGAGGGATGCAGTGCGAAAAAGACATCCCCCAAACTGCCAACCTCTCCACACAGAAACCCAAATGAAGCCTGTACAGAAATACACTCTGCATCTTTCTATTTTTGAGGAGGAGAAGGAAAAGCCAGGGGAGAAATAGTACAGCCCAATTGCACCTTTTGCAGGCGTTCGGTTCCAATAATTCTGCGTGCACATGAATATTGTGCATACCCAATATCCCCGGGGCCACCCTGCACCTAGCAGGTGTAGAAGAGAGAGAGAAAAAATCTCCAATCACCCCAGAAAGCTTAAAAGCGAAGTGGAGAGCTTAAAAAGCTCTCTCAAAGATGGCCAGATTCTTGGCAAAAATAAGAGACTCTTCTTTGTGGAAGAGTGGAGATCCTTTTTTTGGACTACAGTCATGTTGTTGTTGTTGTTGTTGTTTAGTCGTTTAGTTGCATCTGACTCTTCCGTGACCCCACAGGCCAGAGCACGCCAGGCACTCCTGTCTTCCACCTCGGGTTAAATATGCTTCAGGTTGAGCGTTTTCAAGTTACGCACCGCGGCGACCCGGAAGTAACGGAACATGTTACTTCCTGGTTTCACCGCTTGTGCATGCGCAGACACTCAAAATTACGTCACGCGCATGCGCAGAAGTGGTGCAACGTGACCCACACATGTGCAGGCGCATTCTACTCAGGATGAGAACGGGGCTCCGGAACGGATCCCGTTTGCATCCAGAGGTTTCACCATCTGCAAAAATATTATAGTTAAATGAAATTGCAAGCAGGACTTGAGATACAAGCAAAAGAATGAGAATGAAGAAGGAATGTAGGGTAGGATACATGTTGCATTGAAGGCAGCCGATAAAGGATTTGAACAGAAACATCATGGAAGAAAGGGTGGGATGGGAAGTCAACATGTTACGGGTCTATGGTATGGAAATTGAACTGAACTTGTTAAATTGGATGAAAATCAATAAAGAATTATTTTTTGGGGTGTGGCTCTTTTTGTGCAGGTTAGCTGCTGCCTTGCTTGGGGTGGGGTGCAAGGCCCTCTCAGCATGCCAACTCTGGAAGTCTAGAGATGCACGTGTGAGATCCCACATGATCTCCATAACACCCCAGAGCTGATTCAACCCCTGGGACTGTCTCCCACCTGAAACCCCAGAGGGTTATTGGTCCCACTCAGTAGAGAATACTGGGCAAGGTGGACCAGCGATCCTCTGATTCCTTTTCCCCTTTCCTTTCCCACATGCACCCAGATCAGCTGTGCAACACACACACACACACACACACACACACACACACTGTTATGTACTGAGTTGAATAGGATCCAAAAGACAGAAGTCTGATTGGTCCTAGAACAATAGGATGCAACATTCTGATTGGTCCACAGGAGCCACCCAATCCAGCTCCATGTGGAAGTGAATCCGCAACCTGATTGGCCTACAGGTGAATCCCGGAATTAGCCAATCACGTGGGGCCTATTGTGTAAATAATGTATATAAAGGCGACATTCTGGGGGAACTTCCATTCCTCCTCACCACTATGAGCTGAATAAAGAGCATGAAATCCACTTTCGACTCCGAGTATATTTCACCCACCCACCCACACCCCTGTCCTCTCTCTCCCTTCCAGCAACTTCTTCCTGCCCCTCCAGCCCAAGAACAAACCACCTCTGGCGGCCTTGATTTGCTAAATCAACTCTCTTTCAAGGCCACCTGTAATAACGCCGGCATGGGAAATTGACATTCCTCCTGCTTCTCATCAGCCCCGGCACTGTTTGTTTGTGAATTAATAACTCTGATGCTCCGCTGAGTTATCGATCTCCCCCTCTCCGCACAACGGCAAAATGCAAAAAAACAAATTAATGAGAAGATGATGGCAAAGCTCTAATGAACTTGCGCAGAGTCGATCAACAGGATCAGGGCAAGGTATCTGCGGTGGCAGCCGGTGGGGAGGGGGCGAGGAAAGGGAGTCCAAAAGAAATCTGGGTTCGGACTTCCAAAAATGTGGGACGCCAAAAGAAAACGTCTGGCCTCTCCTTTGTCCTCAAAAATGCTGGTGAAACTCAAGGGCTAAGAGAGACTGAGCAACAGAGCAGGATGTCCCGGGTTCGAGTTTACTCTTGGGTCTGAAATCTGGGTGGATCTGAAATCTAGGATTGCAGACAAGTGAGGACAGAAGGAAAGGAAATTCAGAAAAGGAGAGACTATCACCACAGACAAACCTAGACAGCATCTTAAAAAGCAGAGACATCACCTTGCCAACAAAGGTCCGTATAGTTAAAGCTATGGTTTTCCCAGTAGTGATGTATGGAAGTGAGAGCTGGACCATCAAGAAGGCTGATCGCCGAAGAATTTATGCTTTTGGATTCTGGTGCTGGAGAAGACTCTTGAGAGTCCCATGGACTGCAAGAAGATCAAACCTCTCCATTCTGAAGGAAATCAGCCCTGAGTGCTCACTGGAAGGACAGATCCTGAAGCTGAGGCTCCAAGACTTTGGCCACCTTATGAGAAGAGAAGACTCCCTGGAAAAGACCCTGATGTTGGGAAAGATGGAGGGCACAAGGAGAAGGGGACGACGGAGGACGAGATGGCTGGACAGTGTTCTCAAAGCGACCAGCAAGAGTTTGACCAAACTGCAGGAGGCAGTGGGAGACAGGAGTGCCTGGCGTGCTCTGGTCCAGGGGGTCACAAAGAGTCAGACACGACTAAACGACTAAACAACAACAATCGCCACAGACGCACAGATGCTCCTTGGCGGATAGAGCATTCTGAGAACAGTCTGCCTTAATTTTTTTGCATTTATATCCCACTTCTTTATTATTCCCAGGAGGTCTAGGTGCCGCACATGGCTCTCCGACCCTCCTCATTTAATCCTACAATGGCCCTGCGAGGTCTGAGAGAGGCAGTGGCTGGTCCAAGGTCATACCCAGGGAGGGTCAACCTGGTCTCGCACCTGGAGCCAGTCATGGCACAACAACGCGGAAATGTGGCTCTGTGGGTTGCAGTGCAAATGCAGCTTCCCTGTCTTCCTCCCCAAGAGAGCCAGCCAGGGTCTGATCCTGCAACTGTCTGCATGCAAAGCTACAGGCACTGGCTATTCATCTACCGCTCTCCACGGCATCTTGTCGTGAACTGGGATGTTCAAATCTGACAAATGCGAAAGATCAGAAAAGAAACGGGCTTCTTTGTGTTGGTGAGAAGATGAAAGTTCGTTTGTCTCAAATCAGGCCTAATATAAATGAGATTACCGGCAAAAGGAAGCTCACACCTCCAATACGTACAATGGCCATCTGTCCTGGATGCTTTAGCTGAGATTCCTGCATTGCAGGGGGTTGGACTAGATGACCCCAGGGTCCCTTCCAATTCTACAATTTTGTGATTCCATGATATGTAAGAGGCTTATATTTTGGGAACGATTCTTATGTCTTACGTAGCTGCATTGTTTTCTACTTTGTGGGTGCCCCATGGTCATACTATAAAGCAGTTGTGTTCTGCGTTGTAAACTAAGCACTGCTAGGAGTCGCTTCTAATTGTTTTCTGATTAATAAATAAATTGGGATGGCACGAGCAAATTCTGAAAGTGTGGCCCAGAGAAGGAAGTTTGAGAACTGCTGGGTGTGCAGAGACCCCAGGGAGAAGCCAATTCTGCCGACTTCCCTTTGCAAATCCTGTAATTTTACACTTCTCCACACAGCAGTGAGCCTCCGGCAAGCCCTGGGCCTGCTGAGCTCGCTCTCCTCTGCAGAGAGGACCTTCTTACATCGATTATGTGCAGAGCCAGGTGTGCACCTGTTGCATTTTCCACCAATTGAAGCAACAGAAGGACACCTTCCATCTTCCTTTGCACAGGCCTGCCGCGAGGCTGGATGGGGCTCTTTGGAGGACTGGCCCCCGCCGGCAACTCTCGCAGAGCCCTTTAGAATCACAGAACCATCAGAGTTGGAAGGGAACCCCAAGGGTCATCTAGACCAACCCCGTTTGCAAAGCAGGAATTCCAACAATTCCTTCTAAACTGCTCAGGAACCTGCAAAACCCAATTAAACCATAATGGGATGAGGGTACCAGCTGACAACAGGTAAAGATGCCACTGTCACCTCCATGGAAAAGAAATAAAATTATTGCCCTTTGGCGAAGGCACCCCAGACTCAGCACCCTGTCAAGTGAGGGCAGGTGACGAGGGGTGATGTCAAGGGCAAGTTAATGGCAACATTACCTACCCTGAAGCCATGCAAATTTTACTTATTTCTTTGTCAATACATTTATATCCCACCTTTCCTGAAAGAGATCAAGGTTGTGAACATGGTTTTCCTCCCTATTCAACCCCCACAACAACCCTGTGAGGTAGGGCAGGCTGAGGCAGCACCTCGGCCCAAGGTCACCCCTTTAGCTTCATGACCAAGCCAGAATTCGAACCCTGGCCTCCCAGGTCCTGGTCTGCCACTCTAGCCACTGCACCGCCCTGCCTCTTGCCATCCTTCCAAGCTATTTCTTCTCCGTCACATCAAGCCTGCGCTTTTGCTTTCCTCTGTCTTTCCCTAACCACTACGCCGCACTGCCTCTCTGCGTAAAATGGGGAGGGGGCTGCTGCAAGCGAATGGAATTATAAATCCTACTGGCGCAAGCCAACTAGTGCAAGAGAAGGGTGTAAGAAAATAGCACAGGCCCTTAAAACATTCTTCCTCCTTCCCCCGGGGGCGATTTAAATGACCCCCTCTCCGGACAGGCTTGCAAGGTACATATCTTGGCCAATCCTTCCTTCCCTCAGCCTTGCTCTCTCCTCCAGTTTCTCTTTTCATCTTATTCACATTTCCTATCTGTTAAGAGATTTCCTCTGCCCCTCCTGGAGGAATCGGGCCAGTTAAGAAACACTAATGTAAAGCAAATAAGGAATGCCTTTCGGGGGAATCGCAGCTCCCCAACAGCAATCAAACTTAAACATGCCATTTACCAGGCCCGGCCGAAGGAACCTCTCGCTGCACAGAACTTGGCTGCTATCGCTGCACCGCTCATTTGCAGAGTGCCGGTTCTCAGGCGGAGAGAGGCCGTAATTTTTCTGCCCTCAAACAATCCCAGAGTCTCCGTCCGCAATAAATTATGTGAATTTGGCTTGCCCTGGTGGAGTTTGGATTTGCAACGCGTTGGGAGAGGAACGGATGGGTCATGAAGCATCGCATGCGCGTGGGGGATGTCCGATAAACGTGGAGGAGCAGAAAGGGCCTGAGAACAGAGGTGTCGGGAAATCTTAGTAACGGGGGGATCCCAGAGGTCATCCAGCCCAGCCTACCACCTACAACCCGCAACGGCCGGTACAAAAGAGTGTTTGGGAAAACCAAGCCTTCCATAGTTCAGGTGAGATTTGACTGCATTTCTTGCTGACTAGGAAACGCCAGCCTTCTCACTAGATCAGCAGGCGGAATGTGGCCCTCCAAGCCTCTCCGCCTGGCCCTCAAGATTTTTCAGAGGCCACACACCTTCCAAAGCCAAGCCCCCTGTCTCCAGGCTACACCCCTCAAAGGCCCCACTCTGCTCCACCTTTACCCGGCTGCAAATGTGTCACTGAACTGTGGTAACATCTGGATGAAGAGATGATGGATCCCAGCTGGAGTCCTGTGTCCAGTCCTGGGGCACCCCAGATTAAGAAGGAGATTGACAAGCTGGAAAGTGTGCAGAGGAGGGTGACCAAGATTGTCAAGGGACTGGAAACCAAGCCTGATGAGGAATGGTTGAAGTTAAAGCTATGTTTTTCCCAGTAGTGATGTATGGAAGTGAGAGCTGGACCATAAAGAAGGCTGATCGCCGAAGAATGGATGCTTTTGAATTCTGGTGCTGGAGGAGACTCTTGAGAGTCCCATGGACTGCAAGAAGATCAAACCTATCCATTCTGAAGGAAATCAGCCCTGAGTGCTCACTGGAAGGACAGATCCTGAAGCTGAGGCTCTAATACTTTGGCCACCTCATGAGAAGAGAAGACTCCCTGGAAAGACCCTGATGTTGGGAAAGATGGAGGGCACAAGGAGAAGGGGACGACAGAGGATGAGATGGTTGGACAGTGTTCTTGAAGCTACCAGCATGAGGGAGGCAGTGGAAGACAGGAGGGCCTGGCGTGCTCTGGTCCGTGGGGTCATGAAGAGGCGGACACGACTAAATGACTAAACAACAACATGAGAGCCATCTTCAAAGATCTGAAGGGCCGTCACATGGGAGAGGGAACAAGGTTGTTTTCTTCCCCTCTTGAGGGTAGGAAATGATCCAGTGGCTTCAAGTTGCAAGAAAGGAGATTCCAGCTAAACATCAGGAAAAACTTTGTGACAGGAAGAGCTGTTCGGCAGTGGAATGGTCTCCCTTGGGATGTGGTGGACTCTCCTCCCTGGTGTGATGGCCTGGGACTCAGGCTCGGACTCAGAACCAGAGGAGACTCAGTCTGCACTGGATCCTTTGCCTCAGGCATCATCTGAACCAAGTCTGGGGCCTGATCCTGAAGAGCTCCAGTCTGCACAGGTTCCCCTGCAACAAGCACCAGCTGGGCCAAGTCAGGGGCCTGAGCCTGCCCTGGCTCCAGATGTGGGGATTCCCTCGTTGCCTCCAGCTGGGCCATCACTTACAGCTGCTCCACTACTGGTTGGGTCAGGGGCGGCTGAGGCGGACCCTGGGTCTAGTCACCCACCGACGTCTCCCAAGCTGCAGAGACTGAGGTCTGAGAGAAAGAGAGACCTGAGTACTCGCAGGAGGAGTGCTCGCCTTCGGGCAAAACAGGAAGGTGAGTCGCTGGGGGATCAGGACCGGCCGCTACCCCGACAAAGATAAAAGGCTGTCAGACCCCGCCCCAGGTTGCAGGAGCAACATTGCTGTATGCTAGTTCCTGCCTGAGATCCTGTACCTGTCCTTGCCTGGTTTCCTGCCTCGTGTCCTGCCTTGACCCTGTCAGACTGAGTCTTAGCAGAGCCTTTGGATTCTGGACTGTTCCTGGACTGCGTTTCATGGGTTACCCCCGGGCCCAGCACACCTTGGAGGTTTTTAAACAGAGGTCAGGTGGACACCTATCAGGGATGCTCTAACTGAGATTCCTGCATTGCAGAGGGCTGCACTCAAGGTCCCTAACTACTCTAGGATTCTATGAATGAGATGAACTCAGAAAGGAACATTCAAACTGACTCCAATCCCTTTAGGATTTATAGGAATGGGAACTACTCGCGATTCAGTTTTGACACATGGATACCAGCAGCGGTTCAATTCCAACATCACAACCAAGTGCCGTTTGTAGTCCAACAGTAGTCGGAGGGCGCTTAGAAGGTACATTCCGATTATGTATTGCTCCTCCTGTACTAATATGCTTTTTTATGAACTTCTCCCATGCTTTATGGATGAGCGGCACCACTCCCAGCTCCCTATCCTTGGCAGATGGTGTGCTGGTATTTTACATGCGCAAAGACGGTTGCGCTCTGTCCCAGGGGTCCTGTTTCACACTATTAAAGCGCTGTGATTAAAAAACAAAAAAACAAAATCCGTAGCTGTTGAAGCTCCGTAAGACAATTCTAAATTTGGCACTCCCCTCCTGCCTGTTCCAGGATTGTAAAACTCATCTAGTTATGCCTCGTTATTTTACATGCAAACGCTGTGAGCCATTCGTTGTGCTTCCGTGATGAAGAGGTGAGGGCCCCTTACGCCAAGCCAACCTACCAGCAAATTGAGAACCAGTATGTCTATCCCAAGTGGCAATGGGAGAGGTGCACTCCCCGGACACCTTTAACTGGAGATGGCAGGGATTCGAACCCAGAACTCTTTGCACTCCACTACTTTTATATATATATATATATAATTTTTATTAATTTTCCAATAAAAAGAAATTTATAACACAATTAAACATTTGGAATTCATCACACGTCTTTTTTCTTTAGACTTCCATCAACATGTCTGATAATTTTCCGTAATTATTACATCTTTGCACTCCACTACTGACCCGTGGGTCTCTTCTTCGCATAACTATGGAACTCACAGCTGCTGGAGGCAGTGATGGCCACCAAGTTGGATGCCTTTAAAAGGGAATTGGACAAATTCCTGAAGGAGGAGAGGGCTAGCAAAGGCTACGAGCCAGGGCCACTATCACCTGTCTCCGTGGCTGGAGGCAGGGACGCTTCTGAAAACCAGTCACTGGAAACTGCAGGAGGAGAAAGTGCTCTTGTGCGCGGGTTTGCCACAGGTATCTGCTTGGCCACTGTGAGAACAGGGTACTGGATTAGTTGGGCCACTGCCTGATCATGCAAGCTCTTTTTGTATTCCCTCTGAGCTCGCTCAGCTTTCTCAATTTCGAATGGACTGGTTATTGGCAGGAAGGAGGAAATTGATTCTGTCCCCCAACCTCCCACAGCAGGATTGGTGCATGATCGGAAGGTCGGCAGTTCGAATCCCCACAACAGAGTGAGCTCCCGTTGCTCTGTCCCAGCTCCTGCCAACCTAGCAGTTCAAAAGCACACCAGTGCAAGTAAATAAATAGATACTGCTGCGGTGGGAAGGTGTTTGCGTGCGCTCTGGCACTCGACACGGTCCTCCGTGCACCAGTAGTGGTTTAGCCGTGCCAGCCACATGACCGGGAAAACTTTCTGTGGACAAACACCGGCTCCCTTGGCCTGAACGCGAGATGAGTGCCACAACCCCATCGTAGCCTTTGACTGGACTTAACCATCCAGGGGTCCTTTACCTTAAGGTTACTAGACGTTGTGATGGCCTGGGACTTGGGCTTGGACTCGGAACCAGAGGAGACGCAGTCTGCACCGGATCCTTTGCCTCAGGCATCACCTGAACCAAGTCTGGGGCCTGATTCTGAAGAGCCCCAGTCTGCACAGGTTCCCCTGCAGCAAACACCAGCCGAGTCAGGGGCCTGAGCCTGCCCTGGCTCCAGATGCGGGGATGACCTCGTTGCCTCCAGCTGGGCCATCACTTACAGCTGCTCCACTACCAGTTGGGTCAGGGGAGGCTGAGGCGGCCCCTGGGTCTAGTAACCCACCAACGTCTCCTGAGCTGCAGAGACTCAGGTCTGAGAGAAGGAGAGACCTGAGTACTCACAGGAGGAGTGCTCACCTTCGGGCGAGACAGGGAGGTGAGTCGCCGGGGGATCAGGACCGACCGTTACCCTGACAAAGATAAAAGGCTGTCGGACCCTGTCCCAGGTTGCGGGGGCAACATTGCTGTATGCCAGATCCTGCCTGAGATCCTGTACCTGTCCTTGCCTGGTTTCCTACCTCGTGTCTTGCTTGCTTGACTCCTCGTGAAACCCTTGGATTTGGGACCGGACCTGGACCACGTTACTCGGATTACCCCCGGGCCCAGCACAGACATCCCCGTTTCCCGGGGACAGTTCCTGGATTTACAAATCAGTCCCCTGACAAAATCCATCTATTTAGCAGGAAGTTGAAAAATGTCCCCGGATTCATTGAAAAAAAAATCTGGTAACCTTACTTTACCTTTTTACCTAGAGCTTTGCCAACTTCCCACAGATAGTTCATCGTTCTCTAGGCTGCATGATCCCTTCAGTGAGGTCGAAAAGGGGGTGGTGGTCCTGTCATCTGGGAAGCCCAGGACCTCCACGCACACTTCCCAAGCTTGTGGCACAGGGAGGTCACTTTGGTGATGCTAACCCAGTGGTTTGACTTACCTGGTTCCCTTCTTTTTTGTAGTCCATTAATGGGTGATCTCTGGCTCGCCAGAGCAGCGATGTCACACTGGCCACGTGACCCGGAAGTGTCTCCGGACAGCGCTGGCCCCCGGCCTCTTGAGTGAGATGGGCGCACAACCCTAGAGTCTGTCAAGACTGGCCCGTATGGGCAGGGGTACCTTTACCTTTACCTTTAATGGGTGATCAAAAGGCATACTTTCTGGGAACTGGGTTGGGAAAAACTTGTGTGTTGCTGGGATGGGAACACTGTGAAGGGTGCGGTGAGAAGCAGAGGCAAAACCAAGAACAAGCCACCAACTATCCCTAATTTTGGATTGACAGAACATTTCCGACGAGGAGAAGGGAATCACTGTTGTTGTGTTTTGTCACGGGTTGCTAAGTCTTTCTCTGTGGTGTGTGAAACATTGAATCTACCAAATAAATTCTACCCCCTCATCAATAACCTCACAATGGAAACTAACCGCAAAATCCTTTTGGAGAAAGAAACATAAAAATTATCTCAGACCTCGTTAATAACAGATATTGATTGGCTTAAGTGCGAGTCTATGCGTGTGCATAAATTACACGATAAAATCGATGGCGTTTTGCACTCCCCCCCCCCAATTAAATTGCATTATTACAAAATCCCTCTGAAATTACAAAAGCCCCACTAAGAACGCCCCTGCCAATTGACAAAGCACACTAAGTCATCTCTTTTATTGTTTCTTAAGTCTATTACAAGGGGAACAGGCGCTTTAAATCAACTTAACAAAGACAACAGCCCCAAAATAAATCCTGGGATCAAAATTAAGATTATTGAACTTTACTAAGATATCATTTTTCTTTCTCAAGGTAAAGGGAATGGATGCAGCCACCGAAAACACATTACTGCACACCCCTCTGGGAAATTAATGTTCCTGAGCACCCCCGCCCCCCCCCCCCAGTCCCAATGGCGCCTGCACGGC
The DNA here is from genome assembly GCF_964188315.1 of Podarcis muralis. Classification (NCBI taxonomy): domain Eukaryota; kingdom Metazoa; phylum Chordata; class Lepidosauria; order Squamata; family Lacertidae; genus Podarcis; species Podarcis muralis. The sequence goes on along the minus strand of NC_135665.1, from coordinate 65,177,782 downwards.
CATTGCTCCCGGAGGATTCGAAACATAATGGGAAAAGGACAGAAAACAGGATCCTGAGCACCCCTATTCTGCCACATGTGCCACTGATCCAAGAGGGTGCAGGACTTGGGTGCCCTGGGGCAAGGCACTACCCAAAAGACTCTGGGAACCTGCAAGAGGTGGGTTGCAGGAATTATCCTGCAGGGAGGGAATTTCTGCCCACCCCACAGATGGTTGGTGCAAAGCAGAAGACCTCCTGCATCTCCCTCTAAGCTGCCTGCAAACACGAAGAATGCAAAAGCCAGAAGAGATCTCAGTTTATAGCAGAACGGAGTGCTTGAGGGAGCTCTAGGGAGAGGAAGGTTCTCCCCTGTAATTTTGCTTTGTGTGGCCCAGAAAGGCCAAGCGCAGAATAATAATAACAATAACAATAATAATATTTCTACCCTGCCCACCTGGCTGGGCTTCCCCATCCACTCTGGGTGGCTTCCAACAGAACATTAAAAACAGAATAAAACTTCAAACATTAAAAACTTTCCTATGCAGGGCTGCCTTCAGGTGTCTTCTAAAAGTCAGATAGTTGTTTATTTCCTTGGCATCAGATGGGAGGGCGTTCCACCACCACCGAGAAGGCTCTCTGCCTGGTTCCCTGTAACTTCTCGCAGTGAGGGAGCCGCCAGAGGGCCCTCGGTGCTCAACCTCCGTGTCCGGGCAGAACGATGGGGGTGGAGATGCTCCTTCAGGTCTACTGGATAAAAGAAACCCCTCTGCTAGCTCCTGATGCTCCTATTCTGACCCTCCTGCCCCTGCAAACCAAGGATGCCAAGCTGTGTGGCAGCTCTGATGCTGTGCCCAATTGGCAAGTCCAGCCTTGGTGGGCTCTGGCAGTAATCCTGCACAATAAAAAGGGAAAGGGGAAAGGTGGCACTGTGGTCTAAACCACAGAGCCTAGGGCTTGCCGATCAGGTGGTCAGCGGTTCAAATCCCCGCGATGGGGTAGCTCCTGCCAACCTAGCAGTTCGAAAGCACGTCAAAGTGCAAGTACAGTGGTGCCTCGCAAGACGAAAAGAATCCGTTCCGCGATTCTCTTCGTCTAGCGGTTTTTTCGTCTTGCGAAGCAACCCCATTAGCGGTTAAGCGGATTAGCGCTATTAGCGGTTTAGCGGCTATTAAAGGCTAGCGGTTTAGCTGCTAAAAGGCTATTAGCGGCTTAGAAAAAGGGGGGGGAAAGCGGAAAAAAAATGGCGAGACTCGCAAGACGTTTTCGTCTTGAGAAGCAAGCCCATAGGGAAATTCGTCTTGCGAAGCAACTAAAAAACGGAAAACCCTTTCGTCTAGCGGGTTTTCCGTCTTGCGGGGCACCACTGTAGATAAATAGGTACCACTCTGGCGGGAAGGTAAACGGTGTTTCCGTGCGCTGCTCTGGTTCGCCAGAAGCGGCTTAGTCCTGCTGGCCACATGACCCGGAAGCTGTACGCCGGCTCCCTCGGCCAATAAAGCGAGATGAGCGCTGCAACCCCAGAGTCGGCCACGACTGGACCTAATGGTCAGGGGTCCCTTTACCTTTTTAAAGGTAAAGGACCCCTGGATGATTATGCCCGGTCAAAGGGCACTATGGGATGTGGCACTCATCTCGCTCTCAGGCCGAGGGAGCCAGCATTTGTTCACAGACAGCTTTCTGGGTCATGTGGCCAGCATGACTAAACTGCTTCTGGCACAACGGAACACTGTTTACCTTCCCACTGGAGTGGTACCTATTTATCTACTTGCACTTTGACATGCTTTTGAACTGCTAGGTTGGCAGAAGCTGGGACTGAGCAACGGGAGCTCACCCCGTCTCGGGAATTCAAGCCGCCAACCTTCTGTTCAGCAAGTGCAAGAGGTTTGGTGGTTTAGATCACAGCGCCACCCGCATCCTCCTACACAATAGGGCTGGGCAATATATGACATATCACCAGCTAAACATTGTCATATACAGTGGATGCTTGGGTTGCGAACGTGACCCGTGAGGAAAGCATGTCCGCAACCCGCAGCGCTGCGTCTGCACATGCACGGGTCACCATTTAGCACTTCTGTGCATGCGCCAAAACCCAGAAGTAACCTGTTCCAGTATTTCTTGGTTCGGCGTGGTGCGCAACCCGAAATCACGCAACCCAAAGCGTCTGTAACCCGAGGTACCACTGTATATATATCCGATGTCTGAAATGAGGATGGAGCTGTCAAAGCATTGGCAAGCTTCACGGTTTTCCCCACACTGTGATTCTTGTATAGCAAACACACAAGCAAGATGATATATTGCCAGGTCAAAAAATTATGAAACTGCTATCACGATATGGACTTCAGACCAGTTTGGGATATCGCCCTCCTGCGGACCATAACCAGAGACTACAGGCATTGCCGGAAGAAGGAGCCAAGCCGCACTCAAAGAGCTTAACGTTTATTATTTCACAATGCTATTTCTGCCGGACTTGTTAAGTGCAGGGATTTGGCAAACAATTATGTTAGTTAAAGCCGTATTAGAGAAGGGCTGACATTTTATGCGTGTGTGTAATATATATCCTTATATGTGTAAACGCAAGCACATGTATAATTTACTTTCTTTGAGAGGTTTTGGAGAGGAAACTCCCAAGATAAACACAATGCAGAGAAAGTTTGAGGAAGGAAAAGAGTCCATCTCCAATTCTCCAGTCTGCTAGAAATATTTAAGAGTCAGCTAAATGGCAGATTAAGGAGAATGAGATGCAAAACATTTGACAGCTTTTATTTTTTTTAAAAAAAAATCATATGCTTTTGTAATCTGCCTACAAATGGATTTCTTTTCAGAGTTAGCTCAGGGAGTCCCATTGAAGATAAATCTGAGAGGCAATTCTTATTACAAAGTGTGTGTACATTTAAAACAAATGTTTACGAGGGCGGCTGATAAATGAATTTAAATAGAAAAAGCCAAATGCTAAAGTAATTTAATACTCAAACATACGGATGCAAATATTATCTTGCTCTTTCGGCTTTCTTGGGATCGACAAGCTCTTTCGTAAAAAATGTGAACCACAAAAGGGGAAACCCAGGACCAAAACCTTTTCTTCCAGAAGTGGATCCTTGCAGGAGCACGGCTGTGTTCTCAGGCTCCCTTCCAGGAGGCCCAGAGAGACACATCTTTTTAAGAAGAAGAGTGACACAGTATTTAATTGACAGGCCCTTTCAAAGTGACAGTAAATAACACAGCATGTCTGCAGCAAAGTCGGAGGCTGATGTGGATCAGCAACTAAAACTGATTTTATTTTTTTAAAAGGAAAAATATGTTTCTCACAAGTGAAGTGAGGCATTTTTGCCATTGTTCATCTCTGGACAATAGAGAGCCTCTTGAAGGCTAATAGCCTGAAGTTGCCACCAGGCAAGGGAATAAATGGTTGTGTGTGGCTGCAGGCGCGCGCGCGCACACACACACACACACACACACACAGAGAGAGAGAGAGAGAGAGAGAGAGAGAGAGAGAGACAGTCTGTCTCCCCTGTCTCTGATTCAGTTTATTTGACTAGAGTGCTGGGTTCGGATTAGATACCCAGGTTCAAACACCTTGTCAGCAGCCAACAAGTATCTGTAATACTATTGCACCTACAGGGTGTTCAAAGCAGACACAATGAAATTTCAACCACTTGATTTAGCTTCTGCAAACAAGCAAAAGGCATCACTCTCTGCCTGCACACTCACAACCTTGGCCGCAATCTCCATAACAACCCTGCAAGGTGGGCAAATATTCTCAGAATCACAGAAGCATAGTTGGAAGGGACCACAAAGATCATCATGTCCAGGGATCAGCAACCTTTTTCAGCCATGGGGCGGTCCACCGTCCCTCAGACCATGAACAAATTCCTATGCCCCACAAATAACCCAGAGATGCATTTTAAATAAAAGGGCACATTCTTCTCGTCTAAAAACACGCTGATTCCCAGACCGTCCGTGGGCCGGATTGAGAAATTTTCACTTATGATCTTTTTCTTTTACTTCTTTATTTTTTCTTTGTTCTTTTTTTCTTTTTTCTGATATCTTATCTTTCATTTCACTCCTTTATTGTGAATAGCATTTTATAGAGGTATAAATAACTGTAAAGATGAAGAGACACAAAGTATTCTCTAATTTTTTCCCCTTTGTTATATGTATTTTCTTTTTCTTTTGTATTTTCTTTTGTTGTAAATATGTATGTTTTCTAATTTGTACTTAATAAAAAAAAAATTAAAAGAGAGAGGGGGGGGAAGGCGATTGGGCCACATCTGGCCCCCGGGTCTTAGATTGCCTACCCCTGGCCTAGTCCAAGCTCCTGCAATGCAGGAACTGTTTTGCCCAACGCGAGACTCGAAACCAGCCCATATTAAGAGAGATGGGAAGGGCAAGGCTGGCAAAGCTTGCTCTAGGTCACCGGATGAGTTCAGCTGCTGAACAGGCGGCCTTGTACCCCACCCTCTTAGCCATGAATCCAAACCACTCTCTCTCGCTGGATGCCCTGCCTGAGAGCTCAGGGGTAGAGACTTGCATGTAGGTGGTCTTGGGTTCAAGAGACCATGTTGAGCTTGGTGGACCAAAGGGCACAGCTGAGCTGCAGAGTGTATGCTTTGGACCCAGACTGTCCCAGATACAACCCCAAACATCTCCAGGTAGGGCTGGCAATGTTGCCAGCATAAAACCTCGGAGACAGCCTCTGTCAGTCAAGTGTAGATAATAGTAATAAATTTTATTTATACCCCGCCCTCCCCGGCCAGAGCCGGGCTCAGGGTAGCTAACACCAATAAAAAAATCACAGTAAAAACATAATGCGGGGGGGGGGGGACCAATTTAAAATACAGGTGAAAATGTAATTTAAAATGCAGCCTCATTTTAAAGTAGCCAATAAATCAAGACCATAAGGGGAGGGAAACATAAGGGTCAGACTGAGTCCAAACCAATGGCCAGGGGGAACAGCTCCGTCTTGCAGGCCCTGCGGAAAGAAGTCAAGTCCCGCAGGGCCCTGGTCTCTTGTGACAGAGTTCCATCAAGTCGGGGCCAGTACTGAAAAGGCCCTGGCCCTAGTTGAGACCAATCTAACCTCCTTGAGGCTAGGGACCTGCAAAGTGTTGTTACTTGTGGACCTTAAGGTCCTCTGTGGGGCATGCCAGGAGAGGCGGTCCCGTAGGTACGTGGGTCCTAGGCTCATCTGTATGGGTACAAGGAAGAGTCCTACATTTCAATCTTAAAGCCGACTGCAGCCAGGTGGGTTTTGCCTGTCTCCGTCCAGACACCAGATCGAGGGGCAGGATATTCACAAGCAGCCAAATAAACTGATCTACAAATGTTCCTGCCCAGCTCTTTTCATGCCAACGAACGGCATTCAAAAGAACTTTATGTTTTGCCTCTCCAGAATATGGTAAGGTAATAAGTGGTCTTCTGAATCAAGCCCTCAACATGTCTAATCTGCACCCTTCTAGGATGGAGGTCCATCTCCCGTTTGTGGGGATCCTGCAGCCAATTAATCAGCCCGCACAGAGCAATTCTGGACATGGGCAAAGCTGTCCTTTCAAAGTGCTGAATTCAGCAGATCTCTCCCCAAATGATTCCCATTAACATAACAAATGGCTTTTCCAAGGCCTATTAGACAATCCTATCCCGGTATTAAAAAAGAAAGAAAGAAGGGGCAATTAATGCCACAGTACATTCATATGTCTCCCATTTTTACGGCGATCAAAATTACTCCCAAGGGAGGAAGGAGCCCAGCTGGAACCCGTTCAGCCCAGATCCATGCAGACCCTTCTGCAAGCGAAAAAGTGCTCCATTCCTGGGAGAAAGTGGCTAAAAGTCTCTTTTCTGTGGGGCTTGGGAAGGAGAAATCCCAATCTTCGCTTAGCCACAAACCAAGCTTTTGCCTGGAGTCGGCTGTTGGAACATGCAAGAACCACAAACCGCACAATTCTGTCCCATTGTGTAGATGCAGTGATGGCCACTCGCTTTGATGGCTTTGAAAGGAAATCAGAAATTTTACAACGTAAGAACTTAAGAGCAAAAAAAGAGGAAGCATTTGCCGACTTCTACTTAAACCACAGAGCCTAGGGCTTGCCGATCTGAAGGTCGGCGGTTCGAATCCCTGCGACGGGGTGAGCATCCCTGACAACTGGGTCCTGCTAGCTAGGGATCATGGGAATTGTAGGCCAAAAACATCTGGAGGGGCGAGGTTGAGGAAACCTGCTATAGGATATGGCAGGTATTAATATTGCACAGTCTAAAGTGCCTGGAAGCCTAAGAGCTGACTCCTTTTGGAAGAAAATATTGTCTAGGCCCATAGAAATACTGTTCAATGTTTTACCTGCAGAACATTCTTCACAACAGAATGAAAGCATCAAATGCACATCAAAGAACCCTAACCCTAACCCATAGAATATCTTGTGATGTCCAAAACAGGCTTCGCATCTTAGGAAATCTGAAATAATTCAAACAGACCCAGAAGCACAGGTCTCTCTCCCCCAACAGCCCTGTTTACCTGGAGAGCTTCATCTACATCCTCACTCCACAGAGTTGGAGAGAGAACAAGGAACCAATGGCAATTTGCAATTCAGTACCTCCATCACCTGATCTAAGGTTACACACTCATGTATTAGCTAGCAGGAAACAACAATTAGCTAATTATCAACTCAGCAAGAACTCAAAGTCCACTTAGAAAACTACTGTGGACAAAGCCCAATGTTAGTAACACACATTTTTAAACCACCGTTAATACACAGGCATTTTCATTTCAGTGCGAATTAAACCAATTATACTTAACATAGTATACACAAGCCTCTCCTGTGTCTGCAGGAGGAGTCAGGCATGGTGGAAACTATAAAATGATGACTCGCTAGCGAGACCAACCAGTATTTATGGACCCCTGAGGATAGTACAGTCGTGCCGTGGTTCTCGAACGCCTTGGTACTTGTACGTTTTGGCTCCCTAACGCCACAGACCTGGAAGTAAGTGTTCTGGTTTGTGAACATTTTTTGGAAGCCGAACATCCGATGCAGCTTCTGCTTGACTGCAGGAAGCTCCTGCAGCCAATCGGAAGCCGCGCCTTGGTTTTCGAACAGTTTCGGGAGTCGAATGGACTCCCAGAACGGATTAAGTTTGAGAACCAAGGTACGACTGTAAATGGAACCTGTGTTCAGGGGCAGTTTATCCCGGAAGGAAGATGCCGTTTTCACACCCTCCTCATGAATCACCTGGAGACATCTGGCTTGACCACTGTTGAAAGGACACCAGACAGAGAGTAGAGATGATCCTACATTCGTAGATGCTGCCATAAGGAAGCATCAGGAAGCTTCCAGCCAACAGGATCAAAACAAAACCTCTTTTTCAAGAAGGGAGGCTGAGACTCCTGAGTCGCTTGACTGGTGACCCTTTCGGCCCTCTCTGCCATGAACGGCTTTCACCCTCCTGTCAACATGGAAGGTCCCTTTTGTGTGGCAGCATCAGTTATTTGCAGCACTCTGGAGAAAGGTCTCTTGTTGGGAAAGCAACGGTGAAGAAAGAAGGAGACCCAGGAAAGAATAGTGGGAGTGGGGGAAGCATCTGAAATGGCTGGCAGTCGTGGGAAGGGAAAAAGGGCAAGAAGAGAAGGAAGACGCAGAAATGCGATTCGAAATGGGGAGGTCGCATGTGCAAGGTGGAGAAGGTCTCCCTAATTGGAATACGGAGTTTGGACTTAAAGAGTTTCTCTTCATCCTTTTGGGTCATGCGATAGGATGCGAATTTCTTTTATAAACATTCAAACAGAAGTAGAATCCTTCCTTGGTTTTGCTCGTATAGTTCTCGGAAATCATGCAAATATATATAAAAAAGAGCTCACCAAATATGGTGGCTTAAAACAGAGAGAGAGAGAGACCAGAGTTCAAATGAGATGGGAGCAGATGTTCCCCCATAACCGTTTCTGATTTTCTCCCTGGCTTCCCTCGGATCCACCTGCTGTGCCCACTACCTCCGAGTTATACTGGGAGCATTGTTATTATATTTATATCCTGCACTTTTCTCCATCAGGGACTCCAGGAGACTTGCAGATAAAATAGAAACAGCTTTAAACATAGGGGGAAGGAGCAATAAATAAACATGAATGGAATATGAGAGAGAGAGAGAGAGAGAGAGAGAGAGAGAGAGAGAGAGAGAGAGAGAGAGAGAGAAACAAAATTCATAGAATTTTGAGAGCTGGAAGGGATTCCCAGGGGTCATCTAGTCCAGCCACCTGCATTGCAGGAATCTCAGCTGACAGGTTCCCATTCAACCTCTGCTTAAAAACCTCCAAGGAAGAAGAATTCACCCAAAGAAATCATCACAGCAGTTAGTTCTCAAAAGCCCGTTGGAACAAGAAAGTTGGACAACAAGGAGGGAGCCGGTCTGGCTTCCCTAGGCAGGGAGTTCCAAAGTTCCCTGGGAGCAGCCACCACCAAGAAGGCCCTCTCCTGCGTCCCCACCCATCACGCCTGTGAGGGTGGTGGGACCAAGCTTGCGTCTGTGATGGCAAGAGGGAGAGTCGCTGCGACAGAGATACAGACCAGAGGTTGACTTGCCAAGACGATGGGCGGTCTGCGTCCAGCGTTCCACCAAGGTCTTTCTAGGGTTCCTGAAATCGTCAGGAAGGAGAGTCTGATATGGCAGCTGACAAGTCCAGCCACTCAAACCCTGCAAGGAATCTGCTCCTCTTCCAACTGATACGACTTAGCTAGACCCAGGCATTAACCGGGGTCCACTTTTGACAGCGCCCGGCGAGAGGGCAAACTGAGCTCAGAAGAGCAGGCAAGGAGATGGAACAGGGAACCGGACTCAAAAGAGGAGTGTGTTCCTGCCTCGAGAAAACCTTCCCCTTGCAAAACCAAAAAGGACCCCCTGCACACACAAACACACACGTTCTGGCCTTTCCCGGGATGACGTGCATCGTCCAAGGTTGCGCTTGGGACCCACAGGCCAAAGCATGCTCCCCGGGAGAGCGGCACGGCTGCCCTTGCCAAAGCTCAGCTCTGAACAACAACAAGCAGAGCGTCCAAGTGATTGCTCAATAGAGTGCAAACAGGGTCTGGGGACATGAGGACATTAAGGAGAGCATTCTGGATCCGGCCAGGAGCCCATCTAGTCCTGCACCCTGTTCTCAGTGGACATCTTGATGTCCAGGATCCGGGAACAAGAGCCTTCTCACCTTCTGCATTTTCCAGCAACGGGCATTTGGGCATATTTCTGCCTCTGAACTAGGAGCCACCGATAGTCCTCTCTCAAATAGCTTGTGTGATTATTTCTTAAAGCCACAGAGGTTGGTGGCCACCACTGCTTCCTGCAGCAATAATAATGATAATGATAATGATAATAATTTTATTTATACCCTGCCCAGAGCCGGGCTCAAGGCGGCTAACACCAATAAAATCACAGTAAAAACATAATGGGGGGGTACCAATTTAAAATACAGGTTAAAATGCAATTTAAAATGCAGCCTCATTTTAAAAGTAGCCCATATATCAAAACCATAAGGGGAGGGCAACATAAGGGTCAGACTGAGTCCAAGCCAAAGGCCAGGCGGAACAGCTCTGTCTTGCAGGCCCTGCAGAAAGATGTCAAGTCCCGCAGGGCCCTAGTCTCTTGGGACAGAGCATTCCACCATGTCGGGGCCAGTACTGAAAAGGCCCTGGCCCTAGTTGAGACCAATCTAACCACCTTGTGACTTGGGACCTCCAAAATGTTGTCATTTGTGGACCTTAAGGTCCTCCACGGGGCATAGCAGGAGAGGTGGTCTTGTAGCAGTGAGTTCCACAGTTGAACTATGCGCTGCGTAAAGAAGTACCTCCTTTTCTCTGTTCCAGTTTCTCCAACGTGCAGCTTCATTGCATGTACAGAAGTTCTACTGCACATAAACATAAGAAACAGTTGCTGGATCAGGCCAATGGCCCCTCTGGTCCAGCCTCCTGTTTGCACGGTGGCCAAACAGATACCCGTGGGAAACTAAGGAGCACAGGTGCAACTCTCCCCTCCTGTGGTTTCCGGAGACTGGGATTCAGAAGCATCGCTGCCTCTGATTGTGGAGGCAGAGTAGAGCCATCCAGGCTAGGAGCCCTCAAGAGCCCTCTCCACTTCCTCCTCCGTCTGCCGAATCCCAGTGTCCCGTAGACGGTCCAGTCTACGGGCGATCAAAGTCCTGGCTGAGGATGTCGGGAGCAGGGGCAAGATGGCGGGTGGGAGCAGGAACGAGAGACCAGAAGCCAGGGGTCCGAGGGTCAGGAAGCAGGGAGTCACGAAGTCAAGGGTCCGAGGTTCGGGAAGCAAGGAGTCACGAAGTCAAGGGTCCGAGGGTCGAGGAGCAAGGAGTCACGGCGTCAAGGGTCCGAGGGTCGAGGAGCAAGGAGTAACGAAGTCAAGGGTCCGAGGGTCAAGTAGTAAGGAGTCACAAAGTTGAGGGTCTGAGGTTCGAGGAGTCACGAAGTCAAGGGTTCAAGGGTCGAGAAGCAAGAAGCCAAACGCAGCAAGGCAGGAAACAAGTTGCTGTGGCAAAGAGCCGAAGGGAAATGCTGACCTTATATCCCTTTCCTGGCTCTTGCCACCAGGTGCTGTGAGTTACCAATCAGCCTCACCTGTGTGGCCGCACCTTGCCCTCCAGAACAAATTTAGGAAGGCCCCAGTCCTGCGAAGCCCTGCTGGTCACAGGGCTTGGCTCCTGCACGCACACCTGACACCCAGTTGCTGGAAACCACTGGCGGAGAGAGGGTTCTTGTGCTCAGATCCTGCTCATGGGTTGGCTCCTGTGAGAAGAGGATACTGGACTCGATGGGCCACTGGCCTGATGGAGCAGGCTGGTTTTCGGTTCTTATTGACACCCGACTTTTGAGACGGGAAGCATCCAGTCGCAGCTGAGGAAAGCATCCAGCCCGGAGCTGAGGGCAGTTGCTTGCCTCCCCTCCCTTCTCCCACATCGCCATTCCTAAGTCTAAGGCTGCATGGAAACCAAATGTGACAGGAGGGAAGTGACCTCTGGTCTGGGAACGGAGAGGAGGGTGGGAGCGTCGTCCCAGCACCTGCCGGCCTGAACTCTGACGCTGACCTGCGAGGAGACCACGCAAGGGAGAGGATTCCAGAGGATTTTTGGCAGCGCTCGGCGCCCAGCGCTCCCTCTCGACAGCTCCTCTGGGCCCGGAGAGAGGCTCAGCGCATTAGATCAGCACGTGCAACAACGTGCGAGGCGTGAATGCCGTCATGTGTGTACTTGCGCGGGTCTCCTGTGGCTTCTCCGAGCCCAAGCCGGCGGAGGGGGAGACGCAGGCACAGAGACTGAGGGAAAGGCAAGCGCAGGCGTATGGGAGAGAGAGAGGAAGAGAAGGAATGGTTCAGAGGGGTGGAAGCGTGGCAAGAAGCAGCGTAGTGCAATGGTTAGAGTGTTGGACCAGGACCTGGGAGGCCAGAGTTCGAATCTCAGCTTGGTCATGACGCTCACTGGGTGGCCTTGGGTCAGTCGCTGTCTCTCAATCTAACCTACCTCCTGGGGTTGCTGTGGGAATTGAACAAAGACTAGGACTTGGGAGAGACAAGGGTTCGAATCCCCTCTCAGCCGCGAAGCTGAGGGTGTAACTAAGGAGCCAGTCACTCCCTCTCAGCCTAACCAAACTTTTTTCAAAGAGGGCCAGATTTGATGAAGTGAACATGCGTGAGGGTCAACCAAATTTACTGAGCTTTTTTTACGAGTTCTTGAGCTTTTTTTACGATTTTACCCCAAAGTTTCTGAGCTTTTTATTTTATTTTACAATTTTACCCCAAATTTGTGGAGCCTTTTTTGGATTGAAGTTGTTGAGCCAAAGTTGTGGAGCTTTCCCCCCCCCCCAATTTTGGACATGCCTGCCCTAACCACTACACCACACTGCCTCCAAGTTGGCTCACTAGCTTGAGTTATCATCCACCATTAGCCCTTAGGAGCCGCTTTCTGGGGACATGCCTTCTCTCCAGCCATGCTGGACTCAAAACTATAGACTGCGTGGTCTCTACAACCCAGGGCTGGCCAAACCCAAAACACAGCCCAGAAGCCCTGCATGAGGCACCACCAGGAACTAGGAAGGCCTGTTGGCTTTACTGGTTGGGGGGGAGCAGGACACCCACCAGGGGTGTTGCCAAGTATCTCCCAGTCACAGTTGGATTGGCTCAAGGTGCCCCAAGTACTGCAGCCTTGCCAAAGGCTGATCTCTCAGAGGGAGCAAAGGGGGGTGGATTATTCTGAGCCCTCAAAACCTGCCATTTTCCTACATTAATATTTTTTTTTGCAGGCGACGATGGGGGAATTTGCTTGTCCTTTGCCTGCGAGTGTATTTCTGTATAAATGCAATGTTCCCTCCGCACTGTCTGGGACAGCCAGGTCAAAGTCACTCCCAGGGCAGACGTGACGGCACAGCTCTTTCGGACATTATTTTCCGATTGCAAAACCAACGCGGTTTGGAGCAGCCGGGAGGGAAAGTCAATTGAGCCAACTCCAAAAGCATGCCAGCATCTTCTGTCACCTGCCAGAGGGTTTCTCCTCGCAACCGTTTGGAAGCCGGGGGGGGGGGGGAGAAGATAGTGCCTTGGGGGGGCTGTCTGAAAGGGGTCTTGGTGGGTGCCCTCTAAGTCCCACGGGGGAGATTTGTGGCCCAATCCTGAAGTCCCACCAAAGTCAAGACAAGCAATCAGGTAAGCTTTCCTCCAAATCACGTTCCTTAGAAACAGACACACAGTTATTTGGTCTCATTTCAAAGATGGATGAACTCGCATCCTTGACTTTTGTGCAAGGCATGCAACAAGACATGGGGAAAGGAAAGTTTCAAAGGAAAGCAAAATGCAGGCTAGTGCAGGGGGAAAGCCACCATGATTCCTGGTTCTTTATTAAAAAATAATAATAAAGTTCAGGGAAATATTAAAACTGGAACAAAAAACATTTCAGGAAAACCCCTCTGGTGAGAGTGTTTCACAAGGAGGGTAGCACCCCAGATAGCAAGGTGTTCAGGATCCAAGGTACAACTGTACTGGATAAACATCTAGCACAAGACCTGGTTCTCAAGGTGTAAAAAGGTAAAGGAAACCTGGATGGTTAAGTCCAGTCAAAGGCGACTATGGGGCTGCAATGCTCATCTTGCTTCAGGCCGAGGGAGCCTGTAGCATTTGTCCACAGACAGCTTTCTGGGTCATGTGGCCAGCAGGACTCCACCACAGTGGTACCTATTTATCTACTTGCACTTCATGCTTTCGAACTGCTAAGTTGGCAGGAGCAGGGACAGAGCAACGGGAGCTCACCCCGTCGCGGGGATTCGAACCATCGACCTTCTGATTGGCAAGTCCAAGAGGATCAGTGGTTTAGACCACAGTGCCACTCGCATTTCCTAAATCCACAGTGCCACCCACGTCTCAAGGTGTATGATTTTGTACCTGATACTGAACACTGTCCTGTGCTCCTTGGATGAAACGCAGGGTATAAATTTAATAAAGGAAATAAGGAATCCCCTCCGTCTTGAGCCATCCCCCCTTCCATGGTCCCTATTCCCCAGGACAAAACACTCACTGTCCGTATCCGTCCCACATTTCAGCATGGCTGGTTTGTGGACAAGGCTGAGAGTGGATCCGTTGGCCCAGCTGGAATTGAACTCTCAGCCTCCCTGCAGCCAGAGAGTTTCCTGGTCCCTGCTGTGACATGTCAGGTGCGTGCAAAGAAAAGCGATTTATCGCTCCGGATTCTGCCCCGTGCCAGGAGGGTGTGGCTATAAAGTTTGGCGCTTCTTGGTACCCGTCCAGCATCGGGAAGGAGGCTCAGGATGGATGAAGTGAGGCGGAGAATCCGTTCTGGAGCTCCGTTCTCACACCGTTTGCAATTAACTCCTTTTGACTCTGCAAGGAGACAAATGACTGTAATTTACAAATAGATTTTATCTGAAAACGAGCGCCTTGCCTGACACCTATTGATTTGCGCCCCCTTCTTGAGGGGATAGCCTGCAATTAAATTGTCACATTCTTAATACCCAAGGAAAAAGCCAACAGATACCACATCATCTGCCTCTGGATTACAAAAAAACAAAAAAAAACCCGACCATTTGCCAGGTTTGCTTTTTATTCCAGAGTCAGCAAGGGATCAGATTTATCGGATAGGAAGCTGGGCTTTTATCTGCCTGGCTGAGGCTGCCAGCCCAGAGGCAGCTCAAATTATGTCTACAAATACCAGTTAACTGTGGGTGGACTGGATTTGTCCAGAACTCTATTCCCAGGACGGCAGAAGAAGCCCAAACATTGGCGTTATTTGCTTCAAGGGTCCATAGGGTGACAGACATCTGCATATCCATTTGCTTTGGAAAAGCCCAATGGGAGATCAAGATTTCTGATTTCCCTTAGAATCATAGAATAGAATCATAGAATCATAGAGTTGGAATAGACCACAAGGGCCATCGAGTCCAACCCCCTGCCAAGCAGGAAACACCATCAGAGCACTCCTGACATATGGTTGTCAAGCCTCTGCTTAAAGACCTCCAAAGAAGGAGACTCCACCACACTCCTTGGCAGCAAATTCCACTGTCGAACAGCTCTTACTGTCAGGAAGTTCTTCCTAACGTTTAGGTGGAATCTTCTTTCTTGTAGTTTGGATCCATTGCTCCGTGTCCGCTTCTCTGGAGCAGCAGAAAACAACCTTTCTCCCTCCTCTATGTGACATCCTTTTATATATTTGAACATGGCTATCATATCACCCCTTAACCTCCTCTTCTCCAGGCTAAACATGCCCAGCTCCCTTAGCCGTTCCTCATAAGGCATCGTTTCCAGGCCTTTGACCATTTTGGTTGCCCTCCTCTGGACACGTTCCAGTTTGTCAGTGTCCTTCTTGAACTGTGGTGCCCAGAACTGGACACAGTACTCCAGGTGAGGTCTGACCAGAGCAGAATACAGTGGCACTATTACTTCCCTTGATCTAGATGCTATACTCCTATTGATGCAGCCCAGAATTGCATTGGCTTTTTTAGCTGCCGCGTCACACTGTTGGCTCATGTCAAGTTTGTGGTCAACCTTCTCTGCTATGGGTGGAA
Organism: Podarcis muralis; assembly: GCF_964188315.1. Taxonomy (NCBI): domain Eukaryota; kingdom Metazoa; phylum Chordata; class Lepidosauria; order Squamata; family Lacertidae; genus Podarcis; species Podarcis muralis. The sequence goes on along the minus strand of NC_135665.1, from coordinate 65,162,758 downwards.
CCCCATGCAATAAAAAACAGGGTGCAAGTGAGCTTCTGCTTCTTGCCTCACTTCTTTGATATGAATAACTTTTATGGAAATGATGATAGAACCATAGATTTGTCAAGCTGGAAGGGACCCGAGGGTCATCTAGTCCAACCCCCTGAAATGCGACTGACCTTGCAGGTCACCTTTTGTAGAGGCAGAGATATAAGTGAGGGAGCTGGTGGTAGGAATAGCAGAGGCAGCGTTGGTGACTGAAAAGGAACGTGATTCAACAGACTTTGAGGAAAGCCAAGCAGAGCCTGGTGGGGATTGTAGTTTTTCAGTCAGACCCAGAAATGCAGAAAATGGAAGTTGATTTGATAGACATGCCAGTGAACCTTCTCCAAAGTCTCTTTCAAAAAGGAATCTGGAACTTCAGTTTCTGGTACTAAACAAAGTCAAAGTTTCAGCGCGGCCTTGCTGTCATCTTCCATAAACACAAAAATGAAATCAAAGGCAACAGAAAGATCTCGCCTTCCTGCCACATCCCTGTTGCAAGGCTGAGACTGAGCAGAACAGGAAGCGTGCTAAAAACTTAAGCCGCTTTTCGGCTAGCAAATGTCACAGGAGACTGAGCTACAGAGGATTAGGTTGGGATATCGGCAGCTTAGCGGGCGTTCGGGGGGTCCGGGCTTAATTACACACCAAAAGCCCTGGGAGATAAAGTGAATGGGCGGCAGCAGCGTCGCCGAGAGAGGAAGAGTCTGACCATCTTGGCAGCTTAAGCAAGAACAACTTTCTCTATCTGCATCCGTCAGGCATAAGCTGCGGCTGCATCTCTTGCACGCAGGGAACAGAGAGGATGGGGCAGCAGATAGGAGACTAGACCCCATGGAATCAACACACCAGCAACCAGGCCCTCTTTCCTCCCATCAAGACTTGGCCGGTTCACAGGCAGCCAGAAAAAGTCTTATAAGAAGAGCCTGTTGGATCGGGTCAATGGCCCATCTAGTCCAGCTTCCCAATCCAGTCAACTCATACGGGCAAAACCAGCCTTCCAGAGGTTACATTCAATTTCAATGCACTCCAAAATTGCACCCAACTTCAGAGATGGTAGTCAAGTTCATGTGTGTGACTGGTGAAATAATGACAGTTGCCTTATTTATATAGCAGCACCCTGAAGGACGCGGGTGGCGCTGTGGTCTAAAACACTGAGCCTCTTGGGCTTGCCGATCAGAAGGTCGGCGGTTCGAATCCCCACGATGGGGTGAGCTCCCGTTGCTCTGTACCAGCCATAGCTGTCAACCTTCCCTTTTTTTGCGGGAAATTCCCTTATTCCAGCGCCGTTTCCTGCTGCTTCCCGCTGCTATCCTGGATTGTTAGATATCCCGTAGACTGTCCCCAGGACAGGTGAGGCTGCTGATCCCTTATTTTCAAATTTGAAAGTTGACAGCTATGGCCCCAGCTCCTGCCAACCTAGCAGTTTGAAAGCACACCAGTGCAAGTAGATAAATAGGTCCAGGGGTCCTTTTACCTTTTGTAGCAGCACCCCTATACATGGGGCTTTACAGAGTTAACATAAGCAAAAATGGATGTCTTCATGCCCCGAGAAGAAGCAGGGTGGCAAGTCAAATGGAGCGAGACAGTTACAGATTTAGCATTCATTTCAGGTGAGGGTGAGGAATAAGATTACAGTCATACCTCGGGTTACAGACACTTCAGGTTGCGTTGCTTCGGGTTATGGACCGCCGAAACCAGGAAGTGCCGGAACGGATTACTTCTGGGTTTTGGTGGTCGCGCAGGAGCACTAAATCGTGCTTTGCACATGCTCAGAAGCACCGAATCACAACCCACGCAGGCGTGCCACTGCGGGTTGTGAACGTGCCTCCCGCACAGATCACGTTCGCAACCCGAGCGTCCACTGTACTACCTTACTTGGAAATAGAGATCACCATTTGCTGCTGTTTTATTTGCTATACTGATTCTGGGTACTTCACAGTGCATTCCTGTGTGTAGGGACTCCAATGTAACTTCCGCTTTGTTCAATGGGGCTCAGTTTCGGGTGCAAGGACGGGCGCTTGAGTTGTTCTGACTGTTGCAAACGGCCTTGAACAATATGTGCTTGAAAAGGTGGAATAAAATGCTTGAAGAAATAATCTGCAACGCAAGTGGTTGTCCTGGATTTCAAAGCCTTCTGATTACTGGCCATAGATCCATTTATAGCCGTGCAGAACGCTGCCCCTTCCAGCCTGGAGGAAAGATTGCCACGGCAGCCAGGAGGAGGCGCTGTTGCTCAGCGCGAACAGGCCCTGATTTCGCACCCCTGCCTCCAGTGCCGTGTGAATGTCAGTTTGATGGGTGACCCTCGCATGTCAATTTCACTCAAGTCAGAACTGACAAAAATTTAGAGTGGCACTCAGACACATCTTCCATCTTTTCAACAGAGACTCGCGTTCCAAAAATAACTACTTGCGCCAATAGAAAGCCAAATCTTATTAAAAACCATTTCCTTTCCTTCCACCTCTCTTTTTGCAGGGTTTAATTTTTTTTATTATGATTTTTTACATCACAGCCCAAAGGCAGCCTGGTTCTGGGCACCACGGTTCGGGAAGGACACTGACAGGCTCGAACGTGTCCAGAGGAGGGCAACCAAAATGGTCAAAGGCCTGGAAACGATGCCTTATGGGGAACGGCTGGGGGAGCTGGGCGTGTTTAGCCTGGAGAAGAGGAGGTTACGGGGTGATATGATAGCCATGTACAAATATATAAAAGGATGTCACATAGAGGAGGGAGAAAGGTTGTTTTCTGCTGCTCCAGAGAAGCGGACACGGAGCAATGGATCCAAACTACAAGAAAGAGGATTCCACCTAAACATTAGGAGGAACTTCCTGACAGTGGGAGCTGTTTGACAGTGGAATTTGCTGCCAAGGAGTGTGGTGGAGTCTCCTTCTTTGGAGGTCTTTAAGCAGAGGCTTGACAACCATATGTCAGGAGTGCTCTGATGGTGTTTCCTGCTTGGCAGGGGGTTGGACTCGATGGCCCTTGTGGTCTCTTCCAACTCTATGATTCTATGATTCTATGATTCTAAAAAGCACTCACACATTTTGTGGCATGACAGGTGAGATCATCCTGCGAGAAAAGACTAGGAACCTGAATCAAATGTTGCCTTTTGTGACAGGTCACTGCAGCCATCCCGGATTCTGCTCCAACATAAAATGGGTGTCCTCTTCGCCTGCCATAATTTGGCTACCAAAGAAAATGGAACCGCACAGTCCATGGGAATGTTTTTCTGGGCAAACCACACTGCAAAGGAGGGGAGCTGCACAAGAGCGCTCTCAACTGTGCCATTGCACAGCACCAATTCCTTTCAGCTCAGCATGCGCAGGAAAACATTCCAGGGAATTCTGCCCAGAGCGCGGCAACCAGATATTATGTTTGGATGAAAAACAAACAAAACACTTTTCTTTTCTGAACAAAAATTGATCACCATCCCTGGAAATATAAAGGGAATCTTTTAAGTAAAAGAATGAATGTTTTATTGAGCAGCAAGTACCCCCTGGGTACAGCTGAAGGGCCAGTAGATTCGTTCATCGGCAGCAATTGGGAACCAAATTGCCAGATTCATTTAAAGGAGGAAACATTTTCTGCCCAGCAAGAAACAGCATGTATTTTTTACTTATTTCGTAAAATGTATATCCCAGGTTGCTAAGGCTTTTGCATACTAATAGTAACAACTTGAACTTGGCCCAGGAGCAGATCAGTAACCAGCGCAGATCTCTGAGCACAGGTGTTGTATGCTGATAAGGCAAGGGAAGCCCCGCCGATGATGCCATGGACTTTCTACAAAGGCTGCTTACAAAACCTTGGCCTTGATTCTGAGAAGATTTCTGGCCAACCAGACCAACTGGCACATAGAGAATCAACTACAAGGTGGTGGGCTTCATGGATAGCTCTGTTAGTGAGAGCCTGGTGTTGATAACGCCAAGGCTGCAGCCTCGATCCCAAAATGGGACAGCTGAATATTCCTGCATTGCAGGGGGTTGGACTAGATGACCCTCAGGGTCCCTTCTAACTCTACATTTCTATGATTCCCCAGACAAGTGATCTATGGATGTTTTGGATTACAATTCCCATCAGACCACAACCTTGGGTCTACGCACTGGGGGGGGGGTGTGTGTGTGTAAGAGAGAGAAAGAGACAGAGAGTCAGACAGACAGACAGACAGACAGAGAGAGATTGGGCACCAGGTTGGGGAAGTCTGCTCTAGTGGGACTAAGGACTCAGCTACACAGCTGCAAATAAAATGTTTCAAGTGTGTTTTAAGTGCAATATACAATGTGACGCTAGATGGCGATGTTGAGCCTCATGAAAGAGTCGATGTATTTTAAAAAAACACTTTTAAAAAAGCATTTTCAGAACGGATTTTGTGTGTCTGTAGATTCCACCTGTCATGTTAGGCCTCCTGCTGTTTAGCCTTCTCTCCCTAATAAGCAATACCGGTTTACCCAATCTACATTTTGGCTTGCAGGTTTCTTATAGCTTCAGTAGTAGTTACAGCACCAGGGATCAGGGTTCAAATCCCCATTCAACTATGAAGCTCGCTGGGTGACTTTTAGTCACTGCTCTTAGCCTAGCCTACCTCCCAGGGTTGTTGTGGGGATTAAATGAGGAGACCACCATCAGCGCCTGGGGGAGGAGGTGGGCTAGGTAAAGGTAAAGGGACCCCTGACCATTAGGTCCAGTCGTGGCCGACTCTGGGGTTGTGGTGCTCATCTTGCTTTACTGGCCGAGGGAGCCGGCATACAGCTTCTGGGTCATGTGGCCAGCATGACCAAGCCGCTTCTGGTGAACCAGAGCAGCGCAGGGAAACGCCGTTTACCTTCCCGCCGGAGAGGTACCTGTTTATCTACTTGCACTTTGACGTGCTTCTAAACTGCTAGGTTGGCAGGAGCAGGGACCGAGCAATGGGAGCTCACCCTGTGGCGGGGATTCGAACCGCCGACCTTCTGATTGGCAAGCCCTAGGCTCTGTGGTTTAACCCACAGCGCCACCCACTAGAAACACAATAAAGAAGGATGTGAGCAAACAAAGAAGCAAACTAGCTAATGAACTCATTTACAAGGATACAGAACTCCGGAACTCTGTCGCCTTTAAAAACATTTCCATTTATTTTTGTGTTTCTGAAAACAAACATTGCATTCTTGGGGTGCTTTTCAACCAAGGCCGGAGTGGTACAGTTTTTACATGGAGGCCATTTTCACAGCTCCTGAACCTCTGGTGCCCATCGCTCAAGCAACAGACAGACTGCTTCGCTTGCAGCTGCTGGAGTTTTTAAAATATTTTTTAAAAAAATAATTCTCTGTTGTTTTTTCTTTCCCTTTGTACCAGGAGGAGGGTCTCTGCTCAGCTCTGCATGGAGTTATGGCAAGCAGACAGGATTCCAGCGGTAGTTCCAGGAGTAAACCCACAGGCAATGGCCAGGGCTGGATTTAGATTTGATGAGGCCCTCAGCTCCTGAAGGTATATGTCCAGCTGTCCTTTGTCAACAACAAATTCTCACCGTTTTTTGTGTTGAATATATGCTATATGGTAATTTATGGACATAATAGGTATCTCAAGCCATTTGCACGTAACAAATAGGAGCATAAAGGTAAAGGTAAAGGTACCCCTGCCCGTACGGGCCAGTCTTGCCAGACTCTGGGGTTGTGCGCCCATCTCACTCAAGAGGCCGGGGGCCAGCGCTGTCCACAGACACTTCCGGGTCACGTGGCCAGTGTGACATCGCTGCTCTGGCGAGCCAGAGCCGCACACGGAAACGCCGTTTACCTTCCCGCCAGTAAGCGGTCCCTATTTATCTACTTGCACCCGGGGGTGCTTTCGAACTGCTAGGTTGGCAGGTGCTGGGACCGAACGACGGGAGCGCACCCCGCCGCGGGGATTCGAACCGCCGACCATGCGATCGGCAAGTCCTAGGCACTGAGGTTTTACCCACAGCGCCACCCGCGTCCCTAAATAGGAGCATACACAACACAAAACACTGTTGCTGTATGTAGGTTTTATTTTATTTGGTTTTTATCTTATATTTTGGAAATGCACATCCAGTTTTATTCTTCTCCTTTAAATTTTTGGGGGGCCCAGCAAGAGAGTGGTGCCATAAGCCTTGGCTTCTTTAGCTTACACAGTGGTACCTCTGGTTGCAAACGGCATCCGTTCCGGAGCCCCCTTCGCAACATGAGCAGAACGCAACCTGCATATGCGTGGATTGCGATTCGCCACCTCTGGGCATGCGCATGACGTCATTTTGAGCGTCTGCGCATGAGCGAGTGGAGAAACCCGGAAGTAACCCTTTCTGGTACTTCCGTGTCACCGCGGGACGCAACCTGAAAAGATTTAACCTGAAGCAAACGTAACATGAGATATGACTGTACGTAAACCCGGCACTGGCAACTGCTCATGCCGGTAAGACTGCTGTGCTCAAACAAAAAAGGTGTCCCCAGAACAACAGCGGAAGAGAAGAAAGGGTGGAGGAAGCAAAGGATGCGTAGAATGATAGAGCTGGAAGGGAACCAAAGGGTTGCCATGTCTAACACCCTGCAATGCATCCGAAGTGCCAAAATACAAAGGAAAACCAGCAGCACTTGGCTTTGCGGAATTAAAAAGCCTCTGGAGAGCAAAAGGCTAAATTGTTAGCTCCGAGGGTAAGTTCTGATTGACAGGGGAACGGACAACCTTGCAAAGCTGGAGGACTTCTCCTTCCTCGGAGGTTTCTAAGCCCGGCTCGGATGGCGATCTGAATTCCGACTGGAAGCAGAAGTGGCCCCTGCAGAGCGAAATGGGAGGCTGGAGGTGGAGAATCTCACAGGCTTGCATTAAGATGTTTGGGTTTCCTAAGTGGTTCCATCTGTGCGGGATGAATTTTAATGAGATTCGCCACCTGAAGTTTGCCTTGCTTGACGAGACAGTGACAGGAAGGGCAACCTTCTCCCCCCCCCTCACCCACCCACCCTGGGGATTTCCCCAAGTATCGGGCTGCTAACAGTTCCTCTCCGCCAGCTCTTCCATTTCTAAGAATGGAGGAAGTCTTTAGGATTCTCTAGCTGCAACTCCTACATTGCAGGGGGTTGGACTGGATGGAAGAAAAAGGGGGAGGCATCTCAGGAAACTGGTGCAGCTGCATAAGGAGCTTACGGAGGGGCCGAGATGTCAGAAGGACATGTATAAGAAAGGGGAAATCTCAAAGAAGGAGTAGACACGAATAGTTGCATGAGGAAAGTCAGGCTGGCTGAAGCTCAGAATGAGCTCAGGCTTGCAAGAGAGGTTAAAAAAAAATACAAGAGGTTTCTTCGGCTATGTCCGAAGTAAGAGGAAGAACAAGCAAGTGGAAGGTTCTCTGCGTGGAGAAGACGGAGAAACGCTGTTGGGTGACAGAGAAAAGGTGGGACTGCTCAACACCTGCTTTGCCTCTGTCTTCATCCAAAAGGAAAGCGATGCCCAAACTGGCGATAACAGAATAAATGATGTAAGGAGGGAGCTGAAGCCCAAGGTAGGAAAAGAGGTAGTAAGGTGTCAGATGGCAATGGTGGTTGCTCGTGAGTAACCAGGCAGGACTCCGACCTGTCTTTTACAGGTTTTATTTTGGTGCAAAACTATTTACAGTGCAGAACCACAAGTTCATGTCTGCCTCAATCGCTAGCAGAATCCGGGAGAGGTTGTTTCCGGGTCCTCCCCCAACATAAGAGCTTAGTCCCTTTCCCTCCTTTACCCCAGAGGTGTGGCTTTCCCCACCCTCGGACTGATGAGGTATGGCACTGGGGCTCCCAGCAGCATCTTCTGGTCCCTTCCCCTCTTCCCCACTGGAGGTGTGGCTTTCCCCACCGCAGGAAGAGGAACTGCTTCACAAGATTTTCGGAGGTTCCCTGTAACCCAACTGCCCCTCTGCTTCCCTTCCCTGTTCCGATGGCAGTCCCCTAACATAAGGGATTACCTAGATACTTTAAAGGAATTCGAATTTCCTAGGCCTGGTGAACTGGGTATGTTTAGCCTGGAGAAGAGGAGACTGATGGAGATAGTCATTTTCAAATCTCTAAAACAGAGGTTTTCAACCTTTTTGAGTCCATGGCTCCCTTGACCAACTACATTCTTTCAGCAGCTCCCCTGTGGGGCTCAGGAGCCCAGTTAGGTCCCCCCTTGATTGCAGAGCTGGCAGCCTCTCACCCTTTTTCGAACACCCTCCCTTGTGGAGTGTTCCCTCAGCCTCCTCTCTTCTCGCCTCTCCTTGGGAGTCTTCCAGGCAGCTGCCACAGCCACCCCTGGTCTCTGGGTTGCCTCTGCTCCTGGCAACCAGCACCCCCGGCCAGCCCCAGAGGCGACATTCGCCTGGGGAGCTTGGAGCCAGGGCTGCTGCAACAAACAGCTGTGTAAGCCTTGGGGAGGTAGAGACTCGAGAGGGCATCAGGAGAGGGAGGGAACGAAAGAGGGACAGAAGCCAGTGTTGCCCTCTGCACCCTGACCATCATTCAAGGCACCCCAGGGTGCCACGGCACCTTGATTGAAAACCGCTGCTCTAAAGGGTTGTCACCTGGAAGAGGGAGAAAGCTCGTTTTCTCCAGAGGGTAGGGCCCAAACCAATACATTCAAATGGAAAAAAATGTGATTCCGACTAAACACAAGGGAGAACATTCTGACACTAAAAGGCATTTGATAGCGTAAGGTGGTGGGAATTTTTTTCTTCATGGGAGGTTTTCAAGCAGAGGTTGGGTGGCCATTTCTCAGGCATTCTTTTGCTGTGATTCCTGCATTGTAGGGGGTTGGACTAGATTACCCCTGGTGATCCCTTGCATCTCTACAACTCGTGTGATTCTATGATTAAGAGGACAGGGAAGTGTTGGATTGCCAGACCCCCTGAAATAAAAAAATTAAGGTCATATATATATATATATATATATATATATATATATATATATATATAAAAATAATAAATGTTTATGGATTTGCCAGGCATACATGTACATAAATATATGGGCCACATGTCTGAGGCAGCACAGGAGGGCAGTCCTGGAGCCATTTTGATTCCCAAACTGACCAAATGTTTTCTCTGCAAGGTCAAAGGAAAATGGAAAAAGCCTCCCCATTGTCTTTTCCTTCACGAATCCTGTCGAGGATATGCCTGTGTATGAATAGGGTGAGCCAGTGATCCAGCTCAGGAACTAAGTATTTATCATTACAGAAGACTGGCCAGGCTCCCCAGTGTATCCAATCAAGTAAGCATTAACAGGTAACTTGCCAGACAGGAGGTAAACAACCCACTCAGATTTCTGCTGTAGACCGCCCTTTCTGTGATGTAGGTATGATTTTTCTGGGGGTGGTCTTGGACTGCAAGGCAGGCAATTTAAAATGTCTATATAAGGGTGGGCACACCGGGGTTCTGGGTCCTCTTCCTTTCCTGTGTGTGAAGGGGGCACCCTATTGCAACAGTTCAATAAAGATCAGGCTTACGAGCTGCTTTGCTTCTCAATATTCTCTGGTTGGCCTCTGTTATTTTCTCTGACCGATGGAGAACCTACAAAGGACTCTATAAGGGCTCTTCTATCCCCCATAAGGGAATAAGGGCAGATCTTCATTTATTACACCCCATGTGTGAGACAGGGGGAGGCCGAGGGGCAGCGGGAGACGTCAACCGATGTACCTGCTGAAGCTTAGCTATGACGCAGCCGTGCAAAGCTGGAAAGAGGAGGCAGGTTCACTGTCTGCCTCGCTGCCGCCTCTGCCTCCAGCCGGGAAGCTGTCAGCAACAGTAGAAGGAACAGGTTTGACTCTCGCTAGCTCTGCGCCTCCGAACAGCAGGAGCCTGCCTCCTACACACCAGGCGCTGTGTGCGAGGGAGACAAGAAAGAGATGGGAGAGGGACTCACGGTGTGAGATACCCACACGCACAAAACCCCCATTTTCTCTTGCAACAACCTGGCACAGAGATTTTTTTACCTAACATTACCTCCAGGCCACCCCCAGTCTCACCACCCCAATGAAAACCATTCCCCCAGGCCAGAGACTCCTGCATTTTCTCAGGGCTCATGCCCTGGGGCTGGTTCTGAGGAGGAGGAAGAGGAGGAGAGCATTAGCATTTGAGAGACTGCATCCCTAAAATTATTGCTATTGTTGTTGCATCAGGAAAACAGCACAACGGGAAAGAGTTATCCGCCACCACCATGCGCCGCAATGCCAATCTGCCCATTCCACACTTTAAAAAAAAAAAAGGAAATATCAATATGAAAATCCAGTCCATCATTCACCACCCACTTCTCGCTGTGTTTGGTCCCCAGTCACTGGGCGGCAGGGACTTCAGAACCTGAGTTTCCAAAGCACACACAAGCTTTCCGGATTCCCATCATAGGCTTCTGGTTGAGAAGGGCGTGCTGGACTAGGTGGGCTCTCTTTGGCCTGACCCAGCAGGCAGGCTCTGCTCCTGTTCCCATGCAAGTCCCAGCACATCTCCCCCTCCCCGCCAGCAAAGAAAAATCAACTCCAACTGAGGCACGTCAGAGGCAGCGCCCCAAGCAAGGATGGCAATGTCTTGACAGCTCCTTGCAGATTTATTTGCGTAGAGTCCAAACTGAACAGCCAAGCAGATTGGGGAAGATTAATGGTAGATTAGAATGGTTTTCCCCAGCCAGAATTTCCTTGTTTTGTTTCTGAACTTTCCCCCCATTTCTTGGGATGGAGCGAGAAAGCCAACTGGGGGGTGGACGGAGGACTGGATTGTGCGAGCAGTGTGAGTGCAGCCTCCCAACTTTAACTTGCACCCGAGGCTATCTCCCAGCTGTTACCTCTTCCCTTTAAAACAAAAAGAAAACCTAAACCCTAATCTTGAGGAAGTGGGGGGGGGCGCAGAGGAAAGCTACCGTATTTTTCGTTCTATAAGACACACTTTTGCCCTCCTAAAAAGTAAGGGGAAATGTGTGTGCGTCTTGTGGAGCAAATGCAGGCTCCCTGGCTTCAGCGAAAGCAACGCAAACCTCCGGAGCGCAGTGGGGCCATTCCCGCTGCGCTCCAGAGGCTTTGGGCAGCTATCCCTGAAGCCAGGAGAACAAGAGGGATCAGTGCGCACCGACCCCTCTTGCTCTCCTGGCTTCGCTTCGCTGGAGAGGCGCTGCACAGCTTTCCCTCTCTGCGCAGCGCCCCTTCAGCGAAGCAGGAGGAGAAATGGAAGGGGCTCTGCTTCTCCTGCCGCTTCGCTGAAGGGGCGCTGCGCAGAGATGGAGAGAATATTTTTTTTCTTGTTCTCCCCCTCTAAAACAAGGTGCATCTTATGGTCTTGTGTGTCCTATAGAGCGAAAAATACAGTACTTTGAGGAGCAGCATCCAGAAAACTATTGCAATGGGGGCAGCCTGCTTTTTGCAGAGGTGAGGTCGCACTCCCTGCTGAGGCCCCACCAGCTATTTATTTTTCAAATGCATCCCCCCCCCCACTTGACAAGCAACGATAAGGGGCTCTTATTTTCACCCCACCTCCAGTTAGATCACTACAGGGAGGTTGAGATTCCACAAATATTACTCGCAAGCATTCGTTGCAACACCCCTTGAAGTTCTGCAAATATTCAAATGGTTGCAGAACCCCAGTGATGAAGTGAGCAGGGAGATGAATACTCATCTTTATTGAGATCCATTTTATGCTTTTCTCCCCCCCCCCCCTCCTGGCCAAAGCTCTGGACAAGACACCTTCCCCTTAGTAACCCAACTATCTGCTGGGTCTGTTTCTGCTGTGACAATCACAGCAGGGCAGGATCCCTGGAGTTTCCCTGTCCTTTCCACCTAGTCTGGCTTGTGCTTTCTCTCCCTCTCAAACACTGACCCTTCCTGGTCCTCAAGCTCTGAGCATTGGACATGCATTGAAAAAGCCTCTTCCACAATGAAGGAACAGCAACAGAATCCATCCATGAGAATGTAAGAAGGCTCTGCTCGATTGGACCAGTGGGAAACCCTCAAGCAGGATTTGACCACAAGAGCTCCCTTGCCTCCTGCAGTTTCCAGGAACTGGGATTCTGAAGCCTCACTGCCTCTGAGGAGACCTGCATTGCAGGATTGCCCTATGCATTGACCTGGAGAGATCTAATTCCTTCCCCGGTTGAAAGGTGTCTCAAATCCCCGGCTGCCCCTCATTCTGACCTGCTCAAATCCATTTATCTGAGATACTCCTGTGCCGCCTTTCTGCTGCAAAGGGGTAGTCAAGGCAGCTCAGAAGAAGATGGAACCCACTGGACCAAAGAATACAATTTCAGTACAAAACTCAACAGCTGATAAAACCTTCTCTCAAGGCAGCCATGAAAACCAAATCAAAGCAGCACCAGCAGCCAACCTGAGCAGAACCAGAGGCAGCCACAAAGTATATCCTACCTCTTAATACAACGGTGTTAAATAACGTGGTGGGTTAGGGGTCTCCCTGCAGATCCCTGGGGCATAAAAGGCTGCCTTCTTGCCAAGAAATCCCCCTTCCAGACTCCCTTCTGGAATGAGAGAGGAGCAAAAGGTCTCCAGCTCCCACACCTAGCAGGGGATCCAGAAAAGGTGCCATGGAAATTGACGCGCAAGAGCATCCCATTTGAGCATCTTGTAGGATGCTCTGAGAGAAGGATGCTGGACTAGATGGGTCGCCTCTGGGCAGATGCAGAAGGGATGCCACTATGTCCCTACGGATCTTAAATGGGATAAGGAAAATCAATGCAGAATAAGGCTATCAATGGCTACAAGCCACGATGGAGATGCTTCACCTGCAGCGTTGAGGGTAGGATGCCTCTGGGTACCACTTTTTTAGGGATGCGAGTGGGGAGAGCACTCAGGTCCTATGACACTCAGCTCCTGCTTGTGGGCTTCTGGTTGGCCAGTATGAGAAGAGGCTGCTGGATGGGCCTTGGGTATGCAGGAATCCTCTTCCATTCTTATGGTAAGATTGAGAGGTGTCCAGAGGTCCACTGAAATCAGCAAATCATGATCTCCCTGTTAGGATTTTTATCTCTCCGAGCTGCTCCAGCTGTAGCAGGGAGTGGTACTAGGATTTGTGTACATCATGTGAGTGTCTGAGATAGCGTGAGAAAGGAAGTCTGGATTATCTCTTCCTGCTAAGTAGTATTGGAAGTTTAGTTTCACTTCTGCGTGTGTCGCGGTTCTGTACTGGTGTTCAGAGGGCACAGACGCACTGATGGGAGTCTCTGTATATAAGACTGTAAATAAAGTAGTTTTAGAACTAAGATTGAGTCTTTCTTCTGCTAGGATATGCCAGAAGACTGGCGTGCTCTCTGGACTGAGGGAGATTTACAGCCAGGGAGGACCACCAGAGAGACGCTCCGAAGACTTGGGAAGTTGGCAGCCATTCCCGGGGGCGTTTTTACAACACCCCTGGGGTCTCTCCTAGAGAATATAATCCATACAGGTGACCAAGGCAGTTTCACTCTCTGAGACACTCTCAAAGGTCAACTGAAATGTGTCGAGATGAGCCCCATTATCTGAGAGCAGCGGAAGGGCAACTGCTACCCCCTGCTGAGGCACCTTGCCTCAAAATGAGAGATGGAGAGGCTCTTCTAAGGAGAAAGGTTCCAGAAAGACGATTAAGTCCCTACCGGAGAAGAATGGCAGATCAAGTTGATGGACTGTGCCGAAATGGCTAAAATGACTGGAAGAAATAGAAATCAGGGAGACCAAAATTTTAATAAGGAATGGGGGAAATGTATAACCTATCTTAACAACCATTGTAAACAGTTAAAATTGTTAGTTGGACTGGAATAGCACTTGTAGTTTAATGGTAAATTCTGGGCACAGTGGAGATGTAAAAGATTTGGATTATCATAAAAGGTGCAGGAGGAAATGATTAACAATAGGACCCAAAAAGGAAAGGAGGGAAGTCCAGGAGATTCCTTGGAATCTTGTTTCTACAACTCCAATGATCCCTAACTAAAAGGACCAGCGGTCAGGGGTGATGGGAATTGTAGTCCCAAAACATCTGGTGGGCCGTGTTTGCCTATGCCTGTTTTAACTGCAAAATGCTGGCCAAATGGGTCACAGTGGGCTACCAAAGGTTTTGGCCATTCTTTCTGAGGCTCCAAACGCAGAAATCTTCTCATTTCAAAAAAGTTTATCCCAACAGCATTCAAAAGACGCGACGCTGGCAGAGAAAAGTTCTTGTTCGCTTCCATCACTGCCACATAAGAGGCCTTGAAGAGAGTCCTTGTCTGTGTTCAATCAAGATTCATCTTGAATTTTCCTTCATTTGCATTCAATTCATGTTCCAGCTGCTCCATCACCAACAGCTCCCTTGAATACTCAGCAGGCAACCTGGTTCTAGCCGGGGTTGGGATGGGAGATATTGAGGAAGGATCGTCTATGTATTTCATAAAATCTATAGTACACTGACTGATTGCCCCTCCCCCCCCAAAAAAACCCTCAAAGTGGTTTACCAAGAAAGACAAAACAATAAAATGATTGCTTAGAAATATTTGCAACACTAATCTAAGACTTTGGAAAAGTTTAATGATCAGTAAACTAAAATCAGATTGAAACACACAAACTTTCTGAACTTTTTTGAAAGGAGGAAACAGAGAGGAGATACGATAGTCATCTCAAGGGCTGTCACATGCAAGAGGAAAAGGACCGAGGGGTCTTGGTGGACCACAAGCTTAACATGAGTCAACAGTGTGATGGAGCAGCAAAAAATGAATAAATGAATGCTATTCTAGGCTGCATCAAGAGAAGTCTAGTGTTCAGATCAAGGGAAGTAATAGAATAGCCACTCTCTTCTGCCTTGGTCAGAACACACCTGGAATAGTGTGTCCGATTCTGGGCACCACAATTTAAGGAGGATGTTGACAAGCTGGAAGGTGTGCAGAGGAGGGCAGCCAAGATTATTAACAGTCTGGAAACTAGGCCTGATGAGGAATGGTTGAAGGAGCTGGGTATATTCAGCCTGGAAAAGAGGAGACTGAGAGGAGATATGAGAGCCATCTTCAAATATCTTAAGGGCTGCCACGCTAATAAAGCTGTATTTGACGGATGAAAGTATATGATGTTTTACATAATATAATAATATTTTTTAAAAAATATTATTTATACCCCGCCCATCTAGCTGAGCTTCCCCAGCCACTCTGGGCAGCTCCCAATCGAGTGTTAAAAACAATACAGCTTTAAATATTAAAAACTTCCATAAACAGGGCTGCCTTCAGATGTCTTTTAAAGAGAAGATAGCTGCTTATTTCCTTCACATCTGAAGGGAGGGCATTTCACAGGGCAGGCGCCACTACCAAGAAGGCCCTTTGCCTGGTTCCCTGTAAGCTCACTTCTCACAGTGAGGGAACTGCCATAAGGCCCTCGGAGCTGGACCTCAGTGTCCGGGCTGAACGATGGGGGTGGAGACATGATTGAGAATCGTGGACTCAGGGACGGAGAATTATAAAGCATTAAAACTGAGATGTGGAAAATATGGAAACAACTAGGAGAGGCAGGACTGAGATGTGGAGATCTGCTTCAGAGATCCAGACCGTGGGGAGCTCCGGAAAATTAATCATTATAATTTGGTCTTTTTATTTTAATTGGAATATTATGATTGGATATATTAATTGGATGTTTTTTATTGGAAAATCAATAAAAATGATTTTAAAATAAAAAAGGGCTGCCACATGGAAGAGGGAACATGCTTGTTTTTTTCATGCTCCGGAGGGTAGGACTCGAACCCATGGCCTCAAGTTACAAGAGAGGAGATCCCGACTCAACATCAGGAAGAACTTTCTGACGGTAAGAGCTGTTTGGCAGTGGAACGGACTCCCTTGGGAGGTGATGGGCTGTCCTTGCTTGCGGTTTCCAGCAACTGGGGTTCAGAAGCATCACTGGCTCCATCTGTGGAGGCAGAACAGAGCCCTCCTGGCAAGTAGACCTCAACAGCCCTCTCCTCCTCCATGAAGTTGCCCAATCCTCCTTTAAAGCCATCCAAACTGGTTGCCTTCACCGCCTCCTTTGGGAGCGAATTCAAGTATACGCCAAGTTTCCGTCGCTAGGGAACGACTCCAAGAGGCACTGTGCTCCCAAATGAAACGTTTGCATTTCCTAATCATACTTGGATTGGTTCATTTAATTATAGCTTGTTCCTTCTCTTTCCTGGACGTGCTCTCCTTGATCCTGCTGATAACCAGAGTCTGCATCTCCCAGGGTGGCTGACGTGAATCTCGCCCACATGTCCCGTCCCCGTCCCCCCCGCCGTCTCAAAAAACGGATCCGAGAGAAGAATAATGAGGAAGAGGAATCAGATCCCCCAGCCTTCGGAGGAAGAGCCCCTCGGACCAAATTCTGTTGTTTCTCGTTAGGGTTGATTTATGGAAGTTGACGCGGTTGCTGACCTTTCACCGAAGCCCGGCCACCTGGGGGGACTTCTCAGCACGCCAAGGATTGTACAAGCACAAACGAGGAAGAGCGCCAATTACGTCTGGCCTTCCTCGCTGAAGCCATCGGGCATTGGGTTTGGAACGGGGAAGGGCTTGATCGGAGATCAGACGAGGCCCCTGCAACGCCCGTCAGAGCCAACGAGCGAGGCAAATGCTGAAACGCTGGGCAGACGCGGCCAAAATTCACGGATGCAGAAATCTTGAGATCGGACAAAAGGGTTTCTGGAACATTGTGCCCGTCCCAGGTGTGGCTTTCATAAGAGGGGATACTGAAAACTCCAGATGTGACCCGGGAACTGCTTTGGGTTGTGTGGAGTTTGCTGGGGGCGTGGAGGAGCACCATTTTCCAGCACTGTCTCCAACTCTGAAATCCATTGACTGGAAAACAAGAGCCGCTCAATGACCAACAAATATGGGGTGGCAGAAGACGTCTACAACAGGGGTCAGCAACCCAAGGCCCATGAGTCAGAAGTGGCCGGCGGAGGTCGGCTGACCGGCCCCCGAGCCGCCCCCGAACTAAGGTGCCGCTCACGCGCAGCGCTAAACCGGCAAAGCGCGGCACGGGGACTCGCTTCCACAGCGCCGCAAATCGCAATAAACCTTGCTGACCCCTGGTCTAAGTGGACCACAGTCCAGTTCATCAGGTACGTAGGAAGGTGACCCTCCACTGGCTGGAACTTGTGCACAAGGAAGGGGCAATGGCATTGGGTGGCTAAACATGGGCTGAAATGCCATGAAATGTGCAAAGCACAAGCTGTGACAATGACATTGAAATATATGCACCAATAGGGCAATGGTCATTTCCAGTTGGCGGTATATTATTATTATTATTATTATTATTATTATTATTATTATTACTTTTTATTATTACAGTGGTACCTCGGGTTACATATGCTTCAGGTTACATACACTTCAGGTTACAGACTCTGCTAACCCAGAAATCAGAAATAGTACCTTGGGTTAAGAACTTTGCTTCAGGATGAGAACAGAAATCGTGCTCTGGCGGTGTGGCGGCAGTGGGAGGCCCCATTAGCTAAAGTGGTGCTTCAGGTTAAGAACAGTTTCAGGTTAAGAACGGACCTCCAGAACGAATTAAGTACTTAACCTGAGATACCAGTGTATTATTATTTTATTACATGTGTCAACCACCTTTCCACCTCCCCATGAATGATAGCCATTGTCAAATGTCAAATGGAAGACTGAGCAAGCTTGTTTTCTCCTATTCCACAGGGTAGGACTCGAACCCATGGCTTCAAGCTCCAAGAAAGGAGATTCCAACTCAACATCAGGAAAAACTTTCTGGCAGTAACAGATACTTGACAGTGGAACGGTTTCCTTCTCCTTTGTTGGAGATTTTTAAGCAGAGGTTGGATGGCCTCACAGCCAACCCAGGATTTGAACCCTGACCTCCCAGGTCCTAATCTGACACTCTAACCCCCATGCCAGGCTAGCTCTCAAGATGACAGATAACACTGTCATCTTAACATTGCCAAGGTAGTATATACATGCTGTATGCAGGATAGGACTCCATTGTCCTCATTTGTCCCCAAATGGCCAGAACCAAAAATCTTGGTGTAACGCAATTCAGCATCTCCACGTTCAAGTCGCCATTTGAAATCCCTGCACAGCACAGAATGGCTCTTCTGGGCTCTTCTCGGATTTGCTCACCACACCTAAGTATTGCTCCCCTCCCCTCCCCGGTACCCCCAACTCCTTGCTTCTTCAATAACTGCTGTTCCTCTCTCCAACACTGGAACGCATAACTGACAAATCTTTGATTTCTGAACCACTCTGTAATTTTTGGAAATTAAGAGTGGCAAATAAATGGAGCCAATAAAATAAAGAAACAAATGAATCTACATTCTCTTTCTCTTTTTAAGTGATTCCCGTCCCCCATTTTCATTTTGCAAGGACGTGGGTCTGGCTCGCCACTAGGATAGTAGGATTATCGTTTTCCAAAGCAACTACTCTGTTCCGAACTTAAAAATGGTAAGCGTAATGCTGGTGGTCAACAAATGAACCAAAGCAGTAGTGAATTCAATGGGGCTTACTCCCAGAAATAGAGAAGTAAGTTTAGTGGAACTCAGTGGGGCTTATGCATGCACAAATTCCACTTACAACTGAGAAACACTGGCCTGCGAACACTCCAGTTTGAAGACACTCGAACTCAGGACGCAAGGAATAAACGTGCTAAGAGGAAGGCACGCTTGGCAAATCCACACCGCGATCAACTCCAACCTGGAAACCAATGTCCCCACTGTGGAAGGATGTGTGGATCCAGAACTGGCCTCCACAGTCACTTACGGACCCACTTTTGAAACCGTGTTTATGGAAGACAATCTTACTCGGCTACAAGTGATCACCAAAGACTTTGCTTCTGGTTTCGCCTTCTCAATCCGGCCCGTGGATTCACTTTTAAAAACTGTGTTTATGGAAGACAATCATACTCGGCTACGAGGGATCGCCAAAGAAGAAAAAGTTGGGTCTGAGCTAGAAGTTAGAAGTGTGCGTCTGTGCGGGTGCATGTGGTGCTGCAAAGACCCTTACCCAGCGAAAACTTGACCGAATCCTGCAGCTCCAGGAGGTTCCAAAGGACAGATTGATCTATGTGATTCGAAAGAGCCTGAAGGAAGAATGGAAGAAAGAGGTGGAGAGGGAGAAAAAGGATCGAACCTTTGACAGATGCTTGAAACTCCCAAACACCCATCTTTCAGCCGCAGCGCATCTTTCAGACAACTGGAAACCCCAGAGTTTCCACCGGGAGATGCTGGCATTCAGGAGACAGCAGGCGTCCACTTATAGCCTGGCTGTTTGCGGGTGTATTAATAGCCCTTTTGACCAGGGGGGGAAACGAAGATGAAATTTCACGGTCTCGCAGATCCTCTTTGAGAGGCGCTCATGTGGGACTCGGCGCTGGGTCTTCAGAAAAAGGGGCTCAGCTTTCGACAGCTCTTGTGTTTTCTGGCAGGGCCCCGAGGCATTTGTTGCGAAGCTGTGTTTACGCGGCTTTGATCAGGCATGTTTAACTTTTCGGCTGCATGACAGCAGCAAAACAACTTTGATACGTGGCTAATGAAACACATTTTGTCGGAGAGCGCCCAACAAGGTCTCGCGCGTTCACGGATGCTGGGGCTGGCGGGGGGGGGGGGTAGAGGAGAACACAGAAATGTAACGAAGGCAGCTTGCCGGGGGGGGGGGGGGGACAGCGGCAGAAAACAGAAACAAACACGGCCGCCAAAACTGCAGCCCGACTCGGGATCCAAAGCAGCTCAAACTGATTTTTTATACTGCCTTTGATCTGACGCAGACAAAAGAGTTGAGCAAAATTCCCATTAAATTTCATCTGGGGGATTGTCAGGCCAGAACAGGAAAAGAGGCTTAATGCTCTGTGTGTCCTAGGGGCACATGAGAAGAGGCAGGCCTGCAAAACCACGGCGGCCCGGGCCACTTTCCCCAGCCTGTCAGGTGACCGGCAAACTGCTTGGGCTACAAAACCAGAAACTTCCCCACCGGGATGAAATTTACGGCATGTAATGCCCTAAGAGAAAATATTATGAAAATGATTTATAGGTGGTACATGACCCCAGTCAAGCTTGCAAAAATTTATCACTTGCCTGATAATAAATGTTGGAAATGTAAAGAAAATGAAGGTACATTCTTTCACCTTTGGTGGACGTGCCCAAAGATTAAGGCGCTCTGGGAGATGATATATAATGAATTGAAAAAGGTATTTAAATATACCTTCCCGAAGAAACCAGAGGCCTTTCTCTTGGGTATTGTCGGCCAAGTGGTGCCAAAGAAGGATAGAACATTCTTTATGTATGCTACAACAGCAGCAAGAATACTTATCGCAAAGTATTGGAAGACACAAGATCTACCCACCTTGGAAGAGTGGCAGATGAAGGTGATAGACTACATGGGACTGGCAGAGATGACTGGCAGAATCCGAAACCAGGGAAGAGAAACAGCGGAAGAAGACTGGAAGAAATTCAAGGACTATCTAAAGAAATATTGTAAAATTAATGAATGTTAGAATGACGTTGGGTCAGAAAATATGTGGTTATCAGCGGTAATGGATAAGTTAAAAAGAAAAGAAAGGTCAAAAATTAAGTGAAAAACAAGGGAAGGATTTGCTGAATGATAAATTAGAAATTGGAATACAGAAAGGGGAGGTATGAGGAAGTCGGGGAAGTAAGTTATAAGAAAATAAGGGTTGAAATTATACTTGTTTTTTATTTTCCGTTTGTCTGTTCTACTGTATTGTATTGTTTTGTTGTTATAAAAAACTTCTGAAACTTTAATAAAAAAATTATTTAAAAAAACAAAACCAGAAACTTCCTTTATGCAGTGCGTAAAAGACACCCAGACAGAGAGAGAGATCAGGTACAACATTCAATGTCTCGAAGGTCTCACCCTTCCGCCCGCCAATGTTTCTAGCCCTCATGGAAACCAGTTCCCAGGGCTGGGAGGCAGGATCTCGGGGGTCAAGTATTGCTCCTTGCCGCTCTCCGTGGCAAGCCAAGGCAGGGAAATTATGCAAAAACAAACAGGGCATATGCAAATTCCAGCTTTCACAACCTGTGCTGCCTGCAGAACAGTACCCTTCTTAGTGCAGAAGCTGATCAGATTGATTGATTTCCCCACCACAAACACACCACAATCTAGTGTACCGTATTGACAATCCTGGCTCTGGCAGGCACCAGCAGAGTCTCACTTCTCACAGCCTTGTCTACATGGAATAAGAGTTGTCGACTGGGAAGGTAGAGCAACAGAAGAGGGGCAGGATCAGTTGGGACCACGGCAGAAGCAAATGGTTAAAGGCCTTAGCATGGCCCACCTGCCCTACCTGCAGCTCTTGTTTTAATAATAATAATAATAATAATAATAATAATAATAATAATAATAAATAATATCGTTAACTGCTTAAATCACATCTCATAGAATCATAGAATCTTAGACTTGGGTGGGACCCAATGGTCATCTAGTGCAAACCCCCCTGCAATGCAGGAATCTCAGCTAAAGTATCCAAGACAGAGGACGATCCAACCTTTGCATAAAAATCTCCAAGGAAGCAGAGTCCACCACATCTCATGGGAGTCTGTTCCACTGCTGAATAGCTCTTACTGCCAGAAAGAGTTTCCAAACGTTGAGTTGGAATCTCCTTTCTTGTAACTTGAAGCCATGGGCTCAAGCTTGCTCCCTCTTCCATGTGACAGCCCTTAAGATAGCTGAAGATGGCTATCCTTTCTCCTCTCAGTCTAAACATACCCATCTCCTCCAACCATTCCTCATAAGGCTTGGTTTCCAGACCCTTGATCATCTTGCTCACCCATCTCTGCAAACCTTCCAGCTTGTCAACATCCTCCTTAAATTGTGGTGCCCAGAACTGGACACAGGACTCCAGATGTGGCCTGACCAAGGCAGAAGAGAGTGGGACGATTCCTTCCCTTGATCTGGACACTAGACTTCTCTTGATGCAGCCTAGAATAGCATTAGCTTTTCTTTGCTGCTGCATCACACTGTTGACTCATGCTAAGCTTGGGGTCCACCAAGAGCCCTCCATCCTTTTCTCATGTACTGCTAGCTTCACCTATCAGCTGATTCTCACCAATGCACATATAGGGTGGAGAAATGGGATCTGCCATCTCTTGCCCTGAGTTGCTGGCAGTTGTCATCCAAAACATCAGGTTGAGGAAGACTTCCGCAGAAAACTGAATGCTTCTTTGCTTTTCTCCCCACCCCACTGCCGAACCTTACAAGTTTCATCTTCTGATTTGTTTCCCCCCACACTCCCCAAACAATGCTGTCCAAGGCACGGCACAAAATTGAAATTTCTCGGCTAAACTTATATTGAAAAGTCACTACACATTACGATCAGCTTTGTAATCAGCTGAGCTTATAAGATCACAGCACATGACTTTGGCAAAAGCTCATTGCCTCTGCAATCAGATTTAAGATATGCCATGACAACGGACAAGGCTTAACATGCACCAGTCCCAGTTTTAAGGCATCTCCCACCCCATGACGCCAACACAGCCTTGCATGGTTCCAACCATTTCATTCCATGGAAGGCTGCAGTGGATTATAGAGGGTCACGTTTCAGGAATTATTTTCAGGCTGTAATTGCCAGAGGCAGAAAATTCGGGAACATAGAAGTGGGCACTCTCAAGTCAACAGAGGAAGGAGAGAGCTGAGTTTTCCAAACAGGGGTTCACCCAGATCCAAGACCCTAGGAATTCATCCCAGAGTGGACTGATATAAAATCAAAGAAAATTGATGCAGCATTGTAAGAGATGACTTAAAATGGTCAATGGGGGGAAATATTTAAATTAGCATTTGACAACTCAGATGTTAAATCATGGACGTTTGAACATGTGTTGCATGCTTGCCATTAGGGTTCATGCACTTTGCAGCCTGGAGAAGAGGAGACTGAGAGGAGATGTGACTGTGTCAACCACAGCAAACTATGGCAAGTTCTTAATGAAATGGGAGTACCTGATCACCTCATCTGTCTCCTGAGAAATCTCTATGTGGGACAAGAAGCTACAGTTAGAACTGGATATGGAACAACTGATTGGTTCAAAATTGGGAAAGGAGTGCGGCAAGGCTGTATATTGTCTCCCTGCTTATTTAACTTATATGCAGAATTCATCATGCGAAAGGCTGGGCTGGATGAATCCCAAGCCGGAATTAAGATTGCCAGAAGAAATAGCAACAACCTCAGATATGCAGAGGACACAACCTTGATGGCAGAAAGTGAGGAGGAATTAAAGAACCTTTTGATGAGGGTGAAAGAGGAGAGCGCAAATTATGGTCTGAAGCTCAACATCAAAAAAACGAAGATCATGGCCACTGGTCCCATCACCTCCTGGCAAATAGAAGGGGAAGAAATGGAGGCAGTGAGAGATTTGACTTTCTTGGGCTCCATGATCGCTGCAGATGGTGACAGCAGCCACGAAATTAAAAGACGCCTGCTTCTTGGGAGAAAAGCAATGACAAACCTAGACAACATCTTAAAAGCAGAGATATCACCTTGCCAACAAAGGTCCATATAGTTAAAGCTATGGTTTTCCCAGTAGTGATGTATGGAAGTGAGAGCTGGACATAAAGAAGGCTGATGGCCGAAGAATGGATGCTTTTGAATTCTGGTGCTGGAGGAGACTCTTGAGAGTCCCATGGACTGCAAGAAGATCAAACCAATACATTCTGAAGGAAATCACCCCTGAGTGCCCACTGGAAGGACAGATCCTAAAGCTGAGGCTCCAATACTTTGGCCACCTCATGAGAAGAGAAGACTCCCTGGAAAAGACCCTGATGCTGGGAAAGATGGAGGGCAGAAGGAGAAGGGGACGACAGAGGACGAGATGGTTGGACACTGTTCTCGAAGCTACCAGCATGAGTTTGACCAAACTGTGGGAGGCAGTGGAAGACAGGAGTGCCTGGCATGCTCTGGTCCCAGGGGGTCACGAAGAGGCGGACACGACTAAACAACAACAAACTTTGCAGCCTGGAGAAGAGGAGACTGAGAGATGTGGTAGCCAAATATCTAAGAGATGTCACCTGGAAGATGGAGCAAGCTTGTTTTCTCCTGCTCCAAGGGGCAGGACCCAAACAGGTTACAAGAAAGGAGATGATAACTCAACATTGGAAGGTGAAGGACTCCCCTTCCTTGGAGATTTTAAGCTGAGGTTGGATGGTCAAGGATTCTCTAGCTGTGATTGCTGAATTACCGGTACAGGGGGTTGGACAAGATGGCCCTTGAGACCAGAGATTTACAGAAGATTGGAAGAAATATATGAATTATTTGAAGAGGAACTGTAATCAACAAATTACGCTAGTAGGACTACAAGGAATTTTGTAAGGAGGAATATATGAAATATTGCAAAGAAGAGAAAGAAGAGAGATATTAGTTATGAGATTTAAATGTGATTGATGGAAGTCAAAAAATTGTATAAGATATAAAAGTATGTTTATTAATTGTTGGAAATGTTATGTTAAAAAATAATAATAATAAAAAATAAATGGCCCTCCAGCTCTACAGTCCTATGATTCTTTGGTCCATCTAGCTCAGAAGTGCCTACTCTGGCAGGCAGCAGCTACCCAATATTTCTCAGCTCCACCTGGAGATGCTATTGGTGACTTGGCCTTGAACTTGCAACCATAAAACTGTAGTGTTGGGAGGGATCCAAAGGGTTAACTAATCCAACCCACTACAATGCACGGGAAGGCAGATGGTCTTCCCTGAAGCCTGGGGCGGAAGAAGGGGGGTGCGGTGGGGGCAGTCCACCCCAGGTGTCATCACCGAGAGGGGTGACAAAATGGCGGGCAGCACGCGTCGCGGGGCCTGCTGCACACCCGAGCCACGCGTCTCTCCTGTGAGTGATGCGGTGGCTTGGGCGCCCGCAGGCTCCGCACTGCCCCAAACGGTCCGCCCACTGCCTCCCTCCCAGCTGTAGGGCGGCTGAGTGGGAGGAGGCAGGCAGACTCTTGGAGGCCCCGTGGAGCGTCCTGCCCCGGCTCGCCCCGCCCTGCGGGTGGCTGGCTCCACCCCTGGGCGCAGGGCACGCACGCTGCCCCAGGCGCCCAATCGGTTTTGAAATTGAAATACAGTCATACCTCGGGTTGAATGTGCTTCAGGTTGAGTGCTTTCGGGTGGTGCTCCACAGCAACCCGGAAGTAACAGAGCATGTTACTTCTGGGTTTCGATGCTCGTGCATGTGTAGATGCTAAAAATGATGTCACACGCATGCACGGAAGCGGCAAAATGCAACACGCACATGCGCAGACGCACCATCGCATCTTATGTTCTGTTCAGGATGCAAATGGGGCTCTGGAAAGGATCCTGTTCGCATCCCGAGGTACCACTGTACTTTATTGTCACTTGTACAACTTGTATACAGTGTGATTACACGAGCTCCCCCCACTCAGCTCTCTTAGTCTTAATTCCCCTCGTTTACTGACGCACACCTACCAAACCCAAAAGTCAGTTTCCCTGTTGTTATCTTTTCATTCAGCAACCTAATAGCCCACGGATAGAAGCTGTTCTTTACCCTGTTGGTGCGACTAATCATGCTTCTATATCTTCTGCCCGAGGGCAGGAGATCAAGAAAGTGCTGGCCAGGGTGTGAATCATCCCTGAGAATTTTCCTCACTCTCCTGAGGCAACGTTCTTCCGCTATTTCATCCGTGGGATTCACGGGACAGCCCATAATATCTTCTGCTGTATTCACCACCCTCTGTAGGCACTTCCTATCAGATGATGTCAAACCAGCGTCCCACACCGTGATGCAGTATGAAAGGACACTTTCTATTGTGGACCGGTAGAAGGAGATCATCAAATGTTGATTGACATCATTCTTCTGCAAAACTCTGAGGAGATGGAGTCTCTGTTGGGCTTTCTTAACCACCTGGGTTGTATTGCTCCACCGCTGCCAGAAGCTACCCCACCATCCCCAGACTTGCTAAGATGAGAGCAGCTGAGGCAATTTGCATGAGGGGGTGGGGTCCATAGGGCTGGGCCAGTCTCCTTTGGAGTAACCAGTCTGGAACCTCTGCAAGAAATAAACGTTCCCCGTGGATTGTGCAAAGGAGGAGTCTCCGTAAATGGAAATTCTGCAAATGGAGCTGGGGTGTGTGTGTGGAAACATCCCATAAAATCGCCGGGGAGGAAAAATGGCCTGTGCTAAGTGAAACTTTATATATATATATCCCCTTCTTAATTTCCTTTTCATTTAACATCTTTAACATTTAAATCTCTTTTTTAAATAAAAGGATTTCTTTTCTCTCTTTTGCCTTTGCCTCTCTTAAAATCTATGCCGTTAAAGTGGCCCTATTAAAACTCCAACCTTTGCCAAGTAAATCCTCCCCCAGTAAAAAGAGCTCTAAAGACGGAGGAAATTAGCAGAGATCTGGGACAGATCCCAACCTCCCATAAACGGGAGTACTTTGGGCCATTAATCAAGCTTGGCCTTCGCTTCAGAGGATGGGAGCCTCGCGGCAAGACCTTCCGCCACTAAAAGCATGCTAAATATTTATGGGGGCTGAGCGCTGGGGCTCTCCGCCCGGGCAGGATGGGACCCTCTGCCTCCCCACAGACGCTGGCCCCAGCGCTGAGCGCAACTGGCCTCTAACCCGCTAATGTCTCATCCTCCGAATCCCAACTCCTCAAAATCTCCCCTAGTGGGTCTACCAGGCCAAAGGAGGTGGGAAGCAGCAGATAAAATAGGTCAGGAAATGAGAGGTATCTAGAGTTCAAAGCGCTATTTTGTTCCTTTGGAGCAGATGGACTAGATCAAAGGCTTTTTAAAAAAGCTGCCTCTGTTAACTTCGCCTCTACGTAGTTCCACTCATTGTTATTTATTTGCTTGTGGCATCTATATCCTAACTTGCCCCCCAAAGAGCAAAAGGCAGGGTACATGGAGCTGGGAGAGCAGGGTTCGAATCCCCAATCAGCCAGAAAACCCATGGAGCAACCTTGAGCCAATCACCATCGCTTAGCCTAATCTACCTCACGGGGTTGTTGTGGGGATATGGGGAGGAGGAGAACCAAGCACACTTCCTTGAGCTCCTTGGAAGAAAAAAGTGATATATAAATGTAATAAATACATAAATAAAATTTTAACAAAGATACCTAATACTACGTTCTGTCACTAGGTGTCACTATTGCACTTTACTGGGCTTGCTGAACTCAACTAAAGACTTGACCAAAAGAAAGACCTCTGTCCAAACATTTTATTTTGCAATTAACCTGCCAAATTGATTGTACAAATCCACTCCAACATCCCCGCAACACTAGAAGAAGAGAACAGATAATTTATTCGCTAAATTTGTATCCCAACCTTCCTCTCTTGTGCATGGGGAATGTGGTCCATCTTGATTTTCTGGTCTCCAAGCAGCAGAGGAATTGAGCCAGCCCTCTGCAGATCTGTCCTTTTTATAGCAGAGTGGAAACAGCCACCCAAGTCCTGTCCTTAAATTTTAATTCCAATGCACCATCTTTAAATGTGGCTATAAAGTCAAAGCAATCGACTCTGATGGAAACTCTCAGCTTTCCATTTTATGCTCTGCATGTGCTTTGGGCACAGAGGAAAGTCTTCGTCACCTTCTTGCAATGCAGGAGAACAAATGCAAGAGGAAGGGGAACAGAGTGCTTGAAGGAGGGGGAGAAAGAAAGAGGAAGCACAACGTACCTATGAAGCAGAGGGAGGTTTGATGGCATCTCCACAGAGCCACTGACCCCAAGGGTCATCTAGGCCAACCCCCAGCAATGCAGGAATCGCAGCTATGTATCGGTCTGTTTGAGCTGGATGGAAAGCCACTGCAGAACAGTCATGAAGTCACCACTTCCAGGGCAGCCTGTGGCCGTCAAATGTCAGCCTAAGAACATCAGAAGAGCCTGCTGGATCACGCCAGTGCCCCATCTAGGCCAACCAACTGTTCTCACAGGTGCCACAATGGGAAACCCACAAACTTATGGTAGCTCTGGACCAGCTCAGATAGAGCATGGGGCTCTTAAACTCAGTTATGGGTTCAAATCCCGCGTTGGGCAATAGAGTCCTGCCTTGCAGAGGGTTTGGACTAGATCAAGGGTAGGCAAACTAAAGCTCAGGGGCCACAAGCGGCCCATGGGGGGGGTCATTTAACTGGCCCACGAGCCGCCCACTCGATGAGTCCTCGCACGCTGCTCTAAACCGGAGCAGCGTGGAACGGGGACTTGTTTCCGCGGTGCCAGAAATGGCATCTGTGCATGCTCAGACGCCAAAAATCGCATCTGTGCAGATGCCGGAAATCGTGTCTGTGCAGACGCCGGAAATCGCAGCCATGCACGCTCATGCGCAGGCGCGATCTGGCCCACGGAGGGATCTCCACTGGTGAGCACCAGCCCAGGCGAGGTAAACCTTGCCGACCCCAGGACTAGATGATCCTAGTGGTCCCTTCCAAGTCTACAATTCTATAATAATAATAATAATAATAATTTATTATTTGTACCCCGCCCATCTGGCTGGGTTTCCCCAGCCACTCTGGACAGCTTCCAACAAGGATTAAAAATACATCAAAATGTCACACATTAAAAAATTCCCTGAACAGGGCTGCCTTCAAATGTTTTCTAAATGTCAGGTAGTTGTTTATCTCTTTCACATCTGATGGGAGGGCGTTCCACAGGGTGGGCGCCACCACCAAGAAGGCCCTCTGCCTGGTTCCCTGTAGCTTTGCTTCTCACAGTGAGGGAACCGCCAGAAGGCCCTCAGTGCTGGACCTCAGTGTCCGGGCAGAACGATGGGGGTGGAGACGCTCCTTCAGGTATACTGGGCACAATTCTATGAGCACAAGAGCCCTCCCCTCCAAAGGTTTCCAACCAATCCCAACTTGGTTCAATGGAATCCAGGTCGTTCCGCTGAGACCCGGAAGCCAAGGTTGGGCAGCTGTGGCCAAGACCTGTCCCCATCTCTCCTGGAAGACGAGATTTCCCAAGGCTGGTCTCAAGCACTGGGACTCCTGCACCACCATGCAGCTAGTTAACATGCCAACATTTGTCAGCATTTGAGACCCATCCTGGCCAAGTAATCCCCCTTCCCTTCCCCATCGACTTAATGAAGCCCAGAGTTTCCCACAATGCACTGCGGCTCACGCTCTCTGTGGCCTCGCCAGCTTTTGTCTGCAGCCTGTCATTACTTTCTAATTTCCGCCTCCTCCTCCTCCTCCCCTTCTGCGCTAACCGTCCTCGCAATAATTGTCTTCCCTGACTGCTGTAAACAAAAGACAGGCCCATCAGCGCAGATTAACCTGTACGCCGTCGGCGGAGGCGACTGCCAAACCGAGCCTGTCTCTCGTGGCGACGACTGCCATCAAACAGCTTGTCCAATTAAAGGCTCCCGGAGAGTCTATCAGGGATTAGGCGGCTCTCGCGGAGGGGAACTCGGCAAGCTTTGCGCCCCAAACAAAGACGTCCCGCTCGCCCTCCCGGCCCTCCCTCTCCTCGGGGGCCAGAGAAATTTCGATGAATGGGATCAAATGCTGCCAAATAGGAGAACGGCAAAAGAGAATTCACCACGGATGAGGGGCCTTCAGTCAAGCAAAGTTTACCTGCGGGACAGTTTGGAGCAAGGTAAAGGCTGGAGCTCAGCAGCAAAACACCTGCTCTGAATGCAGAAGGATCAATCCCCGGCAACTGACTAAGAATCAAAGAGCTGGAAGGGACCCCAGGGGTCATCTAGACCTTCTTCTTCTTTTTCTTCTTCGGTGATCCCTCGTAGCTGAGTAAGATTGTCTTCTATGAACACAGTTTTAACAGTGAGTCTGTAAGTGACTGTGGAGGCCAATTCTGGATCCACACATCCTTCCACAGTGGGGACATTGGTTTCCGGGCAGAAGTTGATCACAGTGTGGATTTGCCAAGCATGTCTTCCTCTTGGCACATTTCTCCCTTTTGTCCTGAGTTCAAGTGTCTTCAAAGCCCAGGACACCTTTGGTCAAGGCTGTTCTCCAATTGGAGCACTCACAGGCCAGTGTTTCCCAATTGTTGGTGTTTATATTACATTTTTTAGCCTTGAGACAGTCTTTGAACCTCTTTTGTTGACCACCAGCATTACGCTTTCCACTTTTAAGTTCGGAGTATTTTTTGCTCTACAAGACGCACCTGACCATAAGATGCACCTAGTTTTAGAGGAGGAGAACAAGAAAAAAAATATTCTCTCCCTCTTTGCGCAGCACCTCTCCCTCTCTGCGCAGTGAAGTCAGAACAGCAAGAGGGATTGCTGCACAGTGAAAGCAGCAATCCCTCTTGCTGTCTGGCTTCTGGGATAGCTGCGCCAAGCCTCTTCAGGGCAGGGGGAGCGTTCCTACCATTGCACTGAAGAGGCTTTGCGCGGCTATCCCAAAAGTCAGAACAGCAAGAGGGATCGCTGCTTTCACCACGCACCGGTCCCTCTTGCTGTTCTGGCTTCTGGGATAGCTGCGCAGCCTGCATTCACTCCATAAGACGCACAGACATTTCCCCTTACTTTTTAGGAAGGAAAAGGTGCATCTTATAGAGCGAAAAGTACAGTAATTGCTTTGGAAGATGATCATCAGGCATCCTGTACAACATGACCAGTCCAACAATGACCCTCGGGAACCCTTTCAACACTATAATTCTATGATTCGAAGTGAACTCTAACTTCTTTCAGTATTTTAATTTCCTGTAGGTTTTAATTTAAACAATTGCAATTCTCCTCCTGATTTTCCCGCGTTATCTTTTAGTGAACTCTTTGATGTTTCGCTTTGCAATTCAGTGTTGTATAGATTTTATGAAATAAATAATATCCTGGTAAAAGGTAAAGGTAAAGGGAGCCCTGACCATTCGGTCCAGTCTTGACCGACTCTGGGGTTGCGGCACTCTTCTCGCTTTACTGGCCGAGGGAGCCGGCGTACAGCCTCTGGGTCATGTGGCCAGCATGACTAAGCTGCTTCTGGCGAACCAGAGCAGCGCACGGAAATGCCGTTTACCTTCCCGCCAGAGCGGTACCTGTTTATCTACTTGCACTTTGTCGTGCTTTTGAACTGCTAGGTTGGCAGGAGCAGGGACCGAGCAATGGGAGCTCACCCCGTCACAGGGATTCGAACCGCCGACCTTCTGATCGGCAAGTCCTAGGCTCAGTGGTTTAACCCACAGCCCCACCCGCGTCCCCTAATATCCTGGTAGCACGGGGGGGGGGGGAGATTCCTGCCATAAAACCTGCAGACAAAGATGCTGGAGGGGCTGCGTTTTGGGTCTGGATCTGCCAAGGCAGCTGCCCTTATCATGGCCCATAGTCTACTGGCATTGTTGCGATTCCAAATTTGGGCACCGAGCCTTTCTGCGTGAGCCTCCAGCCACAGCAATGCACACCATTAACACGTAATTAAAGCACAATGAAATCAAAACAAGGGTGCATGGTGTGCCACCCTGATGCGCTTTGTGCACGCTTCTCCTCCTACAACTCTGATCTCTTTTAAGCAGCATTTATTTCCCTTTGCACACTGCCAGCTATTCCCTTATCCCTCCTTCGCAGAGCACTGACACCCTCGTGGCCTAAGGGGCAAATCATCCCACAAATGGATTCTCCCCGTATTAATCTCTCTCCTGGAGCCGTTTTTAGGCAGAGAGAGACCTATCCTGCACAGTTCTTAAAAGGAATGCCAGGCACAGCAACTTTCCCCTCCTGATGTTCTGGGAAGGCTGCTGGAGGGCGGGGCTTCATGCCACTGGTGGGAGGGGCCAGGGAAAAAGTGGGTGGGACAATTTGATGTCACTCCTGCATTGGTACAGTAGGCTACATGCCAGCCTTCCAAACATCAAAGACTTTGCACATGCCCATCTCTGCATCCCAAGCAAGCAGGATGAATCCTCACATCAGTCAGACCTTTATCTCAAGGTCGTGGGTTTGAGTTCCATGTTGGGTGAAAAAGCCAGAAAGAGAGAGGTTGTGAAGGACACATTTGATATATATTTTTTTATTTCAAATACAGTGGTACCTCTGGTTGCGAACGGGGTCCATTCCGGAGGCCCATTTGCAACATGAAAAGAGCGCAACCTGAAGCGCCTATCTGCACAGGTGCGTGTGCAATTTGGCGCTTGTGCGCATGTGCGAGCGGCGAAACCCGGAAGTAACCCTTTCCAGTACTTCCGGGTCGCCACGGGATGTAACCTAAAAGAACGTAACATGAAGCAAATGTAACATGAGGTACGACTGTATACAAATAAATACATAGATAACAGACACACGCGTTAATAACCACTACATAAATCAAATAATATTAGACTTAATAACCTTACATCTCTACATATGAAAAAACAAAAAACAAAGGCAATGACAAAAAATGTAAGATTCTTCCATTCAATATTATTCAATGCGATTCAGTCCTATCGTAGTATTTCTCTTATATGATGCCTTTCCATATGGATTGAATCTCTCTGTGTGTTTTAGTTGTTGTGGTATTTCACCTACCTCATAACGGTTCATTTTTAATTCAAGTCCATCCCCCCCCCATATTTAATATTTTCTCATCTTGGTATGAGAGAGAGGGATGGACCTCTCCGTACAGAATTATTCCAAACATAACCAAATCTTAGAGGTGGAACCTTGTTTCATCAAATAAGCATTCCCACTATTTTTAAAAATTAACTGCTGACTTATTTCTTATTGATCCTGTCATTTTTTGCGAGTTCCAAGTACTTGCAGAGTTTTAGTTGCCATTTCTCTCTTGATGGAACCCACTGCGCCGGCTGGCTTGAGGTTCCCCACACTCCTGGGACGGAAAGCTAGACTAACTCAGTTTTGTCTCCACTGGCTGACAGTGGCTCTCCAGAGTTACAGACAGAGAGGTCTGTCCATAGTTAACCTGTGGAACTCGCTGCCACAGGAAGCAGTGATGGCCGCCATCTTGGATGGATAATAAGAGGATTTGGCAAATTCGTAGAGGAGAAGAGGACTGTTGAGGACCACTAGGAAGGAGAACCATGCTCTGTCTCCACAGCTGGAGACAGGATTGCTTCTGATTCCCAGTTGCTGGAAACTGCAGGAGGACTCTTGCGCTTGGACTCTGTTTGTGGGTTTCTCAGAAAAGGCATATGGTTGGCCCCCTGTGAGGACAATGGCCTAGATGGGCCATTGGCCTGATCCTGCAGCCTCTGTGAAATATACTCGGAGTCGAGAGTGGATTTCATGCTCTTTATTCAGCTCATAGTGGTGAGGATGAATGGGAGTTCCCCCAGAATGTCGGCTTTATATGCATTATTTACACAGTGGGCCCCACGTGACTGGCTAATTCTGGGATTCTCCTGTAGGCCAATCAGGTTTTAGATTCACTTCTACCTGGAGCTGGATTGGGTGGCTCCTGTGGACCAATCAGACTGCTGCATTCTGGATCCTATTGTTCTAGGACCAATCAGACTGCAGCATTCTGGGTCCTATTGTTCTAGGACCAATCAGA
Organism: Podarcis muralis; assembly: GCF_964188315.1. Classification (NCBI taxonomy): domain Eukaryota; kingdom Metazoa; phylum Chordata; class Lepidosauria; order Squamata; family Lacertidae; genus Podarcis; species Podarcis muralis. Next base: position 65,129,426 of record NC_135665.1, on the reverse strand, counting down.
CTGCTGCATTCTGGATCCTATTGTTCTAGGACCAATCGGACTGCTGCATTCTGAATCCTATTGTTCTAGGACCAATCAGACTGCTGCATTCTGGATCCTATTGTTCTAGGACCAATCAGACTGCTGCATTCTGAATCCTATTGTTCTAGGACCAATCAGACTGCTGCATTTTGGATCCTATTCAACTCAGTGGATAACACTCTGCTTATGTTCTGAGGTCTGTTCTCAGTCCTGACTGGAGACCTCGAGAGATGGAAGCTGGGAGCTTCTGCAAAGGACTCCCAAGCCAGGGCCAGGACTGCAGCAGCTGAACAGCAGGTCCATTGCAGAAGATTCTCTGGAGGTCGAGGCTGGAGGACGAGACCATCTATGGGGTGTCCTCAAGGTGAAGGCTGCCCCATGGAACAAGCTGAGGTGTCCATCATCTGCCAATGGCCCTTCCGTCACCCCGGCTGGCATCCCCAAAGAGCCTGGGCTGCCGCAGGGAGGGGTGGAGGTGGCGGCTCGCGAGGCGTAAACAAATAAACCTGACACAAGCCAGAAAGTTTGATGGAAGGAGCCCGTTGGTGGCTCGGCAATTGCTATTAATGGAGAGCTCTCTCTAATTGCTTTTGTGTAATTGGCGGCTGCTAGGCGGAACTGGGTAATAAATGAAATCCAATTACATTTTCTCCCCGTATTTATTTTATTAAGCAGAATTCGTCAAGTGAATGGAAGGCCCCCCTTCAAGGTAATGGCTCGTGACCGAGAAGGAGGCAGCCTTTATTTCACCGCTTGGCAAAGCGCACAGGAGCCCGGTCTCCTCCTCTTCCTGCACTGCACACAGAAATGCCATCCTGGTGCCCGAGAGTGGAGCCTGAGAGTGGCAGCATCTCGGGGGTGTCAGAAGCTGTTCTGACCATTGGTCCCACCTAGCTCAGAAGAGTCTGCTCTGGCTGGCAGCGATGGCTCTCCAGGGTTTCAGAATGGTGACTTTCTCAGACCTACTTGGGAGATTCTAAGGGGAATTTGAACCCAGGACCTTATCCTTGAAAGGCAGATGCTCTTCCAAAGAGCTACGGCCCCAGAGGTGTGCCAATGGCCCGTTTCAAGAGCATCGCCCTGGGCTGGAAGATGTCCGGTGGATGAGACAGTGTTTGAAACTCGTGTATAAGCTGGGTGTGAAATGGCACCTTGAACCTAGCTTATGGATGCCACAACGGAACATCTGTTCGCCAGGGGGCTGGACTACATGTCCCCTGGGGTCCCTTCCAATACTACAATTCTACGATTCTATGATCTCAACTATATTGCTTAAGTGTAGCTTGCTCTTACAACAATTCACTCGTCTCCTGAGCACCAAGGCTTGTTGTTTTTCAGCTGGAGCTAATTTCTGGCCCCTCTCAGGTGGGTACCAATGCCATTACAGTCGTAAGTGGTTGCAGCCAACTGGAAGCCGTGCCTTGGTTTCCTAATATTTTGGAAGTGGAACAGACTTCCGGAACGGATTCTGTTCGACTTCCAAGGTACGACTGTATAAGAGAACAACAATAATAATAATTTGTTATTTGTACCCCACCCATCTGGCTGAGTTTCTCCAGCCTCTGTGGGCAGCTTCCAACAAAGATTAAAAATACCGTATTTTTCGCTCTGTAAGACGCACCAGACCACAAGACGCACCTAGTTTTTGGAGGAGGAAAACAAGGAAAAAAATATTCTGAATCTCAGAAGCCAGAACAGCAAGAGGGATCGCTGTGCAGTGAAAGCAGCAATCCCTCTTGCTGTTCTGGCTTCTGGGATAGCTGCGCAGCCTGCATTCGCTCCATAAGACGCACACACATTTCCCCTTACTTTTTAGGAGGGAAAAAGTGAGTCTTATACAGCAAAAAATACGGTACATTAAAATGTCACACATTAAAAAAAATCCCTGAACAGGGCTGCCTTCAGATGTCTTCTAAATGTCAGGTAGTTGTTTATCTCTTTGACATCTGGTGGGAGGGTGTTCCACAGGGCGGGTGCCACTACCGAGAAGGCCCTCTGCCTGGTTCCCTGTAGCTTTGCTTCTCGCAGTGAGGGAACCGCCAGAAGGCCCTCGGTGCTGGACCTCAGTGTCCGGGTAGAACGATGGGGGTGGAAATGCTCCTTCAGATATACTGGACCGAGGCCGTTTAGGGCTTTAAAGGTCAACACCAACACTTTGAATTGTGCTCGGAAACATACTGGAAGCCAATGTAGGTCTTTTAAGACCGGTGTTATGTGGTCTCGGCAGCTGCCCCCAGTCACCAGCCTAGCTGCCGCATTCTGGATTAGTTGTAGTTTCCGGGTCACCTTCAAAGGTAGCCCCACATAGAGCGCATTGCAGTAGTCCAAGCGGGAGATAACCAGAGCATGCACCACTCTGGCGAGACAGTTTGCGGGCAGGGAGGGTCTCAAGGGAGGTGTTCATGGTAAGTTCCGGCATCTCTTTTTCCAGAAAGATAGTACTGACTCTTACCATCAGAAAATCCTTCCTAATGTTTAGTTGGGATCTCTTTTCTTGCCATTTGAATCCACTGGTTGCTTGTGTCCATGAATGCCTCTGCTTGGAATTTGTTGGCGCAATGCAAAAACAAAACACCGTGCAGTGATCTCCTGCAATTTGCAAAAATAAAAATTTAAAAATCCAAAATGCAAGCTCTGTGATCTGGAAGGTGCATCTGGCATGGGAACCATCACAAAATGTTGCCACTGCTGCCAAAATCCACGACCTCCCAACTCTCATTTTATGCTGTTTAAGTGACTTGAGGACACTTCCGAACCCCAATTGAGAAGGCACATACCCAGGACACATTTCAGAAAAGAGAGTCCTTGGCCTCAGTTTCCTGTCTGTAAAATAGGAGAAATTAACAAGCTGTCCTGCAGCAGAGCTCTTTTGCCAGGAATGAGGATGAGCAATGAAAATGTGTTTCGCAGGCAAAGAATAAGGACAAAATTGATGCCTCTCACTCGATCCCTAAGCCTCCATCCAGTTCTTTAGAGGAAACACAAAACAATCTGCTCTGGATAAATCCATGCAAAGTCGGAGAAACGCCACTGATCTTGCGCCCAGGGGCGTCAGGGTATGTTGCTACCAATCTGCCAACTCACAGCAGTTATTGCAAACCGAGGGATAGGAGGGCACTGAGTAATATACTCTCAGCTGTTGACACAGAGCAAGGCGAGAAATAAAATGCTCTGCTCTAATTTAATCATGTTCTGGTGTTGCCAAGCCAATCTGCCTGATCCACATCAAGCAAATACACAATTTGGAGTAAAGCAACGAAACCTCAGGAGCTCCAGGATGGAATGGGGAGCCACTTCCAGGCCCCTCTCAACGGTCTCTAAGACACAGCCAGGGATGTGGGTGGCACTGTGGTCTAAACCACTGAGCCTCTTGGGCTTGCTGATCAGAAGGTTGGTGGTTTGAATCCCCGCAACGGGGTGAGCTCCCTTTCCTCTGTCCCAGCTCCTGCCAACCTAGCAGTTCGAAAGCACACCAGTGCAAGTAGATAAATAGGTACCACTACGGCGGGAAGGTAAATGGCGTTTCTGTGCGCTCTGGCACTCGTCACGGTCAAATCACAAATCATTGCACAAATCACTTTCTTTTTTGTTTGTTTTGCTTTAAACGTATAATTCTCTTTATGTTTTTCCCTGTATTGTTAGTCACTTGGAGACATTTAGTAATAAGTAATGAGCAAGTCTTAACCATGACGATGATGAAGGTGAATAATCATCAACATTAGCTGTTAATTCCTGAATTGCAGGGGATTGAATGACGCCTTTGGGTCACTTCCAACTCTTCTATGATCAGAAGGACCACAACCAACTTCATGCTCCTCCAGAGCCCTTCTGCTATCCTTACGCAGGAACCCTACTTACTTATTCATATCTTTAATTTCGTAAAATTTCTACACCCCTCAATTGCGAAACAGCAGCAACCCCAAAGCAGTCTGCGAAAAGGCAAGCCAATGAAATCAAGGGGGGGGGGGAATAGAACAGTGGCTTCAAAACATACAAAAAGCAAAAACACATTAAAACTCGCAGCAGCCTTTTAAGCACCTGGGCAGGATTAAGAAATTAGGGTTGCCAAATGTCCAGAATTTCCTGGACAGACTTGGAATACTGAAGTCAGAAGCAGCGTCCGGGTATAAATCGGCAAAATGTCACCATTGGCAAAAAACAACAACAACAGCTCAAGACCTTTGGCCAAAACTATTTTTTAGCAGGTTCTGAAAGGAATACAGTGAAGGCAGATGCTTGCTGTCAAGTGGCAGGGAGTTCCAATGTGCAGGTGCTGTCAAACGAAAGGATTGAAGCTGTTGTTATTTACAGGGACCCTGTTAGCTGCCTGGTCCGTCCCCATCCCAAGCAGGGAACATTGCTTTGCTATCCCCTCCCTTCCCACGGCCCTGCTCTCTCCCCCAACCCCACAGCCGCCACTCCAGCTACCCCTTTGACATTTCCAAGCCCCACTTTACGCAGGCCAAGCAAGGCCATGTTTTAGCCGCGGAGCCTGCTGTCACTTGCAGACTCCTGCCTGCTTGGTAATTTGTGGCAATGAAGTGTCACGGCGGAGAAAATATACAGCATGCCGGGAGCGCGTAAATCTCTGATCCATAAATTTGTGCAGTCCGCGCACGTCTGGGCTCTCTCTCCCCCCCAACCCAGCCCCCAACTTTCTCTTTTCCTTTTCATGTAAGTGCAACCATTTGGCAAAAAGAGAAGCTGGAGAACAAGAATTTGGAGGGGGAGCTCGTGTGATCTCTCCGCAAAACCTGCCTGCGTGAGTTTGTTCGACACGGTAATGAGCAGAGAGCCGCTTCGGTTGCAAGCGACTCGCTGTGGGCTGCAAAACAGCTCAGAGGCAAAAGCGGGAGCTATAGGGAGGCGGAAAACAGCACGGCGAGGAACCTGAGACCCTCTCAGATCATAGTATTACAGGTTGCAAGAGACCCCAGGGTTCATCTAGTTCAGCGGTTCTCAACCTGTGGGTCCCCAGATGTTGTTGGACTACAACTCCCATCATCCCTGAGCTAACCCCCTTAGAATGTTGAGGATCTGCAATCTCCAGGATCCCAGCTGCCGTCTTAATTAAAATAAAACAAAAAGAGTTATTTGTAGAGCCTGAGACATGAGGCAAAACATACAGGCTTTCCTCCTCTCTCTCTCTCTCTCTCTCTCTCTCTCTCTCTCTCTCAAAGAAAGGGCCCCATTTCTGGGCCGTACTTTGCCCTCTTCCACCTGAAGCACAGAGTTAAACTGTGGAACTCCCTGCCACAGGGGGCAGGGATGGCAACCAACCTAGACAGCTTTAAAAGAGGACCGGGGTCAATTCATGGAAGTGGGAAAGGGCTATCTAGGGCTATTAGCCACAATGTTCGCACTCTGCCTCCGCAGTTGGAGGCAGCGATGCTTCCAACCCCAGTTGCTGTTCAGCCGCTGGGGGTGGGTGGGCTCTGGCGCTTGTGAGTTTCGTACTGGGGACTACGTGGGCCCTCTTTGGCCTGATCCAGCAGGCCCGTCTCATGTTCTCCCTGCCCCAAAACATTCCTGCAGATGCCCCTGTTTCCTGTGATGGCCTGGGACTGGGGCTCGGACTCAGAACCAGAGGTGTCTCAGTCTGCACCGGATCCTTTGCCTCAGGCATCATCTGAACCAAGTCTGGGGCCTGATCCTGAAGAGTCCCGTCTGCACAGGTTCCCCTGCAACAAGCACCAGCTGGGCCGAGTCAGGGGCCTGATCCTGCCCTGGCTCAAGATGTGGGGATGACCTCCTTGCCTTCAGCTGGGCCATCACTTCCAGCTGCTCCACTACTGGTTGGGTCAGGGGAGGCTGAGGCAGCCCTTGGGTCTAGTCACCCATTGACGTCTCCCGAGCTGCAGAGACTGATATCTGAGAGAAGGAGAGACCTGAGTACTCGCAGGAGGAGTGCTCGCCTTCGGGCGAGACAGGGAGGTGAGTCACTGGGGGATCAGGACCGGCCGTTACCCTGACAAAGATAAAAGGCTGTCGGACCCCGGCCCAGGTTGCAGGAGCAACATTGCTGTATGCTAGTTCCTGCCTGAGATCCTGTACCTGTCCTTGCCTGGTTTCCTGCCTCGTCTCCTGCCTTGGCCCTGTCGGACTGACTCCTTGCGGAATCCCTGGATTCGGGACTGGACCTGGACCATGTTGCTCGGGTTAACCCCCAGGCCCAGCACACTTCCCACATGAGATTTTAAGGCATAAACTTAAGATATCAAATGTTTTTTTGTGTATGTGTGTTAGGGCTGTCCAATACAGCGGTACCATGCATTCCAGAAGTCCATTCGACTTCTTAAAATGTCCGGAAACCAAATTGCAACTTCCGATTGGCCGCAGGAGCATCCTGCGTTCAGCCGGAAGCTGCGTCCGATGTTCGGCTTCCAAAACACGTTTGCAAACCGGAACACTCACTTCCGGGTTTGCGGCATGCGGGAGCCAAATCATCGGAGTCGCAAGGTGTTCCAGAACCAAGGTATGGCTGTAAGTCACCATAATGTTGAATACCGGTATTGAAATAACATCGTAATAAGTGTTTCAACTAGGCAATATACAGTACCAGCGAAGGAAAGGTGGAGACTTGACTGTTTCCCAGGGGGTAGCTCAGCTGAACAGATACTTTGCAGATAATTTGCAGGAACCCCTCTCTCCTGCTTTGCTTGCTGTCTCCCTCCTCCCTCCTAACCAATGATAATAAATGATGCTAAGCCCTCACACAAACCAGCAAACTCTTTCATCTTCATGGGTATCTTTCCACTTAGAGCTCAGCTAACTATGCGAAGCCTGCTAACAGTCCAGGAGAGACCCCCCACAGATAAGACAATCAAAGATCCAGAGGCAAAATAAACAAAGAACTTAAAGAAAGAACCAGAAAACACTTTCTTCCCTCACACTCACCCTCCCCACTCCAGTGGAAAAAAAGGGGGGGGGTATTTTCCTTTTCTGGTGGTGCTTCTGTTGTTGGTTCCCCCTAAATAGCTTTCCTCCATATTGAAAAGGAGGGGTTATTTATTTATTTATTTATTTATTTATTTATTTATTTATTTAAAGGAGACTATCTTTTCGCTAGGGACGCGGGTGGCGCTGTGGGTTAAACCTAGGACTTGCCGATCAATCCCCGCGATGGGATGAGCTCCAGTTGCTCGGTCCCTGCTCCTGCCAACCTAGCAGTTCGAAAGCACCTCAAAGTGCAAGTAGATAAATAGGTACCGCTCCGGCGGAAAGGTAAACGGCGTTTCCGTGCGCTGCTCTGGTTCGCCAGAAGCGGCTTAGTCCTGCTGGCCACATGACCCGGAAGCTGTACGCCGGCTCCCTTGGCCAGAAAAGCGAGATGAGCACCGCAACCCCAGAGTCGGCCGCGACTGGACCTAATGGTCAGGGGTCCCTTAACCTTTACCTTTATCTTTTCACTTGCTTGCCTTCCCTCCCTCCAATAAAAAGGGAGAGATCGGTAGGATGAAGGGTTTTTTGGAAGGGGGATGAAATGGAGGGGAGAAGATTTAGCTGGCTGAATTATGCTGAAATGGGAGGTTGGGTAACATTTGACAATGGCGGGGAGGGCGTTTTTCGGTAAGCGGTGCAAGTAAAGGTGTGTCTGCTCACATGCAAGCCCTAGTGAATTCAATGGGGCCTACTCCCAGGAAGATAGAAGTAAGTTTAGTAGAACTCAGTGGAGTTTATGCATGCACAAATTCCACTTACAACTGGGAAACACTGGTCCGCGAGCGCTCCAACGGGAGAACAGCCTTTCCCAAAGGTGTCATGGGCCTTGAATACACTCAAACTCAGGACGCAAGGGAGAAATGTGCCAAGAGGAAGGCACGCTTGGCAAATCCACACCATGATCAACTCCCACCAGAAACCAATGTCCCCACTGTGGAAGGACGTGGGGATCCAGAATTGGCCTCCACAGTCACTTACGGACTCACTGTTAAGACCATGTTCATGGAAGACAATCTTACTCGGCTAGGAGGGATCGCCAAAGAAGAAGAAGATAGTATTAGAGAAGGACCTGGGAGAGGCCAGGGTTCGAATCCGCCCACTCATCCATGGAGCTTACTGCGTGGCCTTGGGGACCAGTCCCTTTGCCTCTCAGTCTACCTTCCAGGGTTGTTGCGGCAATTAAAGGAGAAGGGGGGAGAACTGCGCACGAGTTCTTTGGAGTAAAAGGTGGGTTATAAATGCAGGAAATAAAATGAACTTGGCGGCTCCTGGGAATATTTATTTTCTTGCTTAGTGCCGCAGATTTAATGCAGGACTCCGATCTGCACGCATTAGGCAGGGAGAATTTCAACCCAGCCTGCCCTCCCAGCGAAACTGGCTGCGGCGCTTTCACGCTCTTTGCCAGACATGATAGACTGCCATCCGCGCTGAAGGATGTGACTTATCAGGAAACACTGTCTGTTTGCATTAGGAGATACAGCACAGCCAATAAGGGCTCTATCAAGCCGGTCGCACAGCCGCTTTCAATACGCTGCTCTCTGGGGAGGCCGGATCCTTTACTCCCGATCCTGCTTTCACGGCATTCTTGCTATCAGTAGCAGGAAGAAATGCAACCTGCTCAGCTGCCAGGCCAGGGGAATGAAAAAGCCTGCTCAGCTCAAGAGAAAAGGAGAAAAAGGAGCTTTTCTCAATGGCTGCCTCTTGTGCTTTCTTGACTCTCTAAACCGTCGGCTGGTTTGCCTCCCCAGACAAGAGAACATTTGCAATTTGCACAATGGAAATAGATGTGGGCAGGGCAGGGTCTCATAGCCTACACTGCAGGGTGGCAGCTGGTTTGGGGGGCCAATCTGGGCAGCCTGGTATTGGGCACAGGGAACACGTAACGCAGGGCAGGAAGTCCTGTTAAGGCTGAGAGATGTCTGTTTTTTTGTGATATATCACCAGCTAAGCATCGCGATATACCAATATATCACTGTTATAAGAATTTAAGGTCCCAAATGTATAGATTAAATGTTCATAAATGTACAAGGCAAAAACATGCAGTGAGGGGGGAAAGTATTTGATCTCCCTTACAGCAGGTGCTTCTAATCTCAGCTGGTTACATAGAGTGAAGATACCAGGTAGCCGGACATCTGGCTGGTTGATGGGGGATCAAATACTTATTTCACTCCTTATAATGCACATCAATCTCTGACTTTTGTCTTTTGGGGTTTTTCCTGTTGTTATTCTGTCTCTCGCGGGTACAATAAACCTACCATTAAAATTATGGACTGGTCATTTCTTCGTCAGGGGGCAAACAGGCAAGTTTAGCAGGGGATCAAATACTTTCCCTCCTCACTGTACGTAGGTATGTAAACCACATGTCTGAAATAGTACAAGAGAACAATCCTGAAGCCATTTTGACTCTCCCAAATGGACCTCAAATGTTTCTCTTCAAGGAGGAAGGAAGTGGGGAAAGCTTTCCTTTTTTATATTTTTTTTATTGTCTTTTGCTTACCCGTCTTTTGGGAATCTTTGTGTATGAATAGTGTCAGCCTGTGTCCTGGATTCAGGAACTGAGTATTTACCATTGTTGTAAACAAAAATTGCCCTTTTCCCTTATGGGGTATCCAAGAGCCCATATAGAGTCCTTATGTAGGTTCCCTATTGGTAGGAGAAAATAACAGAGGCCAACCAGAGAATATTGAGAAGCAAAGCGGCTAGTAAGCTTGATCTTTATTGATCTGTTGCAACAGGGTGCTCCCCTCACACACAGGAAAGGAGGAGGACCCAGAAAAATGGTACGCAAGGCACTCGAACTCAGGACGCAAGGGAGAAACGTGCTAAGAGGAAGGCACGCTTGGCAAATCCACACCGTGATCAGCTCCCGCCTGGAACCCAATGTCCCCACAGTGGAAGGACGTGGGGATCCAGAATTGGCCTCCACAGTCACTTACAGACTCACTGTTAAGACTGTGTTTATGGAAGACAAGCTATGAGGAGGAGGAGGAGGAGGAGGAGGAGGAGGAGGAGGAGGAAGAAGAAGAAGAAGAAGAAGAAGAAGAAGAAGAAGAAGAAGAAGAAGAAGAAGAAGAAGAAGAAGAAGAATTTATTATTCGTACCCTGCCCATCTGGCTGGGTTTTCCCAGCCACTCTGGGCGGCTTCCAAAAAAGATTAAAAATACATTAAAATGTCACACATTAAAAACATCCCTGATGTGGCTTGTCTTCTAAATGTCAGGTAGTTGTTTATCTCTCTGACATCCAATGGGAAGGCGTTCCACAGGGTGGGAGCCACCACTGAGAAGACCCTCTGCCTGGTTCCCTGTAACCTTGCTTCTCACAGTGAGGGAACCACCAGAAGGCCCTCGGCGCTGGACCTCAGCGTCCAGGTAGAACGATGAGTTATCGCCAAGGAAGAACACCATCCAACCCTAAGTCCTGCATCTCCAGCATGCACCATGAGCAGAAGCCAAGGAGACTCCATCAATCCTAACCCTACCAGCGTGTGTCCTTAACATGCTCTCAAGAATACGCAGCTGTGATCAAATCGAGGCAACCTTTTGATTGTGCACTGATGACGATTTGCGCTCATTACATTATTGTGGAGGCCAGACAGGACCTCACTGCCAATACTGTTCATGCCTGCAAATGTTATTGGGTGGGCAAGCACTTCATTTCCATATGGTACAAGTCCTGAGGCATCCCAGTGAAATCCTGCAACGGTTCAGGCTGAAAATGTCCACGGGGATTTGTTCCACTTTTTTCATTCCTAGCATAAGAGACGACAAGGATGGGGTAGCACTGTGGAAGCATTGCAGAACAACTAATAAACCAGAATAATATATAGATGCAAACCAGAATAATATATAGGTACAAATCCATCACTAATGCAGTATTATTGCATCAGAAAATACTTACAAATAATATTTAAAAACCCTACCAGTCCAAAGGAGCCCTGCACATTTCATCTTTTTTTACTTTTAAAAAAATCATGTTTCATTTTTCATTGAATTGCAGAATTGCAGGGCCTTTGACTGACATCCCATGCCCTTTTAAACATGTTGTGAAAGGGGGGTCATTGGGTTTTGTCCTTAATTTTTATTATGGATTTTGTTTTTTTTTATATTGTAATTTTATGTTGTGAACCGATCTTAAGATCTATGGGCATAGGGCAGTATGCAAATATTAATTTTATTATTAATAATAATAATACAACAATAACAATAATAAGAATGGAACCCAAGCGTCATCTAGTCCAATGCCATGCAATGCAGGAACCATATATATTCTTTCATTTTCGCATATACAACCTGAACAATATGTAAACAGTACAAGAAAAAAAAGCAAAGTAGATTAAAGCACACGTTGCAAGTTCACTCTGGGGACAGAAGTTGAGATGTGGAACCTAAAAACTCTGCAAGGAGTACAGCTATGGATGTCATTAATCCTAGCTTATGTTGTTTTTACAGATCCAGTGCAGGACTTTCATCTTAAAAGACTGCCAACCAAGCAATATGAGAGAATGCTGGCGAGGGGCAGGCAAGAAGAAAGAAAGAAAGAAAGAAAGAAAGAAAGAAAGAAAGAAAGAAAGAAAGAAAGAAGAGTCCTGGAGAGGAGACTCTGGAAAGCTTTAAGAGTTCCAGATTTTTGCATAATGCGCTGGCAGACCCCTGATGCGCTCTTGCTCATTTACATCACAATTAAAGGCACCCCAAACATTGACAAAGCTGCTGTGTCCTCTTCACGCTTTGGAAGAACAAAATACTTCTCGTGCCATGAAAAATCGAGGCACTGATCCTGCTGGAAGTAATCAGCAAGGAAGATGGATGCTAGACAGGGAGAGTTGCTCTCGTGCTCAAATCCTGCTTGTGGATTTCCCATTGCGGCACCTGATGGGTCACTGGGAGAACAGGAGGCTGGATTGGATGGGCTGATGCTCTAGTGTGCTCCTTTGGACAAGACAGCTTCACAATCCATGGTGTGGCTTGCTTTTATAATAATTTATTATTTCTACCCCACCTATCTGGCTGGGTTTCCCCAGCCACTCTGGGCGGCTCCCAACAGAATATAAAAAACACAGTAAAACATCAAACATTAAAAACTTCCCTAAACAGGGCTGCCTTCAGATGTCTTCTAAATGTCAGGTAGTTGTTGTTCTCTTTGACATCTGATGGGAGGGCATTCCACAGGGCAGGGGCCACCACTGAGAAGGCCCTCTGCCTGGTTCCCTGTAACCTCACTTCTCGCAGAGAGGGAACCGCCAGAAGGCCCTCGGTGCTGGATCTCTGTGTCCGGGCTGAACGATGGGGGTGGAGACACTTTTTCAGGTCTACTTGGTCAAGGCCGTTTGGGGCTTTCAAGATCAGCACCAACACTTGGGTGTTTTTTTATTAAATAATTTTAATTAATTTTCCAATAAAAAACATCCAATTAACATATCAAATCATAATCCAATTAAAATAAAAACTAAAATAAAAAAGACCAAATTATCATCCAAATTATAATTATTAATTTTACGGGACTTCCCATAGTCTGGACCTTGAAGCATAGCTCCAAATCTCAATCCTGCCTCTCCTCGTTGTTTCCATATTTCCACATCTCAATTTTAACACTTTTAAGTTCTCCGTCCCTGGCTCTCCGATTCTCAATCATGTCAGACATCATATACCCTTTCATCCATCGAGTAAAGCTTTATTTGTATATATGTATCTGAATTGTGCTCAGAAACGTACTGCGAGCCAATGTAGGTCTTTCAAGACTGGTGTTATGCATTCAACGATGGTTTAGCATTGACCATGGTTATCTTCAAGGCTACTTCTCAGCTTCTCATGTTCCCTTTCTTTAAGATGTGAAACAAATTAGAATGACACTACAGTGGAACCTCAGCTCCTGAACGCTTTGGGAGTTGAACGTTCCAGCTCCTGAACGAATGAAAACCGGAAGTACCGTATTTTTTTGCTCTATAGGACACACCTTGTTTTAGAGGGGGAGAACAAGGGAAAAAAATCTCCGCCCTCTGCTCAGTGCCCCTTCAGCGAAGCGGCAGGAGAAACGGAGCCCCTTCCATTTCTCCTCCCGCTTTGCTGAAGGGGCGCTGCGCAGCTCTCCCTCTCTGCTGAAGCCAGGAGAGTCTTGCTCTCCCGGCTTCAGCAAAAGGGCTCCTTTCGCTGACCTGAAGCCTTCGGAAAGCAGCGCAAGTTTCCGCTGCGCTCCAAAGGCTTCAGGGATAGCCGCCTGAAGCCTTTGAAGGGCAGCAGGAACTCGCGCTCCACTCCAAAGGCTTCGGGTTCCTTTCGCTGAAGCCTGGAGAGTCTTGCTCTCCCAGCTTCAGCAAAGGGAACCCGAAGCTTTCGGGTTCCACTGTATAGAAATTTGTGCAGGATGTTTGTGCTGGCTGAGACTTGAAGACGTGGCACCAGGTTGACAAACGTTGAGAAAGAGAAAAGCCCACCTCCACTCAGCCTTTCTTTGCCACCCACCCACAAAACCCTTGTTCCTATTTTACTTGGACCCCCTTTTTTTGGTGTGGTGGTGGTGGTGGGGGGGTTATCAGTGGATCAGAGCACAGCTGCCATGCCTTGCCGGGGCTCAAAGACTGGAATGGTTGCGGTATTATTATTTTTTATTTTTTTAATGGGCCAGATCATATGCTTTATTAAGCAAGATCTAAATCATTCCTGCCCTGCCAGGGCCCTTTGGTATGCGCCAGCCATTAAACACACAATTAGCTTGCATTTACAAATCTGTAAAAACTGCTCTGGCCGCCCATTCCTCAGCCACTGCTTTGAGAGGGGTGGGGGCAGAGAATTATTTCTCCCTCCAGCTGAGCCCATCCTGCACTGTTGTCTCATTAGCAGAGCCTGCTTCAACCGGCTAGATCCATTTCTTCCCCAAAATTTAAGTCCCAGGAAAAGTGGGGGCATTTACCGCTCTGCCGCTGTTTAAATTTGCTACCACTCAAGACCCTAATGAGCAGGGTGAGGTATAAAACTGCTCTACTCTCAACCTCTGAATTGGCACATAAAGGCTTTAGATTTCTCAGTTTGGACATTCCACATAGATCAGAATCTCAGAATAGATCAGAACCCCGCCTGTAATGCAGGAATGAATATGCAGGGGTAGAACCTGCCACCTTGGCATTTACAACACCATGCTCTAGCCAGCTGAGCTATCCATGAAGCCCACCAGCTTACAGCCATCTTCAAATATCTCAAGGGCTGTCCTATGGGAGGTGGAGCAAGCCTGTTTTCACCTGTTCCGGAGGGTAGGACTCGAACCCATGGCTTCTGCTGCTTCAGAGGGGAGGAGGACATGAACCAATGGATTCAAATGACAAGAAAGGGGATTCCGACTCAGGGACAGCTGTTCAAACTGACATCAACCCCTTAGGATGTATAGGGATGAGAACTAGAGTATGCGCATTTTGGTTTTGACACATAGTCAGTTCCAACACCAACCAAACGGTGGTTTGTACGAACCACAATTTAGCATCGTCATCATGGTTTGAGCTTCCAGGCAAGGAGAAGGAGGAGGTAAAGGTAAAAAGGTAAAGGACCCCTGGATGGTTAAGTCCAGTCAAAGGCAACTATGGGGTTGTGGCGCTCATCTCGCTTTCAGGCCAAGGGAGCCAGCGTTTGTCCACAGGCAGCTTTCCAGGTCATGTGGCCAGCAGGACTAAACCACTTCTGGCGCAACGGAACACTGTGATGGAAGCCAGAGCACATGGAAACCCCATTTACCTTCCCGCCGCAGCGGTACCTATTTATCTACTTGCACTGGTGTGCTTTCGAACTGCTAGGTTGGCAGGGGCTGGGACAGAGCAACGGGAGCTCACAACGTTGCGGGGATTCGAACCACCAACCTTCCTATCAGCAAGCCCAAGAGGCTCAGTGGTTTAGAGCACAGCACCACCCGTGTCCCCTAGAAGGAAGAGGGGACCCCTCACAAGTGCCACCTCCTTCCCAGGGTTAACAGGGTCCGCCTCCTACCATCAGCCTGGCAACTTTCCTTTCCTAGCCCTCTGGAACAGGGGTAGCCAACCCAGTGCTCACCAGAGGCTGTTGTGCTGCATCCTCCTTGGCCATTGATCATCCTGGCAAGGACTAAGAAGATGGGACACCACCAACCTCGATGGCTTTGAAAGAGGATTAGACAAATTCATGGCTACTAGTGATGCCTAGTAAAATACTAGACAGCATCTTAAAAAGTAGGGACATCACCTTGCCAACAAAAGCCCGTATAGTTAAAGCTAAGTGAGAGCTGGACCATGAAGAAGGCTGATAGCCGAAGAATGGATGCTTTTGAATTATGGTGCTGGAGGAGACTCTTGAGAGTCCCATGGACTGCAAGAAGATCAAACTGATCCATTCTGAAGGAAATCAGCCCTGAGTGCTCACTGGAAGGACAGATCCTGAAGCGGAGGCTCCAAGACTTTGGCCACCTCATGAGAAGAGAAGACTCCCTGGAAAAGACCCTGATGTTGGGAAAGATGGAGGGCACAAGGAGAAGGGGACGACAGAGGACGAGATGGTGGGAAAGTGTTCTCGAAGCTACCAGCATGAGTTTGACCAAACTGCCGGAAGCAGTGGAAGACAGGAGGGCCTGGCGTGCTCTGGTCCAGGGGGTCACAAAGAGTCGGACACGACTAAACAACTCAACAACAACAACAACAGTGATGAGGGCTCTGCTCTGCCTCCACATTAGGAGGCAGCAATGCATCTGGAAGGGCTCCTGTGTTCGAATCCTGCTTGCTCAAATCCCATGGGCATCTCGTTGACCACTCTGAGGACAGGATGCCATTGATGGCCCATTGGCCTGATTCAGAATGTTCCTCTTCTGTTCTTAAGTCAATGAGAAGTTTTGCTTCTCAGAGAACATGCAAGGGCAGCTCATTCTGCTGAGCCAGGCAGGGAGGAGAAAGCAGCCACACTTAACTATTGGCATGTGGGCAGAGAGAGCCATCATAAACTCTTTTTGTTCCCTCCGCTCCTGTCTGTTTTGCTCTGGGCCACTAATCCAATTGAGCCGGGCTCCGAGCTCGTAAGAAAAGCTACGAGACATTTGTCAGATCTCTCGACTAGACCCGTGGCTAATTTTACAACGTTAATTTATCTTAGCATATTATATCGCTTTAATTTCGTCCCTCTGGATCCCATTACCACCGCTGTACATTGTAGCCGCCGTGTAACGGTAATTGCCATTATTAGCAGCGTTCCGTGGGCTGGAGCAGCTCCGCAAATAAAGGGAGCAAGGAAAAACGGGGAGTCACCAGGTCGGCGGGGGCTCCGTGTGAGGAAAAAGGAGGAGGAAAGCAAATAACTCCGGAGCTGAGATGGGGGGAATTGTAAGGTCACCATAGCGCGGGATTAAAAAGGAGGTAACCGGGGTAGTAAAGCCTCAGAAGAGGAAAGGGAAAATCATCAGGGAGAGAGGAACATAGGAAGCTGCATAGTAGAGAATCATAACATCACACATTTCTAGAGCCAGAAGCAGCATTCGAATTCCACCAGGCGCATTTTGCACCTATCTGCCGGCTACTTGAGGATGCCCGGGTGCCAGAACAGTGCATGACATCTCCGCCATCTGGAGCTGCAGGTGGATCTTTGGGTCTTGCCTGTTTTCACACATATTAACACATCCTGTAGAATTATATCAGTTGCCGTATTTTTCGCTCCATAGGGCACACCGGACCATAAGGCGCACCTAGTTTTTAGGGGGGGGGAATAAAGGGGGAAAATTATATCCCCCCCCCCCAAGGTCCAGGAGCTTGCAGGGCTAGGGACGGGGAAGCCTGAGCTTCCCCCGACCCCAGCCCCCAGAACAGGCAGCTATCCGCAAGCCTTCCGAGCGCAGTGGGAACTCCCGCCAGGCTCAGAAGGCTTGTGGATGGCTGCCTGAAGCCTGGAGAGCGAGAGGGGTCGGTGCGCACTCTTGCTCTCCAGGCTTCAGCGAAAGCCTGCATTCGCTCCATAGGATGCACACACATTTCCCCTTCATTTTTGGAGGGGGGAAAGTGCGTCCTATAGAGCAAAAGATACGGTATATTTCATCTGCACAATCAGGACGAATTTCAGGAACCAAATAGTCGTATTGAAAAACACTATTTTTTAGCCGCCTGGCCCCAAAAGATAGATAAATTAAACTTTATTCGCATTAGCCAACGGCCATAGCAACATAAAACAAGCAATATATGCAAATAAAATATATACAAATTTAAAAGACAGCAATGGGTAAAAAGGGCAATCAAATGGCCAAGATTATCGTTCGGATAGTGGCCCTTAATCTCATTGCACCCTCGATAAACCTAGCAACCTTTGCTGTTGTCTGGTCGTTTTGCTGGCCCCAAAATGGCAACTAGGCCTTCCGTTTTGGCAACCACAACCCTAGTTTAAGGAGCAAATTGGCACCTAGCTTATATATCTGAGTTTCGAACACTGGCCAGAAGGGACCTCAAGAGTCATCTAGTCCAACCCCCCGCAATGCAGGAATCTCAGCTAAAGTATCTATTTGATGGCAAGCTAGATAAGAGAACCCAGTCCGTCGCATGAGCTCAATGGAGTCCCAAGGAGACCAACCCTGAAAGATATACCTGTTCCTTACAATGAGCCTTGGGGTGCCCAGTCTGACCCCCCCCCCCCACATCACAAGTCCCCATGCTACCTGCCCAAACGGGGGCCAGAAGCAGAAAGAGCAGCTCATGTGTTTGACACCTTTTGCAGGTAGCTCAAAAGCAATTGTAGGCATGCCTTTTGACCATTAGTAGGCAAACTAAGGCCCGGGGGCCGGATCCGGCCCAATCATCTTCTCAATCCAGCCCGCCGACGGTCCAGGAATCAGCATCTTTTTACGTGAGTAGAATGTGTGCTTTTATTTAAAATGCATCTCTGGTATATATATAGTCCGGCCCCCCACAAGGTCTCAGGGACAGTGGAGTTTGCTGACCCCTGCTTTTGATGGACATTCGCTGGACTAGACGCTGTTGTTTGGCCAGAGATTTGGGGGCGAAGAGACAGAAGAGCAGCCACGCATGTCTCTGCATCCTGGTCTTAAACAAACACAAAAGCTTTTCTCTCTGAATCCTACAAGCAGACAAGTCCAGCCTGAAATGTCAAGCTTGCTGACATAAGAAGCCTCTGCCATTCACACCGCTGGTGCTGCTCAAACGAGGCAGCAATGAGATCAAAAGCACAATAGAGAATCGGAGTCAGAAGGGACCCCAAGAGTCATCTAGTCTATCCCCCTGCAATGCAGGAATCCCAGCTAAAGCATCCCTGACAGATGGCCATCCAACCTCTATTTTAAGAGCCCTCCTACTAAAAAAACCAGCAGCGAGTAGTTCCTCCACCTTCAGGGGCTGATGTGGGGGTAAGACCGAAAGTGAGAGGGGGCCTTCTCTGTGGGGACCCCCAAGCTGAGAATCTCCCTCCCCACAGAGGTGTGTTTGGCACCTTCATTGCACAGTTTCCAGAGGATGCTGAAGACAGATTAGTTCGTCCCAGGCTTTGACACTTGAGGTGCGTGTTTTAAGGACATGGCTCATTTTTTTATGGTTGTAAGTTGTTTTAAACTGTTTTTAATGTTTGCGTATTTTATTGATTTCATGAGCTCTATATATACACAGTTTGATTGTTTAAAAAACCTTAAAAGTGGCTGTGTTTCATTGTTTCTTTATATGTTGTAACTTGCCCTGGGACGTTAGAATGAAGGGCAGATAATTAAGGAACAAGAACAATTTAACAACAGCAACAACACCTTGGCAGGTGTATTACGCAAGAGGGGGAAATCAGGATCGAATGTGTGGGGTGACCTTCATTAATACAAAAAATGAACAAAATAAAAATGGGAAAAGCAGAGATTGGGAATTTAGAGGGTACCTTCAGAAACAATGCAAAGTTAAGACTGGGGAGATTAGATGACCTACTTGTGTTCAGATGTACATTTTTGCAAACATCCCATCCTACAGCCTGAGGACCATCTATGACTTGCTGGATAGATCCATCTTTTCAAGCCAGTAGGGATGCCCTTCCTGTAACCCCAAGCTGGGTCTGGGCTGAGGACCACAACTGCTCTCTTCCGTCCCTCTCTCAGTATTTCCCAGTTATTGACTATATAATCTCAGGGGTGATGCACTTGGATTTAATAAAATCTCTCCAGGGATTCTAAAGGGACTTACAGGACAACGATGCCCTTTTGGGTGAAAAAGGAAATGTCAATCATTTGCCTGAAAAAGAGGGAGAACCACTCAAAACTAAATCAATCATGAGCGAAAACCTATTACAGATTAGAGCATCTCAGAAACAAAAACAAAATTCAAATCCATCGGTTTGAATCCCACAACAATGAAATTTCCATTTCCCCCCTTTGGTGGCAAAGAAGCAGTTCCTTGCCTTGCATTATGCAGGCTTCAGATAGATTCTCAAACAGCATCCAAGCATAAGCAAGAAGCAATCAGATAAAATTCAGATGAACCTTCCTAGAATCACTTCAAAGTCCCCATGGCATCCTCGGCTCACTCATTACTTTCGCATCCCAGGCCCTCCAAAGCAATGACATCAGACCCAGCTTAGATCACCCCCAGGCCTGGCGTAACGACATCAGCGCCATCCCGATGACACAGCTACTGCCTGTATCATTCATGACATCACCCTGGAACACGAGATGCAGGAAGGAGCTCTCAGAGGAGCAAAGGAGAGATCAAAAGACACAAACACTCCTCTGAAGTCACTGCAACAAAGGACAGCACGAGTCACTCGCTTCCGATGCTAAGTCTGAAACGTGGGCTTCTGGGAGCTGGTCAGGTTGCAAAAACTATGCGAAATGTGCAGCCCTCCATGAGCAGAATAGTAAAAAATAAATAAAAATCCACTGAGTAATTAGAAGTCTTTGCAACTATACTGGATATTATTACCCCATTCTCTTTTCTTAAGGAGTCCAGGATGGCAAAACAGGCCCGGATTTAGGTTTGATGAGGCCCTAAGCTACTGAAGGTAATGGGGCCCTTTATATGTCCAGCTGTCTTTTGTCAACAGCAAATTGTCGCTGTTTTTTTGTGTTGAATATATGCTATATGGTAATTTATGGACCTAATAGATATCTATATCTAAAGCCATTTGCACATAAGAAAATATGTATTTTATCAAAGTAATTGTTGAACTGAAATACAACTAAGAAGAAGTATCCAGGTTTTGTTCCTTTAATTTTTTTGGGGGCCCCCCAAGAGAGTGGTACCCTAAGCTATAGCTTGTTTAACTTATACGTAAATCCAGCACTGATGGAGAACAACAATAACAACATCACAAAAATGATTCCAGTACAGATGCGGATTGGGAAAGATCTGCACTTTGAAGGATCATTGGAAGAGGAAGGTCTTGAGCAGAAAAGCAGCAGAGACAGCCACTGTCTAATATTCAGGGGAGGGTATTCCAAAGGGCAGGGGCCACAACACTAAAAGCCCGATTCCTACATTGTGGGGAATGGACCTGCTGATAAGATTGCCCTGCAGGAAGAGCTCAACGGTGATCCGTCAGGTACAGAAGGGGTGAAATGGTCTTCCAGGTATCCTGATCCTAAGCCATTTAGGGCTGTGGTTCCCAATTTTGGGGCAGTTACTGCCAAATTAGTTCCATAAGCTCATCCCCACTGCCCTTTCCTTACCCGGCTCTACCAAAAGCATTGTTCAGAACAGAGGTTTTCACGACCCACTAAGGATGATAATAACGCAATAAAATTCAAGGCGCTAACAATTAATTGCATGTTTATTCAAAATCCAAATAAAACTGTTGAGTTTAATTAATGGAACAAAGCTGATGTCCTTGATCCAGGGATACCAGCTTTCCAGAATCTGATTGTCATTTACACCTCTAGCACCCTCTGGCTGTTTAAAGCCCCCCTAGATCATCCCACCCCAGAGGGAGGTGCTGACCACTTGTTTAGGTTTTATCCATCAAAAGGAGAACCTTCAACTTAGCCGGGTAGCTTACTGGCAGCCACTGCAACTCTACTAAACATGGGAGAACATTCTGGCACCAGGCCTGGTGGCAGACCCACTCTGCTGAATTACAAAGATGTTTGCAAATGTGGCACGAAGGCTGGCAACATGAACCCAGCCATGTGGGAATCCATTGCAGACAACTCACAGTACCTGGAAAACAGGTAGTTGAGTCGTGCATCCACAGCAGTGCCCAGAGGAGGAATGCCCTCTGGGAGAAGCAAAGAGAGAAGAAACACGCTGGTGCATCTGCAGCAACACAACTGGAGGCCTTCACCCGTCCCAGCTGCAACAAAACACATCTGTCTCTCTCACACTGGTCTCTACAGCAGGCGCTGCAACCGTCCAACAGTTTGATCTCACCATTGTCTACCAAGACGGGCAGATGCCAGCCGGCCAACTATCGTGCTCCATTGAGCAGCTTCCAAACCAACTTGAAGGGCAGCCCCACAAAGAGCACATTGCAGGAATCCAGCCAAGAGCTTACCGGCATATGGAAAACAGCAGTCAGGCTATTTTGGACAAGAGACAGATGTAGCAGCTTTACCAGCGAGAGCTGGAAAAAGGAACTCCTTGCCACTAAGGGTCACTTGTAGCTGTAGTGGCGCAAAGATGGAGCCAGGAGCACCCCGGACTGATTTTTCCAGGGGAGTCCAACCCCATCCAAATCAGGCAATTGATCAGTTACCTGGACCTGGGAACCAGCTGCCTCCATCTTGCCAGGATTTGGAGCTTGCTGGGCCCACCAGAAGGCAGAAGAAACTCAGGGTGCGTTTGGCACCATCAAGGGAAGACTCTGTGCCAAGAACATGCCAACGGACAGAGCAAGCGGTGAAGCTGCAATAATTCTCATACATCACCAAACTACTTGAGGGCCACCCAAATGTAGCCTGCAGGCGCTTCCTGAGCAGTAACCTCCGTGAACATGGAATAAGCGTGCATCGGTCTCTAGTCAAGAGGCCCTTACCTCTCAGGTGTTGCAGGCAGCAAGGTGTGGTCCAAATTGCTCATCCAACTCCTCTCAGCTTCTCCACGCTTTCCCTGTTCTGGGGTCTCGCCTTTGATATCCAGGGCTTCCTACAAAGATAAAAGCAGGTGTCGAGTCAGGTGAAATCACAGGAAATCTTTGCACCCCTTTTCTGCTGTTAGTGTTGCTAAGTTCCGCCCCTGAGCTGCTCTCCGCCACATGCAAAACGCTTCGCAAAAAGGAGACGTTTGCCACCTTTTTTCCTTGCCTCGCTCAGTGTCCAGAAAAGCCGAAAACATCCAGCCTTTCTGGATGCTGAGCAAATGTGAGGGATTTCTCTACATGGCAGGCATCTGTACATAGAGGCTTTGAAGTTCCTCTCAGCTGGGAGTGTGACAGAGCAGTTAAGAGTGCGGGACTAGGACCTGGGAGATCTGGGTTCGAATCCCCCACTTGGCCATGAAGGTCGCTGGGTGTGGCCTTCAGCCAGCCGCTGCCTCTCAACTTAACGTACCTCGCAGGGTTGTTGTGGGGATTGAAAGAGGAGGGGGGAGAACCACGTACGCCACCTTGAGCTGCTTGGAGAAAAAGGTGGTATACAATTGCAATATATATAAATACATGCAAGCCTGTGCGTGGCTCAATTATTTCACTACAGCCCCGTGAGGAAAGCCAGGCTGCAGGATGTTTGCTACCTTAGCAAGCGTTAGGCCTAATCCAGGATTCAGACATGAGTCTTCCACACCCAAGTAAGAAAATGGCCATGTCAGGGATAAGAGAAAAGTCTCAAAGGTGAACAAAAACAAATTTATTCAGCTGAGAACATTTTGGTTAATGTTGAAAAATGAAAAGCCACATCACTTTCCAGACTCCCCTTCCCTGCAAGTATTCCAAGCACCATCGCCAAGCATATCTTAACCCCCTTTGCGACGTTCCTGCGAGGAAGGCTGCCGTTCTTCCAAGGATTAAGCCTGCCAATTGCTCTTCAGAGGGAACCCATTAATACTATCTCATCGCTACGTTTTGGCGCTGGCAGGCTTTAGGTCTCTGCAGAAGACGCCCGTCCTGCAAGTCTGCTCAACGTGGTTGGCATTGCTGTTGAAAAACAGGTTCCTAAGGCAGCTCCGGGGAATTTGTTACACACACAGGACTGGGAAGCCGCTGTGCCGCGTCCAATGGCCCAGACAGAGAACTTTGTCACAAAGTACTTGGCAACACGTGGGAGTCCTTGCATTGACTTCCAGCGGGTTGCTGGATCTGATCTTTCGAAGGCCCATTAAACAGGAGTAAATAAGGGAAACTCCCGCGCGGGCCTGATTGAGAAACTCATTTGCAAAGCTCTGGGAAATAATTGCAAAGTTTTCCTGGAGCTTGAAGGAGGGAGCGGTCCGTTTGTCACTGCGGCAGCCCATGCCGGGCGCCCATTCATCACGCTTGTCAGGTGTCAGCCACTGAAAAATTCAGCGGTGCCTTCCCCCCTCCCACCGGGCAGCCCATCATTCACAAGGCAGGCAGCGAGGATGCCTGGAGACCACCAGCGCAATGACTGACAAATGTGACAGAAAGCACACACCTACACGCAAAGCGCCATTTGCACCCAAGTGCTCGCGGGCCTCGCTACATAATAATCAAAGAAAAGACTACTGCATCCGGCCATGACCCTTCTAGTCTAGCATCCTGTTCTCACAGCGGCCAACCCAATGCCCATTATGGGAAACCCACAAGCAGGACAGAACACAGGATGATGATGATGATGATGATGATAATGATTACTCCACCCATCTGGCTCGGTTTCCCCAGCCACTCTGGGGGGCTGCCAACAGAATATTTAAAACACGATAAAACATTAAACGTTAAAAACTTCCCTAAACAGGGCTGCCTTCAGATGTCTTCTAAAAGTCTGGTAGTTGTTTATCTCTTTGGCATCTGGTGGGAGGGCGTTCCACAGCGCAGGTGCCACCACTGAGAAGGCCCTCTGCCTGGTTCCCTGTAACTTGGCTTCTCACAGGGAGGGAACCGCCAGAAGGCCCTCAGCGCTGGACCTCAGTGTCCGGGCAGAATGATGGGGGTGGAGATGCTCCTTCGGGTGTACTGGACCGAGGCCGTTTAGGGCTTTCAAGGTCAGCACCGACACTTTGAATTGTGCTCGGAAACGTGCTGGGAGCCAAGGTTGGACTTTCAGGACCGGTGTTATATGGTCTCAGTGGTCGCTCCCGGTCACCAGTCTAGCTGCCACAGGTTGCGTTTTTTCAGGTTGCGGACCGCCGAAACCCGGAAGTACCAGAGCGGGTTACTTCTGGGTTTCGGCAGTCGTGCATGTGCAGAAGTGCTAAATCGTGCTTTGCGCATGCGAAGGAGCGCAGAATCACAACCCACGCATGCGCAGACACGGGTTGCGAACGTGCATTCCGCACGGATCACGTTCGCAACCTGAGACAGGCAGGCAGGCATCCTCCTTAAGTTTCCCATAACAGGGCAAACAGCCTCTGGGGGAAGGGATCAACTTATTTGCTTAATTCAGGAAGTGACGCTGACCCCGGTCGCCCCCCCCCAATTGGGCCGTTCATTCACCCCAGGTCACCTGGTGCAAGAGAGCATCT
Source organism: Podarcis muralis (assembly GCF_964188315.1). Lineage (NCBI taxonomy): Eukaryota > Metazoa > Chordata > Lepidosauria > Squamata > Lacertidae > Podarcis > Podarcis muralis. The sequence goes on along the minus strand of NC_135665.1, from coordinate 65,104,927 downwards.
CTGTGACCCGACCAAGGACTGAGGGCACAGAGGGCAACGCTTGGAGGGGGCTCATCAGCTCCTGAGCCCCTCCCCTGCAAGCCCCCATCCCAATCTCTCCCCCCCCCCCCCGCCTGTCTAGACAAGCTTTTACTGGCTCAGGATAATCAAGCGTTTATTCCAACAGCATATTTTTAGGGCGTCTTTTTTTATATATAGGCACGTTTTATCTTGTCATTTTTTCCCCTTGTACCTTGATTGCTTTATAATTAATATTTTTATGTTGCAATATCCCCGTGTTTGTAAAAGGCTATTACCTTCTCCGAGGCTCCTATAGATGCACAGGGTTATAAATCCGGGGGAATAAAAAAGCTAAAAGGTTTTAAAACTGGGAAGACTGACGCAGCCAGACTAACCTATCGGAGGCTGTTTTCCTGGCCCCTTCGCCTCACACCAGAAGTAAACCTCCGATAGAAGCAAGGAGGGAAGCAACAAGGGCTAAATTGAGACACCAGCCGCCTCCCAGAATGAGACGCAAGAAGGAGCTTTGAGGCCTTGGCAAAACCAGGCGCTCAGGGACTGTACCTGTCCCAGAGCCAGATTTGGGACAGCGCAGGAAGCTCCCCCGCAGACGGCGCAAAGTCAAGGGGAGCGTCAATAGACAGGTCTTGGGACAGCAAGTCGCAACTCAGAAAGCAGTAGTCAGTACCAACTGCACCAAAAGGAACTACAGTGGTACCTCTGGTTGCGAACGGGATCCGTTCCGGAGCTCCGTTCGCAACATGAGCAGAACGCAACCTGCATCTGAACGTGTGCGGGTCGCAATTCGCCGCTTCTGCCCATGCGTGTGACATCATTTTGAGCGTCTGCACATGCACGAGCGGCTAAACCCAGAAGTAATCCTTTCCGGTACTTCTGGGTTGCCGCGGGACGCAACCTGAAAAGATTTAACCTGAAGCAAACGTAACAAGAGGTATGACTGTATTACAGGTATGACTGTAATGAGAAATACCGTATTGGCCAGAATATAAGCCGCACCCTTCAAATTTGGTGTCTTGGGGGAGGCTTGGGAGCTGCAGACACGATGGGCACCGTTGCCCCATAGTCCTGGGCTGCCCTGGGGGGGGGGGGAGCCGCCTTGCTTTGCCAGGGGCCTCCCCCCATTGCTTCTGATGACTTGGGGAAGGCTTGGGAGCAACAGGCGGGTGGGCGGGCTGCCGCTGTCCCGCACTGCTTCCGGGGGGGGGGGGGGAGCTGTGCCACTTTGCTGGCAGCGTACGGTCGTGAATATAAGCCACACTTTAATTTTTCACGATCGGAATTTGGAAAAAAACAACCCACAGCTTATATTCAGGCCAATACGGTAATTGAGGGGGTGTGCCAAATTTTGTCCTCCTTCGTGTTACCAAAGTGGGTGGGGAGATGGATAGGAGAGGGTTGGTGCTCATCAATATGTTGCGAGTAGGTAGGCCCTGGGGATGAGCCGTATTCTGCATGGCCCCCATTTGGTCCAATCAGACCCAGGCTCAGGCAAGCAAGAAATTGGGTTGCGCGCGTGTTCTTTTCCCCCAAGCGATGTGAATTAAAGGAAAAGGGAGCAAGGCTATTTGCTGGGAACTGTTTTGCAGAGGCGAGAAGACAGTAGCGGGGCGGGGGCGGGGGAGCAAGCACTGAACCCCCCTCTGATGGGAGGGCTGCATGAAACTGTGGAAACTGGCAATCTTCTTGCTCTGGACCGAATGGACTTTGTCCAATCCATCTGAGGCTCTTCAGGAAAGGGCAACCCAAGAGGATGGAGCGACTCCCCTATGGAGAAAGCTTGAGGCATTTGGGAGCTTTGGGTTTAGAGCAGCCTTTCTCAACCTGTGGGTCCCCAGAACTTGTTGAACTACAACTCCCATCACCCCTAGCTAGCAAGGCCAGAGCTCAGGGATGATGGGAGTTGTAGTCCAACAACATCTGGGGACCCACAGGTTGAGAACCGCTGGTTTAGAGAGAAAGCAAATAAGGGGAGGCGGGTCATGATAGAAGTTTATAAAATGATGCCTGGCCTGGAGAAAAGGGGCAGAGGAAATTTTTTCTCCCTCTCTCGTAACACTAGAACTCACAGATGTTCCAGGAAGCTGAATGTAGGAGAATTAGGGAGAGAGAAAACGCCTTTCTTCATGCAACACACAGTTAAACTGTGGAACTCCCTCCCACAAGGGGCAGTTGAGGCCACAAGTCCAGATGGCTTTAAAAAAGGATGAGACAAATTCATGGAGGAAGAGAGGGCTACTAGCCAAGAACTAGTCAAGTTCTGCTTCCACAGTTGCTGGAAACCACAGGAGACTCATACAACAAAAAATAATATTTAGAATATGGTGGATCCCATTACGTTTGTTTAAAAAGGGGCTATCTAAGGTATCTAACTGGTGGAGATGCAATAGGGATAATGCTTCTTTAAAACATATGTTTTTTCATTGTCCTATATTGAAAAACTTTTGGCAGAAGGTAAACGAAACCATCAACAGAACTGTACGGAACAACCTTACATTTACAAAGCAAAATATCCTCTTGAATTATATACCCAGCACATGGAACCTTACAAAAGGACAATATGAGTGGACTCTCCCTGCCCTTACCATGGCAAAAAGACTGATACTGATGAACTGGAAAAATAATAATGCGGCAGATCCCTTCTACGATTGGATTGAAGACTTATACAAACTCAAAACATATGAACAACTTGCATTTCAACGCAGACTTGCCATGGACAAATTCAAGGATATTTGGAATCCAGTCTTACAAATACCGTAATAGGTTAAGATCTGGTGAAGTACAATAACAACCTTGTAAAAGAAACAGTGTTTTTTGTGGGGGTCTCCCCCCATTTCCCCTACTGCACAGATTCTGATTCTCTTTTACTTTTTGGTTTGCATCTCACCATGTTTAGTGCTCTTATGGTTATGCACTTTTTGAACTTTCAATAAAGATGTTAAAGGTAAAGGGTAAAGGGACCCCTGACCATTAGGTCCAGTCGTGACCGACTCTGGGGTTGCAGGGACCGAACAACGGGAACTCACTCCATTGCAGGGATTCGAACCGCCGACCTTCTGATCAGCAAGTCCTGGGCTCTGTGGTTTTACGCACAGCGCCACCCACGTCCCCAATAAAGATGTTACCAAAAAGAAAAAGGAGGGGAGAATGGCCTTCTGCTCAGGTTGCTCTTGGCCATCGTGAGAATAGCACGCTCATTTTTTGTCTCATACCATTCCATTCTGCTCTCCAAAGAACTCTAGCACAAATGCAAGACCTTTTTTGGAACAGACCCAAGTCCCACCTAGTCTGGATATGTTCCAACAGCTTGAAGGCCAAAAGCCCACCTCTGTTTGCCCCCAGATCTGGTCCTCAAGAGGAACAAATTTCTGCAGTGCCAGGGGTTGGACTAGATGACCCTTGGCTTCCCTCCCAACTCGAAGTCCTTCCTGAGGATGACATTTCTGCTTATCTACCTTAACTAATAGCCAGCCTGTGAGAAAGAACTAATTAGCAAGAAGGGTTGGACTGGGGAGACGACAGCGAAGAGTGTGCAG